>NC_054375.1:84297183-84619683 GCF_017654675.1 Xenopus laevis | reverse complement strand
GATACATTCTCTCATGCATCCACGAGGGGAGAATTGCCCTTCTCATGTTATAATGCAATATTTACGCTGATACTTAAAGAAGGGAAAGACCCGTATTCATGTGATTCTTATAGACCTATATCGCTGATTAACACAGACGCTAAAATACTTGCTAAATTACTGGCGAATAGGTTAATTAAGGTTATTACATCACTCATTCATCCGGATCAGACAGGCTTTATGCCTCACACGACTACGGCCATTAATTTGAGAAGGTTATTTACACACATCCAATTAGCCAATCAACAACAATCCAATGGAGCTGTTGCCTCGCTGGATATAACAAAAGCCTTTGATTCAGTCAGTTGGCAATACCTCTGGCAGGCACTTGAGAAATATGGGTTTGGACCAAACTTTATCTCATGGATAAAACTGTTATACAAGAACCCCACAGCCCAAATCCGAGTAAACAACACTTTATCAGGGGTTTTCAACTTGGGTAGAGGAACTAGACAGGGTTGCCCCTTGTCGCCCCTGCTATTTGCCCTAGCTATCGAGCCGCTGGCAGCAACTCTGAGACAGACTCCCTTGGTTAAAGGTATATCAATTGGTAATGTAGATGAAAAAGTGGCTTTATATGCAGATGATTTACTACTTTTCCTTGCAGATGCTGGTCCTTCTTTAAGGGCAGCATTGGAAGTATTAGAAAGATTTGGCGCAATAAGTGGTCTACAGGTAAATATGAATAAATCAATACTATTTCCCCTGGGGAACCCGGTTGATGTCGAAGAGAACGCGACACTCACTGTAGTAACTAAATTCCGCTACTTGGGTATCATTATTACATCAGACACCTCCTTATATGTAGCTGAAAATTTGGAACCCATCCTAACAAGGTTCAAAACGGCAATTCCACACTGGATTAAACTACCACTAACTTTGTGGGATAGAATCAATCTGTTCAAAATGCTGTATTTACCTAGATTCCTGTACCCGTTATGGAACTCACCTATCTATATCACTAATCTCTTCTTTAAAAAAATCAATAGTGATGTAATCTCCTTCATATGGGCCAACAAGACCGCAAGAATTTCATGGTCTACTCTGACTGCCCCAACAGATAAAGGAGGGCTCGCCCTCCCCCATTTGCAACATTATTATTTTGCCGCCCAATTATCCTACATTCACAACTGGTTTAACCCAGATAACAATAACTCTTTAACTGCTTTACATGCCACAATTCTGGGATCTTTGGAGGCCATACGCAATTCTCCCTATAGGCGACTATGTGACCTCCCTCAGTTGCCAGGAGTAATTACCACCCCCATTAAAGTATGGGCGAGGCTACAACCCAAAGCAGGGACCCCGGTACCTAATGTTTCTGGCAAAACTCCTCTTTGGAGAAATTCTAACTTGCCCCATATGAAGACTCTAACAGATTTTAATTACTGGCCACAAATGGGTATAAGACACATTGAAGACTTGATTATGGAGGATAGCTTTGTCTCCCTGGAGCAATTAAACGCCAAACTGAATCGTCAAGATATACAATTCTTCCGATACTTTCAACTGAGACATGCTTTTCGTGCACAGTTCAGTTCTTTCCAAATTGCACCCACATTGCTGGGGTGGGAGGCCAGACTTTGGACTCCAGACCCCTCAGCTTTATAATTTAATTCAATCCACTCAATTTCCTCCATTCCACAAAGCCAAACAAAAATGGCAGTCACTTATTCCTTCTCTAGAGGAGGACCAATGGGAAGAGGCTATAGATAACCTATATCCCTGCTTAATATCACTCAGAGACAGAATGATTCAATTTAAAATGATTCACCAAATTTATATCACCCCACTGAGGCTCAAAGCCATGGGTAGACTAGACGGAGCCAACTGTGTAAAATGTGGCAGGGATGAAGCTGGTTTCCTTCATTTGATATGGGACTGCCCTCAGGTATCCGCATACTGGGCAGAAGTCCTACAATATATCAATGTATTTCTCTCCTTTCCAAGAATCAAGTCCCCGGAGTTTTGCCTATTAGGTATCATAGATGAAGTAGTGCCGTTACAGAAATCCAGAACACTTCTAAGGTCAATCCTTTTCTACGCAAAAAAACTAGTAATTATTAAATGGATGAGCCCTATTCCTCCCTCACTGCAGCAATGGATTGACTTAATCAATGGTACATTACCATTAATCAAACTGACATACAATGCTAGGGGAACACCTGGGAAATTTGGGAAAATTTGGGACCCTTGGATAGACGTCAACCCCCATGCATCCCCTTCAGATGATTGATTTATAAGAAGCACTCTGAAATAATTGAGGTTATTTGCTAATTGTTTCTTCAAACTGTCGCTATACATAAAATACTTGTAAACGTTGCTGAATAAGTGTAAAGCATATATGTGCTGTTTATTGTTTGTTTTTTGTTTTTGTTTAAAATGCAAAATAAAAACCTTTAAAAAAAAACAACCCCCTTAAACTTCAATTCTGGAAAAACTTTAAAAAACTAAATATGGAAAGCAATTGAAAATGTCTATTTCTGGTTAACAATCTGAAAATAAGTGAACTGAAAAAAGTGTTTGGAAGGTAAACAACCCCTTATGTTTTGAAGATAAATTGGGTTTCTTGGTTTTTCCGCACCTTCTAACCACCCATCACCACTGTTTAGAAGTCCTTTAGTCTTAGACATGCAGACAGCTCTTACAAATGAACATGAATTTGTACCAAAAAGAAAGGAACTGCAAAGAAGAGTTAACGCGGTCGCACAGCATTATTAATGAATATAATTAGATTGTGTGTGTAACTTGGAAACCATGAAAGGAATAATTAATGCCTTAAAAGATGTTTTTGATGAGTGCAAATAAATTCATTCAAAATAAATTAATTGTGTCCACACTTTGATGTGTTGTCATTATGATATCTTGTATTATTAAAGAGTTAATAAAGTGCAATAGTGTAAGGGGTGCTAATTACGTAAGCAACAGTTTGCATTCCACTAGTCTGTAGAAGAAGGAATCACTCAATAAAACATAACATTTAATAGTTCATTTAAAATCAAAAGAGGGATTTAATGAAATATAAAAACACTTAAAAATATGATGTATCCCGATCTGGTTTCACAGTTGTAAGGATTGCAGTATATCTGAGTAATGAAAATACTGGTCCCACCTAGATCATTACATCAGCCTATATGCCCTCTGATAGTAGTATGAGTTGGGGTCGGGAGTAGGAGGGTGTCTATAGTAAAAGAAATTAGGTAGATCCCATTGTGGGAAAAACAATGGACAAACCAACACCTTGTATGCTGGACCTTGAAGTATCGTATTACACTATTGCACTTTATTAACTCTTTATTGTTTATCACAAGATATAATAATGACAACACATCAAAGTGTGGACACAATTGGGGCTCATTTATCAACACTGGGCAAATTTGCCCATGGGCAGTAACCCATGGCAACCAATCAGATTGCTGCATTCATTGTTCTACTTGCAGCTGGTTTCAAAAAGCTTATCACTGATTGGTTGCTATAGGTAACTGCCCATGGGCAAATTTGCCCAGTGTTGATAAATGAGCCCCAATGAATTTATTTTGAATGAATTTATTTGCACTCATCAAAAACATCTTTTAAGGCATTAAGTATTCCTTTCATGGTTTCCAAGTTACACTCATAATCTAATTATATTCATTAATAAGGCTGTGCGACCTCGTTAGCTCTCCTTTGCAGTTCCTTTCTTTTTGGTACAAATTCATGTTATGTTTTAAAGGCTCCTCTCTGTTAAAACATCACATATGAATACGTCCTGAAATATTTGCAGCAGTAACTAACATATAAATACCTAATCTCATGCAGATAAGTACATGCAGATTTACTGTATTATATATTTTCCACAAGTAAGAGGGGGGTTAAAAACCTAGGAGGCTCACATTGCGTTTCCTTCTCTAAATTTATTGTGACCCTTATACAAATCCAGGCCTGCAAATTGTACAGTTGTACAGTTGTGACAACGGGTACCTTGAAATTTCGAAGAGATGCTAAATAACAAAGCATAAGCAATTCCAACTGGCTATAACTGAAAATAATTAAGAGTAATATTTCATTACAACATTGGATAAAGCCATGAAAAAAATACTACATCTCCATTTACTAAAAATACAACCTTACTTTGTTAAGGGAATCTTTGAATATTCTCAATTTGATGATACAGCATAATGCTGAAATTATGATTATATTAGTGTTCATTCAACTGTGCCAGGTCAAAATATTTAAGTACATTATTTTGGACAAAACTTCTGGACAAAATACCTGGTTTTCCTAAAGAAATGGGTGATGCAGGGAGACCAAATGATCTGTCATCACATTTAGATCCCTTCATGATCACATGTGAAAGCCAGCAAATAATAAGATCTAATCCCTCTGCTGCATCAAATTTACAGCATTCTACTAATTTTGTCAGTTTATTGTTATTGGAATCATTCCTCCCTAAAAATAGTCAAACAATGAGAGGCCATCCCTTTAGACTTTAGAAATTAACTTTTATTTAAAGCAGTGTAGTGAGGACAGTGAGGTTGTGGAATGCCCTGCTGGGTGATGTTGTGACAGCTGATTCTATGAATGTCTTTACGAATGGCTTGGATGGTTTCTTCAACAAGCATGTTTAGATCTTAAGATGCACAATTAGTATAGATAGTAATATATAGTGAATAAAGTACCCCCTCTTGTAAAATATAAGGATATTATAAGTTACCGAGGAGTTTCATGACCATATAAAAACACGAGGCCGAAGGCCGAGTGTTTTTATACAGGTCATGGAACTCCGAGGTAACTTCTAATATCCTCATATTTTTCAACTGGGGGTACTTTATTTATTATAATACACACGTTTCAGTGAGTCATCTGACAGAAATGACATCAGAACCCACCGTTTATAACTGATGACATCAGAACTCACCGTTTATAAGGATATAATTTACAGGATATTTATGGCTTTTGTGTATTATATATAGTTACAGTATATATGTGAGTGTAAGTTAGGTTTATGTATGTAATACATGTGCACTGGGGTTCATTTTGAGAGGTTCAATTTGATGGACTGCTGTCTTTTTTCAACTCAACTTAACTATGTAATTACCGATGCAGGTACAAGTACAATCCGATTATTAGGAAACCCTTATCCAATCAGATTTATTGAATTGTACTCATGAATAAAAAACACATGAGGCATGAATAAAAATAAAGCCACCTGGAATGATTTATAATCTACTGTGCAACATGACTAAGGTCTCATACAGAGTAATATTTAGCATGCTACTATGTATCAAGCCTTAGTCATTCTGCACAGCAGATTATCAGTCACTCCAGGTGCCTGGTTTTAATGGGATTATCCCTTAACCTTCTTACATCTTTCTATCTTCATAGTGGCAAATGCATTATTTAGGGGTATGCTTATAGAGATATATGTAATGCGGGGCTACGGACATTTTATCTTAATCCTTGTTGATATAGTTTTGCTAAATGCCCTATTTAAAAGTAATCGGTACGAGGGGTGGGGCACATATGAAAAAGCAATGTAGCAAGATTGATTAAGAATTTAATCAGCTTGTATCCAGTGAACCGCTGCTTATTTCAGCCTGTATCATTATATGATCTAATAAGCCCACCACTTTTCTCGATCTGCTTTTTAAACTATCATTCCCAGGATGGAAGTATTAATTCAGAAAAAATGTCAGCTCTCTGAGATGAGTCACAGAAGTACTATATATCATTTTTACTTTTGAAGAAATACATTTTCTGTTGTTTATTTAACCATATCAGTAATATTTTATTTGTTGCAAACTAATGTATGTCTTAAAAAAAAAATCTAAGGAGAGAGATGTCATCTTAACAAAAATCATTTCTATGTAAGAACAAAAACGAGAGAGAGAGAGAGAGAGAGAGAGAGAGAGAGAGAGAGAGAGAGAGAAAATGAGAAAGAAATTGTGATGCATGTGAGAAAACATCTGCTTTTCCAGTGTGGGGTATAATTGAAACTTCATTTAGCTAGTCTAATCAAGGCATCTTTCTTCTGCAGTAGTTTATATGGAAGCCAATATGAAAGACTTTGGGGCAGCACAAAGTATATGCTAAATGAGCTTCCTAAATTTATTTGTAAATTAAGCTGAATGCGCAATTTGTCTTAACAGAATACAAAGCCTACAAGGTCTTGATTTTCTTTAAATAAGAAATGTAACTCATAATTTTGTCTTGCTGTTATAGAAGTAAAATACCAGAATAATAAGAATAAGATGTCTTAACTGGAGGTTAAGGAATTTAAGAATGGGATTTGAGGCAGAGCCTAAAGATCAATTAAAGTTAGATTAATAGTGAAAGCCTATTAGCCTTCCAGGATTGTTCAGGATCTATGAGAGAGACTGCTGCATCTATGTTTGCACCTGTTCTATATCTGTGAATGCTGTTCCATACCACTCTAGAGTTACATTAGGCTTTCTGACCAGTTATTGACTTGCAAAGTGATAAACATGATATATTGATAAGTAATTATAATAATTTATACTATGAACAACTGAATTTGCTAATTAATCCATTTATAAAATGTGTTTTAAACAACAGCATAGAAAGAAAACATATTTATGGTAGTGAAATATGCAGTGCTAACCGATTCACAGGTGAACCATAAGCACATAATTACATTTCTCAAAATAATACAAATATGGTAATTGAAACTGAAATTCTAATACATTAGGAAAAGCATTCTGTGTTTGAAGTGTCAACTTGTACAGGTACAATTGAAACTCATTAAATCACATAAAACAAACTGGAGATTGTGACTGTAGACTTGCAAGCAGAAAAGTTTTAATTAGCTTGACCGGGAACACTATATGCAAATAAGATAATTGATTAGAAATCCCTTGGGGATCAGAATCTTACAGAAATAACTTGTGTACAAAATAAGTGGAATACTTATGTTTGATGGGGACAGGAAAAAGAGCAATTGGTGTTTGTATATAAATTGGACACAAATACAGTATATTTGTCTATATATGTATAGTATGTATATATAGTTTTTGATGTCTCAAGAGAAGCAGAAAGCTATCATAGTGTCCATAATCGGAGCAATATTATTTGGAGTATTGCACAGACCTAAATAATCATGAACTTAAAACTAAATATATGTATGTATTAGTGAGTGAGAAATCAAATACCATGGACTTTAAGAGATATAGGTTTAATGACCTGGAGACTTCAGCAAGAGCTTCATAGTGTGCAATGAGCAAACAGCAGGCAATTCCTCAGTGAATGCTTTTAAAATATATTTGGATTCAATTCTGATGCTTAGGTCATAACACTTTAGCCAAAGTATTTTCAGCCCTGCAGGTAGCTATCATCTTACAGATAAGTGCTGCAAACTCTACACACATTTTCAGTCACCTACAGTTAAGGGCAGCAAAGGTGAAATCCATTATCAAACGTTTAATGGTCATATGGAAGTTTGCTAGCTATTCTTTAAAGAATGTATTTATCCATAGGAGATGAAAATAGCCCATTTGTAGCCTCACACTGGGGTTTCACAAATATAACTCAAGTATTTGGATGTAAACACATTTTCTCTTTCATATATCACACATATATACAGTATATTATAGTACATATTCCTGTAGTGTATGTCTTTTGGCAGTTCTAGCAAATATTGCCCACTGTGTGTGTGTGGGGGGGGGGTAGCTCAGATAATTGCTCCCTTGGTTTTTCTAGGGTTCAAGCCTCAATGCTAATATAAAGTTCTGTTAGAATCCATCAAGTACTGTCTTCAATTCACTGGCCAAAACAGTGAATGTTGTACCATCACTCTTACTCTAAGCACTCTGTTCTTCAAACTGTTTTTCATCCTGGTGCAAATAATTTGCTTTGGGGGTCTTTTTTAATCACAGACCTCCTATGGGGGACTTTATCTAAATAAATTACATCTACCACAAACTAAAAGTGTATTTTGCTTCATTGTTTCCAAATAACAATCACCAATGGCAATGACAAGCAATGGCACCTACCATTGTTATGTTATTGTGTTATTATAGGCTGGAAATCGCCCTGTGTGCTATAGACCTTAAATGTGTCGACCGTAATTTAATTTGCATATAGTCAGCCTGCCACACACTTATAATTGTATATTGAAATGTAACTTTAATTTCAATATATGAACTATAAATATACCAATCAAAAGGGTACCCTACTATTGAATGACATGGCTAAATTTCTAGCTGAAAATACAATTCTACTTTTAATTATAACTGCACACATGCAGTCTTTTTAACAATGACATTACAAGATTTTTAAAGAATAAGGAATGGTCTGGCTACCACTAAACTTAGTTCTTGGACTTGAACATGATATGATCCAGGGCCTTATTGCATTGCCTTGCAGGTTGAATAAACATACACACATTTGATGGGTATGCAACATCACCAAACGTTGCCCCATAATGGATTATATCATTCTTTCACACTTTCATGCATTTGTTTTATTGTTACTATTAATTACAGTATAATTAATAACTGAGTAACCTATTGCTCTGACAGCAAACAATATTTGGCCTGTCCAGCATTTTTATATGCAACCCTAGACAATTAACTGAGGAAGCACAATATATCATATCATGTCATATATCATGGGATTTTGTTATGGCAACTTTTGTTTCTTCAACACTATTGAAAAAAACATATAACATGTGAAATTACAATAGTAAACCTAAACTCAAGCATCGAGAAGGGACTATTTTAATTCCACCATATGCCAATGATCTCTGTCCACTGTCAGAGATTATATTCTTTTTAAATGGATGTGGTTTCTGCTAAAAGTCAGCAGACTAAATAGTGAGAAACAGATTAGATATATTACATGCAAAAATGTTACAAAGACTGGTCAAGAGGGAAAATGTCACCTCTGGGCTACATTGCTATATCTGCGGGTTTTTTTTTTAAAAAAAAAAAATCATTCCTCTGCTATTATAAACCTCTGTGAAAATTAATAGCTGATAAATTGCAGTCCAGTCAAGTGTGAGTGTGAAGACAGAAGTATTTGCATTCTATATTCTTCCGAACTGCTATACGCCCACACATTTGACATGATTAGAGCGTGTGAGCAGCAGATTAAAAATCACTGTATATTAAACCTAATAAATGAGGTGGAAATACAGATACATTTGGTCATTTTCTGCAAGGCAATATTTGCTTGTGGTTTCACAGCTTTTTGCTCAGACAGTAGCGTATGATGAATGTGTGCTTTTCACTTTAATCTCTGGCTGTTATTAACTTAATAAAATTGAATATTTGTTTATATACTGCAGTATTAGCATGCAATCATAAATACAAATTGGACTTGGAATAGAATAAAGTTAAAATCATAACATATAGATACTTGCTTACATGAGAGGATACAGTAATAATCAGAACCACTTTCTATTTACTGGCCTTATGCCTAATAAAGATTTCTTTGGCAAGGTGCTTTTATATCCAAATACAACATGGGTGACTTGTAAATAAGAATAAGATTTCCAATAAAAAGTCCAATACGTTTTATAGTTAGGAATGCTAACTCATAGAAGGAGGTGGATTTCATTGGGAATATTTGGATCACTATTTAAATATTGTCATTTCCCTTCATAAATACTTTATAAAATGAAACAAGTTTATTTTGTTTTTATATTTACATAATACACTAGAGCTTTGAATATCCTGTCAATTATATCTTTATAAATGGTGTTTTGTTATGTTATTAGTAAGGTCATTTGTATCACACGACTGAAACTTGTGCATTATAATAATGTATTAATTATAATAAATAATGAACCCTCCTGTTATTACAGTAAGCGGCCCATTTACTTAGTTCGAGTGATGAAATAGAATAAAAAACGAATTGGCTACTTCGACCTTCGACTACGACTTCGACTTTGAATCGAATGATTCGAACTAAAAATCGTTCGACTATTCAACCATTCGATAGTCGAAGTACTGTCTCTTTAAAAAAACTTCGACCCCCTAGTTCGCCACCTAAAACCTACCGAAGTCAATGTTAGCCTATGGGGAAGGTCCCTATAGGCTTTGGAACAATTTTTAGGTCGAAGAAAAATCGTTAGATCGATGGATTAAAATTCGTTCAATCAAACTATTTGCGGTAAATCCTTCGACTTCGATATTCGAAGTCGAAGGATTTCAATTCAGCAGTCGAATATCAAGGGTTAATTAACCATAAGTAAATTTGCCCCTAAATATGAGATATTATAGGATATTAAAAGTAATCTTTGAGTTCCATGAGATCCTTCAGCCTTGTGCTTTTGTATGGTCACATGACTCATCGGTGAGTATTATTATCAGCAATATGCTAGTGCTATATAAATACATGTTAATAATAATAATTGTATTCACTATGTACTGTATATATCTATTTATACTATTATGTATATGTACATAAGTATTCCTAGTTATGAAGATTCATTCATTCATAAAAGATTATTAAAATATAAATTCTGAAAAATCAAATCAACAACAGCTTTTCACTCATATTTACAGTAATAACAAGCTATTTTGTATGAAATATTGTGAAGCCAATAACTTTCAATGCAGTAGCTGAAGATTTATCACTGCAGTAACTGAAGATTTTCACTGCTTCCTATAGTTCCAAATATAATGGAAGAAAGTTTAAGATGGCTTACCATGTTATTAAACTTTATAGATTATCGTATACCTTATTATGATGACTAATATATATTTTCTCTTTACCAACAACTGTTGCCACAAATCTCTACCCAGTGAAACAACATTTGAGTTACGAATGGATCTAAATGTTTCTTCCCAAGCCATTTTCTTGTCTGTTGGTGCTGTTGTCACCATGAAATGTTGTTAAAGGTAGTGTAGTGTTCTCAGTATAAAAACTGGGTAAATAGATGGGCTGTGCAAAATAAAAGATGTTTTCAAAATAGTTAGTTAGCCAAAAATGTAACATAGAAAGGCTGGAGTGACTGGATGTCAGAACACTACTTCCTGCTTGTCAGCTTTTTTGGTTTCCAATGATTGGTTACCAGGCAGTAACCAATCAGTAACTTGAGAAGAAGAATGTGGATTTCATGCTTAATTTGAAAATGACTTTTATTATACAGATTTTTATGTCTGGGTGACAGGTCTGCTTTAATTGTACATTGTGCACTTTTTAATAAATGCTTGAAGGTGGTGTAAACTTTTGGAGCAAATGTAACAAATTTTTCAGTAAGAAGTTGTATTTAGTAATGAGTGAAATTTTTCCCTGCCCATAGATGTGTGGCGAAATTGCAAAACTGGGACAAAAGATAAGGGCTTGTTGAAAAGGGCCAAAAGAGCAGAGATCTGAACTTTGATTTTTTAAGTGCTTTTAGCTATTTTTATCCTTTTGGCGCCTCTGTTTTGTCTTACTACTATATCGAGTCCACCACGAGTGGAGGGGTATCATCCCCTTTTTCTTCTTCTACAGAGAGCGACGTTTTATTCCTGAGTGGGGTCAGGATAATCTCCCCACCTGCCTATACAGTAACCCTGGTTTGTGAGTATTAACTTGTTTACTCTACCATTACTCCCTGTAAAAACATATTACACTATTGGGGCTCTTGGTGTTCCTTTTTGTCTGAACTTTGATAGTGTTGAAAGCCAGGCCTTTGTTAAACCCTTCCTGAAGAAAACTGAGAAGGTTATTGATAAAAGATTGGTCCTCCCCAACATGATGTCTTTAGCACCAAACCTGAAAGGTTCTCCTCACTTTGCAAATACCCTGTTGGTAGACTCTTCCCTAGACTGAATAAGAATGTTAATGACCTTGGATGACAATCCCAGAGATTCTAATATGACCCAGTCAGTTCCCAAGTGGTCATCTGTAGTAAGGGTAGATTTTGACACAGTAGAGACCCATGTGTCAACAATGAGAGAGTTTGAGGGAGAGTCCAAAGGTTGTTCTAGGCCATTCTCCTCAGGAGAGAGAAACAGCTCCTCTTGGACCAGAAGGGGACTAGTATAGCATTCACTTGTTCCTGTTGGATCTTCTGCAGAACCCTGGGAATCATGGGCAGAGAAGAGAATATGTACAATAGGGGAAACACCCAGTACATGGTGTCCAGATAATCTGCTTCAACCTTCTTGTACAGAGAACAAAAATTCTGAAGTTTCCTATTCTGCTAGGTTGCCATCAGGTCTATAGAAAGGAAACCCCACCTCTGTGAGATTTCCAAAAAAGATTCTGGTCCAAAGATCATTATCCTGGTCTTGCAAATTGACAGCCAAACCAATCCAAGACATTGAATCAAGCACGGTTTCTCTGAAAACACAATTATTAATATCTTCCCCAAGATGCTTGAGCCAAAACTTAGATGAGAGAGCAATTGCTGATGCTGCCAGTGTTGGTTTACATAAGGCTACTACTGTAGAATAAGATCTTTTCAGTAAGCATTATGTCTTTCTATCCATAGGGTCCTTGAGACCTGACCCATCATCCACCGGAATGTTTTTTGATAGTCTAGCAATGGCAATATCAACTTTGGGGTAGCCTCCCATGACTTAATCTCCTCCTCCTAGATAGGAAAAAGTAACTTGTGTCTTTTTGGTCATAGTTAGAGGTTTTTCAGGATTCTTCCATTCTCCGCTCATAAGTAATTTCATTATAGAATGGACCAGAAAGGTTCCCAGCTTCTTTAGACTCTGAGAAGCAGGGGGCTGAGAAGCAACCCCACCCATGGAATCCATAGTAGCTTTTACAAGTCTGGAACCTGGCCTTGGGACCTGGCCTTTTCCCCGACCTGCTGGGACTGTAAAAACAGGAGAAAAAGAAGATGTTACATGGATCACTTGCCTACCACAGGAAGGAAAAAAAACACTAATGGTTGGTGTGATTAACCCTTTTTTATAGGAGGAGCTCAATTAAATCTTTATTGAGCCACTTGTCCTACCAAACAGGGAAGGAGAATAAATCTCAGGGTTGCTGCTGTATGGGACGTGAGGGGAAATTGTATATGTAAGTTTCTAAAGCACATAATTTTAAGATTTATAAAGTGAAACAACTTGAGTACAAAAGTTTAGCAGCTTAATAATGGCTAGTTCATGAAGAAGTCAATGAGTTGTATTAGTAAAATTCAAGCTATTTTTCAATTCTAGTTTTTAAAATAAATTGATTTTTTTAGATAGAAAAACCTGCAGTTGAAACCTGAATATTTGATTCGTTATTAAAACAAATAATATAGGATTAACAGTGGCAGCTAAATGTGTAATAGAACTGCATCAGAATCTAATTTGTTTGGGACTGGCTTTAGAAATTACAAGTGCAATTTTTTATGATTTTAATGTTTATTTTACAGGTACAGGTAACTTAATTGCTTATAATAGGCATATAATATTGGGGCTGAATGCTTAAGCATGTTTTTAGTACAGTTTTTAGTACAGCACATACAGAAAATAAACTTTTTTGACATTACAAACGCATCACAGCATTAGCTTAAATGAAAAAAGTTTTGCTAATGATTTCTTTGACATGCTGGGTCATGATGATCCATCCAATACAAATCTGTGCCATCGGTAGTTTTAGCACGTTTTTTATTGTTCGTCGTTAGAAGCAATGTTATATTATAATTAAAAAACTGCTATTATAGAACATGCAAGATAACAGCCAATTCCACTTCCTTAACATGCTGTAACTCTCTGACTGGTCTTTTCAGTCTCTGATTACATTTTTAGAAATGTTCAAATAATGCAAAGCCGTTTTTTTTATATATATATTTTTGTCTGGTCTGGGCTCCAGAATGAAATGAAGGAGATTAGTGGCTTATTATTTATATATATAATGATTTATGATATATAATTGTAAGTAATTCTGTAAATGTAACAAGATGCATATTATAAAGGGAGGATAACTTTGAATACATAAATGATACATAAATGATAGACATAATGTAAATTTCTTCTTCTCCTATCTGCAAATAATAGCAACTGCATGCAGTAATTCATTTATGCAGTAGCGTGTGAATTACAGCAGCACCTCCTTTACTAATATTAATCAAGTTTTTATTTATTTGCCTCTTAACTTGAGGCAACAATATATTGTTAACTTGATTAACCTTCTGTTATTAGACCTAGAGTTGCCACCTTTTCTTGTAAAAAAATCCAGCTTTCCCATAGTTTTTGCCTAGTAATAACGCTGACATCGGATCCCATTTTTACTGGCTAGGACAGTTAAATACTGAGCAGGTGGCAACTCTAACTGGACCCAGATTATAGGGCTCCTCTATCACTGATACAGATTTTGAGTAGTAGGGCTTATACCTGGCCAATGACAGGTGCAAACCACATTTTGCTGCACAAGGCACAAATCACAGGTCACACAGGCATAAGGGAAGTTTATCCTTAATGCCTCTGGTGCTCCTGCCTAGCCAGGTAGGGACTTACCAGGGGATGCATAAATTCTGCCCACATGAACACTGCAAACATAAATTGATACAACACTTGGGACTAAATTATGAGAATGATATGCCTAAAGGTTCCACTAGCAATTAGTACTTGTGTCTCGTTTTTGCATTTTACGCTTGCCATTCTACTGTAAAAAGAGCCCTTAGGTCACAGGTTTCTGCCAGCTCCAGAGTCATAAAATAGATTTGAGAAATTCTGTTCAGACTGTAACCAGAAGTGTATTTTTAATGCAATTACCTTGTGTAAAATATACTATTCATAATGTGTTGCAGATCATTATAGCACCAATCTGTAAAGCGAGTGATCTTTCTGGTAATGTAAACTCTTCCAGGACAGATATCACTGATCTGTTTCCAGAGACATCTGAAATTTCTCAGTTTTAGCAAAAACAGCAAGTATTGGCCAAGTGAGGCATTCAGGACAAACTTTAACCTGGAGGCACCATCCTTTTTTTCAATGAATGTTGTTTCGTATTGTTGATAAATCAGCCGTGTAACAAGAAGTTTTAGCTGAGATGGAAGAGATAAGCACCATCAATTTAATAAAAATACTGAGCATTAGTTTTATAACAATAGACATTTTTTTCTCTAGAGCATACACCACGATGATGGATGAATTGTCAGGGAAAGTGGTGAATATAGATTAGCACAGCCACGCTTTTTGTAACTGAAGGTTAGCAAACTTACAGTGGGGCGCTTCACATTATGAAGACTGGTTTCATAATTGCATAACTATCTAATGTAACACTAAATGTGCCTTTTTAAACATACATGACGGATAGATAAGATCGTTTGCTTCACAACAGGGGCTATGCTGATCACAATTATGTCACGCTCTTGATCCACTCAAGCTTGTTCTATATCTGGGAGCTGTCGTAGGGATGTAAACCACTGGGGCACCTGGGAAGCACAAGTGTGTTGGACTAAGCTCTAATGGTCTTATGTTGACACTGAAGACATCTCCCACAGCAATCTTGTATTTTATATATTATGCATAAATACATATATGCATAGATGGAATATATTGCCCACCCTTATGGTTACAGTATATTTTTAATTAAAGGAGTTGTTCACCTTGTTCAACTTTTAGTATGATTTAGAGAGTGATATTCTGAGACAATATGCTATTGAGTTTCAATTTTTAATATTTGTTGTTTTTGAGTTGTCTAACTTTTTATTCAGCAGCTCTCCAGTTTGCAATTTCAGCAATCTAGTTGCTAGGGTCATTTGGACCATGCACTGATTTTAGTAAGAGACTGGAATATGAATAGGAGAGGGCCTAAATACAAAGAACACTAATAAAAAGTAGCAATAAAAATACATTTTTAGCCTTACAGAGCATTTGTTTTATAGATTGGGTCAGTGGCCCCTATTTGAGAATTGGAAAGAGTCTGAAGTAAAAGGCAATTCTATAACATACTAAAAGTTAACTTAAAGGAAAACTATACCCCCCAAACAATGTAGGTCTCTTTAAAAAGATATTGCATAAAACAGCTCATATGTAAAATCCTGCTTCGTGTAAATAAACCATTTTCATAATAATATACTTTTCTAGTAGTATGTGCCATTGAGTAATCATAAATAGAAAATTGCCATTTTAAAAAATAAGGGCCGCCCCCAGGGATCGTAGGATTCACTGTACTCACAAACATACCAACAAACTATACATGTTAGGTCACATGAGCCAATTAACAGACAGAGTTGTGTCTTTTGCTTCCACGCTTCTTTCTGTTACAGTTAGAGTTGTAGTATTTCTGGTCAGGTGATCTCTGAGGCAGTACAGATAGAGTCACAAAATGGTGGCTCAAGGCAAGAGATGTAAAAGGGCAATATTTACTAAAATATATATTTCAGTTTGGTAAGATTCTTTAATATGGCACTTAATATGATATGAACTATCTGTTGCTTAAGTGTTCATTTTGGGGGTATAGTTTTCCTTTAAAGGACTTAACTTTTAGGGGCCGATTCACTAACTTCGAGTGAAGGATTCGAAGTAAAAAAACTTTGAATTTCAAAGGTTTTTTTGGGCTACTTCGACCATCGAATGGGCTACTTTGACCTTCGACTACGACTACGACTTCGAATCGAAGGATTCGTAGTAAAAATCATTCGACTATTCGACCATTCGACCATTCGATAGTCGAAGTACTGTCTCTTTATAAAAAACTTAGACCCCCTAGTTCGGCATCTAAAAGCTACCGAAGTCAATGTTAGCCTATGGGGAAGGTCCCCATAGGCTTGCCTAACTTTTTTTGATCGAAGGATATTCCTTCGATCATTGGATTTAAATCCTTCGAATCGAACGATTCGAAGGATTTAATCGTTCGATTGAAGGAACTATCTGCGCTAAATCCTTCGACTTTGATATTCAAAGTCGAAGGATTTCAATTCCTAGTCGAATATCGAGGGTTAATTAACCCTCGATATTCGACCCTTAGTGAATCGGCCCCTAAAAGTCCTGTTTTAACATTAGATTAATAAGTCAGCCCTAAAGAGGCACACTTAAGGCGCAAATGATTGGGACAGATCCTATAATGCTATGGATATCAGTCATCTCTGTAACAAAACTTCAGTTGCATTCCCTTATTCATATGACAATATCTGTACATCAACAGACAATCTCATGACAGTAGTATGATCTCTCCAGGTGATGATAGCCAAACCAAAAATCTAACTGCTGTCATTGCACACAGCCTCTCTAGCAACTGCCTTTTATACAATTGATCATACCTCCAAGATAGCAGTCTGTATGTTAATCAAACATGAACTATATGCTAAACAATGAGTTTTATGACCATTCATTTGGTAAAGAACAATGTCTATTTCCACCTTAAGACCTTAAAGGAATTGTTAATTTTAAAAAAAAAACTGGATAAATAGATAGGCTGTGCAAAATAAAAAAATGTTTCTAATATAGTTAATTAGGCAAAAATATCATCTATAAAGACTGGAGTGGCTGGATGTCTCACATAACAGAACACAACTTCCTGCTTTGTACTGTAGATCTCTAACTCTCAGTTAGTCAGCGACTTTAAAGGGGGCCACATGGGAGATAACTGTTAAGTGAGTTTGTAATTGATCCTTAGCATATACATCAAATTCAAAAGCAACAGTTATGACCCATGTGCCCCCCCTCAAGTCACTGATATTATATCAGTATATATGATATACTGAACAATTCCTTTAAAGGGGTTGTTCACCTTGGAGTTAACTTTTCGTGTGATAAAGAGAGTGCTATTCTGAGACAATTTGCAATTGGTTTTCATTTTTTTTTTATTTGTGGGTTGTGAGTTATTTAGCTTTTTATTCAGCAGCTCTCCAGTTTACAATTCCAGCTGTCCAAATTGCCCTAACAACCATGCATTGATTTGAATAAGAGACTGGAATATATATAGGAGTGGCCTGAATAGAAAGAGGAGTAATAAAAAGTAGCAGTATAAATACATGTGTAGCCTTACAGAGCAGTTGTATTTTAGAAGGGGTCAGTGACCCCTATTTGAAAGCTGGAAAGACTCAGAAGAAAAATACAAATCATTAAAAAAACTATTAAACAATGAAGACCAATTGAAAAGTTGCTCAAAATTCACCACTCTATAACATACTAAAAATAAACACAAAGGTGAACCACCCCTTTAAAGTTCATTTTGGGTGGTAAAATGTAATTGCAGGCAAAAGATTTTTAGCATAGATTCGCATTATACTAGGTTTAACAACAAAGAGAACATGAGATACTAATGAAAAGAAAAATACATATCTATATGTTGTAATAATTATATTAGCAACAGAATATACACAAATAAAATGAATTTTATGACACCGTAATATAGCACTGCTATAATGTAATACAAGATTATTTTAATTAACCCACAACATGGATTAAATCACAATTTAAAATGTTCCTGTATAGGGTTTATCTTCCTTTTAAGATTTTCTTTACTACACAAGATTACAGTAAAGATTACATTTTTGGCTGGTGACTATCATCTGTTTGTATTAATTTAAGAAAGTGGAGCACTGTATATATATATATATATATATATATATATATATACATATATATATACATATATATATACATATATATATATATATATATATATATATATATATATATATATATATATATATATATTGCAAATGTTATTAACTGCAACACAGAGCAGCATCATTCATTGGACATTAAGGGGTCCATTTACTTAGCTCGAGTGAAGGAATAGAATAAATTCGATGGCTACTTCGACGATCGAATGGGCTACTTCAACCTTCAACTATGACTTCAAATTCAAATCGAACGATTCGAACTAAAAATCAATCGAATCAAACAATTTGAAGGATGTAATCGTTCAATCAAAGTAATTGCGGTAAATCCTTCGACTTCGATATTCGAAGTCGAAGGATTTCCATTCGGCAGTTGAATATCGAGGGTTAATTAACCATCGATATTCGACCATAAGTAAATTTGCCACTAAATATTCACATCTGACCTAAATGTTTACTTCAGATAATATACAACTGACCACATGACAATAAAGACAAAAGGGAAAAATATCATCCTGGAGATCTAATTACCCTGTACTCTTTACTTACTGCTTGGAAGGGACTCAATCTTTCCAGTCTTGACCTTCAAAACATTAAGCATCTATATCACCACATGCATTCTATAAAAAAAAGTTCCCCACTGATTTGCGTTTATGTCATATATTTATATTGTTTGGTCTATTAATTGTGATTTGTTCCTTTCCGGTTTATCTGCTTTGATGAGGAACTGAATTCATTCACTCATTCTTAACTTTATTTAGTAACAAATTTTGACACAATTAGAATATGAAATATCAAATCTCATGACTAACGTAGTAGTAAATTTCTGAATAAAAAAGTTGTGGTTTTTTTTGCTGGTTCAAGTGGTTATCCAACTGCAGAGCCACAGTGCATATTTCACTCTGCACCATAAATGAATATTGCTGAGTATTACAAATACAGCCTAAGTGATTGCATGGCGTTTCCCTTTTGTCATATTTATGCATTGTATGATTTGTTTCAGTATTCTGCTTGTACAATACTAAATTAACCTTGTAGGACTCTTCCAAGATATTCATTATATAGTGGAAAAAAAAATAGGTGCAAACATTTTGAACATTGTTGTTGCCACTTGTTATACTGGGAAAATTGAGTATGAAAACATTCTGGGTTCTATCATCCATTGATCTGAAATAGAATGTTCAAATGCAATGAGTTAAACCTTTCTGTGGAGTGGAGTACTGTGGACAAAAAAAAACAGAAATGGCTTGATAACATCACATTACATGATTTACCCCACTGCACAACATATTGCAGGCTTTATCTACAAACATACCCGCTTGACATTTTATTGCGCCATTTTTCTTAATGACTCATGTGATATGTCACGCTTCAGGATCTCAAGCAAGAAATATTATGAGTATAAATGGCGCATGCAGGAAATAATATTTAATAAAAACAGTGGGAATCATGGCAAATGTCACAAAACCAGATATGATGGTGGCAAAAATTCTTTGTAGCCTGTGGCTGACATCACTGTAACACACTGGAAAACGTTAACTAGCCAGGGTTTATTCACCATACACACATAATAGTCATATACTGTATATATATATATATATATATATATATATATATATATATATATATATATATATATATATATATATATATATATATATATATATATATATATATATATACATTGGGAATAATAGTCAAATATATATATATATATATATATATAGATATATATATATATATATATATGTATATATATATATATATATATATATATATATATATATATATATAGATAGACATAGATATATATATATATATATATATATATATAAACATTGGGAAAGTAAATTGAGCAGCACTGTTGCTCTGACTATGAGCTTTACCCTAATAATGTGCTCACTCTAACACGGGGAGGCCCATTTATCAGAGTCAGAATTTATCTCATTATTTTCTGAAAACTACTCCGACTAAATCTGCACGAGTTTTCCCCTTATTTATCAATACATGTTCCCAAAAATCTCCTGTGTGTGAAATAACACTAATAATTCAAATCATACAAATTTTTCAGACTTTGTTGGAGTTTTGCCCAAAAACCACAAAACCCAGTGTAGATCAAGATATTTTTGGGACTTCTCCCATTGACTTATATGCAACCTTGGCAGTTCTGTGATGCTGGATTTTCAATTCTGACTTTTTCCATCTTTGGGGTATAATGAATCCCAAAAAATTTGTGGGTTTTTTCCACTAAAAATTCGGATTTTGTAGTAAAAAAAAATACTGGCATTCAGACTTTAATAAAAAAAACCCTTAGTCCACTCACATTCCTTGGTGGAGCCTCAGCTGCTCACTAAATATCCTAAATATGTCACTCTTAGAGTGACCTATGAAAGAGAGTTGGCCTAGACCTGACCTTGTCTAGGTTCCACTTCACCCTTCCTGGCTGCTTAGGTGAGGGGATTAACAAAATGGACCCTGAGCACATGTGCTCAAGAATATATAGTATTAAACAGTGGGGAAGCTAGGAGTCAAGCTTTAACCCAGGAAATGGGGAAATACTCCCTTTCTTCAACTAAGTTCCTTCAACTGGTTTTAGTGTTTTTTGAAACCATGGCTAAATCTTGAATTTTTAGAGCTTTTTTTAAAAAAAAATTAGAAAACCACAAATTTTAGAGATGCGTGGACAAATTTGAAACTCAGTTGTTAGTAAATGACCCCCCTTAGTCATAAAAAGAACAAGCCTTTTTATGGAAATCTGCATTTATTTACCTGCTAAGAATAAAAAAAGAGCAATGTCTACCAATGAGAATGGTTGGTAATAGGGAGCCTTTGCAAATGAAGGTTGGCAAGGTATAGTTGACTGTGCTGTAACCTAGTTTTATCAATAATAAGAAATACCCTATGTTTTGTCATTATGTTTTTTTGTAAGAACAAGAACATGGATTACTTAAGGCCTGATATGCACTGCCTGTATATTGGTATTGCTGCCAACAAATGACCTTCTTCTTTGCAGAAATAGGACAGCAGTTGTATCCAGTTCAGCAAAATGAAGCAAATCCTGTTCTAGCACCATGCGTACAAATTTGCAAGGATTTGCAGCTAACAGAAATAATGTTCTCATCTAAAAACACTGCGTAACTGAAATGTAATATATGCACTGGCAGAATGTCCCATTTATGTCACATCACATAGTTTTCCTGTGAACCTGGGCTTATAGTTCTTTGTTGGATAAGGTCATATTTTCTCTGTTGGTTTAATCAAATTAGCTTAAAGTGAGCAATGTAATTATTAAGCTGCTTAATACTTAGATAAAAGTAAAGCTTATGTTTTTTTACATATTCCTCGATTTGGAGCAAGTACATATGCTGTGAGTAATTCAGTATTAAAACTCTGCTACTGCATAATAACTTAAAGGAAGGTTGCAAATGATATTTGCCTTTGACCGCTCGCATCAGAGTGGACACCAACTTACTTACTCCTGACCATAGCAGCAGCTTATTGGCCAGTTTATTCTATCAGTATGATGTCCTCACTTAGAGCTCAGTGAAATACTTTATAAAAAAGCCTGGAAAATCAAGCAAAAATTGCTTCAAGCTATCTATGGGTTCTTTTCCCAATGGGTATAGACAGGGCCACAGTCTGATCCAGCTGACCTCCTGGTTGCATCAGCCCAATTTGGCTTGACATTTGGGCATCCATGCTTTAAAAGGTCCCTTTGTTTGATGAGTCATTTATAGCCAGCTAAACAGTTTAACTCCTGGGGGGATATTTAATAAAACTTGAATTCATCTATTTTTTTTAAAGAAACCAGCTTGAAAAAGTTGGTGCAAGAAAAGTCACTGCAAAATCGTGCGACAATTCAATATCGTATGATCTTTTCAAGTTGTCTACCAAAAACCCTGACTTTGGGGCATATTTATCAAAGAGTAAAGTTAGAGATCACCACAGTCAACTAGAGTGTAATTCCGCAACTCTCCATTCATTTTTAAAGGCACATTTATCAAATGGTGAACTTTCACTTTCACCCATTGATAAATACTCTTTTAAAAATCCCATAGAAATTAATGGAGGTGGCAGAATTTTATACTAGTGGACTTTGGTGATCTCTTACTTCACTCTTTGATAAATATGCCCCATAATCGGAGTATCCAATGCAGATCACATTGTCAAGAAGCAACTTCAGGAACATCTGCCATGACCTCAACAGGTTTTAGATGGGGTATTATAAATCTATAAAAATTTGAGTTTTTTTACCACTCTAAAAATTCAAGTTTTTCACTTTAAAAACTCATCCAGAAAAAATTGAGACTTTCTAGATTTACCAACTCCCCTCCTATTTTTTTGAAATTTGTCTGCTGTATATTATTGACATTAATATTTATATAACTAATAAACAGAATATAAGCATACATAAATGTTTACATTTTTTTCCTAACAAGCTTATAACAACCTTTTGACTTCATTAGTGACATTCTTTAAATCAAATTGACCTAATATGCAGTTTCAGGCAGCTAACAAGAAAATGGTCGAGTGAGCAGAGATTTGTGTAACAATAGATCTGCTCGTCTGGAGAGGATTGCTAATACCCTTTTCATTGAAAAAAATGCTAACCTCCGGTTTCCTCTGGATTTAATGTTCCACTGTTTCATTTTGGATTTAAGGGCAAATGAAAGAGTTCAAAAAGCCATACAAGCTGTGAATCACTGTATCTGCTTGAGCACATGACTGGCCTTTTCTAGTTTATACAAGTTGTAGCCCTGCTGGTGTTGCTATATTTTTCATGCCAGTCTTCACAACAGCATGCACTTGCTAACAACTGACATTAATATTTTTGCTTTGTTGCCTGATGTTTTATGTATGATATTTGTACTTACTTTATCTCCGTGTATCTTCATTAAATATAAGTGGATGGCAGTGATGCTGTCTCTCATTACAAATTAAAGTGACCCTGACACCTGTAAGCATTCAGATCTTTGGAAGCTGAAAGCTGCATAACATAAATGGAAGTGGATAACATAAAGCAGGGTTTACCGTACTCTTCAGCTATATTCATGTTTCTGATTTCAGTCAGACCGCTACCAAAGGAACTACTTCAAGAAAGGGAATTCTGGAAAAGGTAATGAGTGGAGCTTCTGGGTCTGCTGCCACCTGAAGCACAATACCGCTTCCCTCCACCTGGACAGTTATGCCATCAGTCCTATCCCCTGATGTCCATCCACCCACTGATCAAATGATAGAAGAACCTTAGCCTGATATAATGTAGTCTCCTCTATGGATGAGACCTACATAAGGCACATTTTACCTTTTTGTTAAATAATATAAATTTGGAGAGCTATAAAGCTTAAAGGAATATGTATAGCTTTATATAAATCTTAAAGGGTGTCATCAGGAATAAACAAACTATTCACTATTTCTTTCAACAATTCTATTAGTGCTCCACAATCCACAGCCCTGCCCCAGTCACAGTGCAGATGGAGCACAGAGTAGATTCTGCAGAATTACTTTTCCTGAAAAACTTACTTCCGTGGCCACCACCTAACAACTGAAGCCAGGAAAGACAGGGTCCCATATAGGCAACTTTCACAGTTGCATATTAAAATGGAATTATTAACTGGCATTAGGGCTACTGTAATACAAGTCCTGGACCTTTAGGGTGATTATTTAATTTAATATTTATTCAAGCGTACAGTGTTTGCTGCCCTTGCACTATTTTAAGTAAAATAATTTAATTAGCATTATAGCTAAGCTAACCTCTTGTTCTCTTGCAGTGACTTTTGTTTCTGGGTATATTTTTATTGCTCACACTTCCTTCTACCCTTATCTATTTTATTTAGACCATATGGACATTCTGTGGAGAGTCTTTATTGATGCATCTACTTGTACTTCTATATTTAAATTAGATCCATTGGGACTAATTTATCAATGCATCTATACCAGACCGTATAAAATACTGTAATACCTATCTTTTTTCTTTGTATGCCAAGGCTAGCATGTGTGTATGCAGCAGTGTGTTGGAGCATAATGTAAAGCAGCTGCGGGTGGTATCAGTTCTAGCTTATTTTCCCAAAAAGATTGTTTCAATCAAAATACCTGATGGGTCATTTTCTATGTGCAAGGCAGGGTGCATAGTTCAAAAGACATTGCACAACCCACCATGCTTTTAACTTTTTTACCCTGCCTTAAAGGGTCTCCTTAGGCTCCCTTGATACTCTAGCGCCAGCAATTGTCAGGACTACCAGAAGCACCCGACGGCGCTGCTCATCTTCCCGGCGGTCACAATGAAAATCCAAGATGGCGGCGCCCATGTTGAACACATGGGTGCAGCGTCGCTGCATGATGACGTCATCACTGGTGCCAGGATTTTGTCATAAAAGGACACTGAAACCCTGCCCAATTATAGGTTTCTTGTGCTATAGAACCTGGGTGTGTTTTTGCTATTGCTATCCTGATCCTGATTCCTGCCTGAAACTTTGACTTTGAACCTGATCTGCCTGCCTCCTGAAACTTTGCCTGGACTTTGACTATTCTCTTGTTTAACCCTCGGATACTACGATCTTGGACTCTTGTTCCTGGCTTCCTCCTTGGTCCGGACTACTCCCTTTGGGAGCTGCTAGGCCCCCTGACAGCAATAGGATAAGCCAAATTTGACTCAGCATATGGGTGGCTAAATCAGGCCCAGATCCAATCATTTGGTGACCTCACCAAACAAGAAGATTGGGCTGGGTGTGTCCACCTTCAATTCACCTCTCCATGGACAGTACATATTGTGATTTTGTTTTATCGTTTTATAGTTATTACTATAATTTATTTTGATCTAATGCTACTATTCTTCGTTTCCTCTCCTCCTATTCCTTGCATCTACACCCCTTCTCTCTTTCTTATTCTTCCTCTTACCATAGCATCTGACATTAATCTATAATACTATGTGCTATTGTGAAATGGAAAGATGTATGTCCACTGAAATCAGTACTCTCAAAGGCGTGGCCATGTATAACTCTTGAAAATTAATAATAATAAAGTTTACAGAAAATTGAATGGATACTATTTTGCCAATGATGGATTTAACTTTGCCTTCTCTAAAGCATCCTGTACTTACTAATATAAGGACATGATTTATGAAATGTGAATGTGACAAAGAAGCAGTTATCTATATTCTCAAAAAACATCCTCATGCCAAATTCAGCTGTGCAGGCTACTGAAACAGATTTAGAATAATTTCTGTATAATCCACCATTTTATAAACATCCATTACATTTTCTAACATGAAAAAAATAAAAAAAATCCTCTGATATTTAGCTTCCATTCTACATTTACTATGCATGCAAATCCAGGAGAACTGAAGGACTAATATTTCATGTAACATGTTATGCATTAGTTAGCAATGTAATATTTTATGCAATATTTTAGGTATAGGGTATTATGTACCAAACAAACATTAGAACAAATATTAAATTCAGTATTACTGAAGTATGCACACCTATGTGGGAAATAGTCTCCTGTAGCAGAAGAAAGTAGCTGACAGCAGAGTAGGTTATTTTGAGGGCCATGTTTACATAGTTATTTAGTTTGTTACATAGTTAAATCGGGTTAAAAAAAGACATCAACAGTCCATCAAGTTCAACCTCTCCAAACAAAAACCCAATATCCATACACAACCCTCCATACTTTTACATAAATGATATATACCCATATCTATACTAACTATAGAATTTAGTATCACAATAGCCTTTGATATTATGTCACTCTTAAAAGCATTAACAGAATCAGCCATCACAAGATCACCTGGCAGTGCAGTCTACAGCTTCACTGTCCTCACTGTGAAGAACCACCTACATTGCTTCAAATGAAAGTTCTTTTCTTTTAATCTGAAGGGGTGGCTTCTGGTACGGTGATCCTCTTTATGGGTAAAAAGGTCCATTGCTATTTGTACCCTTGCCTTCTTTCCAGAGAAAACAACCACAACCTTGACAGTCTACCCTCATAATTTAAGTCTTCCATCCCTCTAACCAGTTTAGTTGCACATCTCTTCATATGTTTATCCCTTCTCTTGTGCCAGCTGTCACTCTTATCTCTACAAACAGAGTACTCTCAGTGATGAAAAGTATATGAAAGTCCTCTGTAACAGCTATGGAAGTCACTGCATGCTTAATAAGCTCAGAAAAAGAGATGCTGGGGTTTTTTTCCAACCTGTGTCTCACACCTCTGTGATAGAATTCTGTTACTGTTGTCAGGTCAGCTATAGCAAAAGGGGGTAATATTCAATAATAATAATAATAATAACAAATACAAAACGTTTCAGGGAGAGCATTTCAGGGATTATACTAGTGGGTTTAGTTAGCCTTTCTTTTAATAAATGTTACAGTTAATCAGCAAAATAATATTTCAGCACAGGATACATTTTAGTTTTAGAATTTTAAGTGGTGTCTTTAATGACTTGTGTTTATTTATATACACATTAAAGCATCCCTCATTAGCCAGAACAAATAATAATTAAAATCAGATCACTTGACCTTCTAAAGATGTTTACCGTGACTCAGACACCACAACGGCTTAAACTGTACAGTTCTCAGAAGTAAATTGAAAGGGATTATATGATTATAAATTCTTGTGTTAAAGGAGCATCTGATCTTTACATAATTTGAACATGCTCTTAGAAAATGTCAGTACCTTGTTGCACATTTCCTAATACCATTCTCTGTTACAACTAGGATATATAACAAAAATAATGTTCTCATTTATTTTCACTGCTTGCTGTTGTACCCTTGTGTACTACTCATAAAACACAGCTATAGTAGTTATTTTTCCAAAATGTTAATCCCTGCTGTTTCAGTGAAGACTCAAGTAAGGGTATGCGTTACTTGTGGTTTGCAAACTGACGAGTAATGGCACACATAGTATTCCTCTGTGTATTACAGCTGGTGGAGGAATGGGAGATACCTCTCTGTGACCCCTGTCATTCACAAGAACCTAAACCAGCTGGCATCATTGATAGTCAGCAAATGTGTGTATGTGAAAGACAGGCTGCATAAAGAGGTATTGGGCATTTCCATGCCAGTTACATGTGCCAAGGCCTTAGATGTAGCAAGCAACACCAATCTTAAACATATATGTCCTTTGTATTTAAATGGTAATAGCACACATGCTATTACAGTAAATCCTAATCTTTAAAAGGTGCTAGTAAGGCCTAATCTTCAATACATAATATCAGTTTAGACCTCAGTTACAATAGTGGAACTACAGAATCCAGGGAAGGGCAACAAGATCAATAAGATGACAAGTTAATTACAGATAGAATGATAAGGGTATGACTACTGTAAGATATGTGTTGGAAATTATGTATAGTTCACCAGTATTAGACTGGTCAATAGAAAACTCCAGGGAAATATTTATGTTGCTGCTGCAAGTAGGGCTGTGTATTTGTGTACCGGCTCAGGAAAAGCCGGATGAATGGGTCCCTGGAGTGAATGGAAGAGAGCAGGGTGGGCCTTCCATTCCTTGCTTCATTACGTGTTTTCAGCTGCCCAGTTAGAGGTAACTAGATAATGGAAACCTCTTTGTACTAGAGGAGGGTGAGTGGCCCGTGGACACCTCCATATGCTGGAAGGAGGTATGTGTGTGTGAGAGAGTAGATGGGTAGGAAACTGTTTCCCTGCTGAGCCGAAGTGTTGGAGAGAGCTCCAAGTGACTGAAGAGAGGAAGAGACTGAGTGTTAAGTGAGAGTCTAACTGAGGATTCTGGGACTTGTGATCTCCAAGGCTGTAAGTGCTGGATACAATGTGTTAAAGCTGCACTGCTAATTAATATGTGAAGTAAGCATGGGCGTCCACAGAGGGGGGCAAGAGGGGGCAGTGCCCCCCCCCTAGGACTGTGCGCGGTTTTTCCAAGTCCAAACCCGCCAATGGCTAGTTTTGGGCTAGTTTTAATAGGTGCCGCAGGTTTGGACTTGGAAAAACCGACCAATGCCCAAATAGTAGCACGCACTGCTGGCTGCACCTGCCTGCACGCCGCCAGCCAGCCGGCAGCCGCAGGATAATTACGAACGATACGTTCTTAAAAGGGGCGGAGCCGGAGACTTGGGATTATCAGACTCAGACTAGAGAGGGCTCAGGGGCAGGCTGGAAGAACATGCAGCGAGCGTCCCTCAGGAGGAAGGCGGCTGCGTGACGTCATGATGCAGCACGCCGACGCCTGGGCCTGTCTCTCTGGGTCCTCCTGGAGAGACTGGAGTTGGACACGACCACGACACGACGACGACGACACAGTCTGTGCCGCTTTGCGGGACTTGTGAGTAGCTGTCTGCGACTGTGCGTTGTGTTTATGTCTTTCTTATTTGTATGTACTGTAGGGCTGTTGGGCAGTATTGGGATCCTGTCATTGCCCGGTCCCCAATAAAACAATATTCGGTTGGGTGTGTCACAAGAGGACTCAAATGCTCCTTTATGTTGTACAGGGAACAGTAGATTTCTGATTGTAAGCCCACATACAGTAAGATGTTCTGAAGCTCTTCTGTTGCTCTTCTGGATATATTGTGTCTTGACTGGCACAGTTTTTATGAACACACATTTATAAGCGCTCAATGTATTCGCAGTACTGTCAGTACAGTTATGGGACCTGTTATCCAGACTGCTTGGGAGTTTTCCAGATTTGGGATCTTTCTCTAATTTGGATCTCCATTCCTTAAGTCTACTTAAAAAATCATTTATTATTTAAACCCATTATGATTGTTTTGCCTCCAATAAGGATTAATGATATTTAAGTGGAGATTGAGTACGGTTTTATTATTTCACGGAAAAAGAAAATGAAATTTAAAAATATGGATTATTTGGAAAAAAAATGGAATCTATAGGCGACAGCCTTTCTGTAATTCAGAGGTTTCTGGATAACGGATCCCATAGCTGTATCCTTTGATGACATAAGCTTTTGGACGTGTACAGGTTACCTGCCCATTGTTCTGTTGCACATGCGAGTGGCGCTGTGGTTGTGCGCACGTAATTCATTTGGCTACGACCTCCTACTAAGGGGGTTACAGTATTAAAGGGGAATCCAACCCCCTGGCGCTAACACCTCACCTCCCTCCTCCCCCCCACCTACCTCTCACCTCAGGCTATTGCCCCTAAGTTGCTACTTACTCCTCTGTCCCCTCCAGCGACGTTCACAGGGGCCATCTTCTCTTCCAACCGCTTCTTCCTGTATGCTGCTCTGTCGGCGGCGAATGCGCAGTAGGATGCCGGTACTACTGCGCATGCGCACAAAGTTTCCGAAGTTCAATCGCCGAACTTCGTGAACTTTGTACGCATGTGCAGTAGTACCGGCATCCTACTGCGCATACCGGCATCCTACTGCGCATGCGCCACCTAGCGCCGCCGGATCCCGAAAGAAGAGGTTTGAAGAGAAGATGGCCCTGTGAACGTCGCTGGAGGGGACTTACACAGAGGGGTAAAACAGGTGAACAGTAAATGTTATCTAATTGGTTGTGTTATTGTTTCTTAGCAAACTTAATGCCTTGTGTTACCCCTTTTATTTACAGTGCCAACCAGGCAGTACCCAAAAGAACCCAATATTATTTGCAGTACCAGTCAGCCATCAGTCTGGGAAAAATACAGACACTTAATTGATCTGATAACCATATTATTTTACTTTATTTTATAACGATTTTTCAATTTATGAATTGGGCTACTTTTGGGCTACTTTTAAAATGGCTTTTGGCTACTTTTTTGGCTAGTTTTTTTATGGTCTTTGCCTGGTTTTGAAATGAAAACCTGGCAACCCTGATTGCAGTCTGCAGCCTTGTACTTGTGAGTTCTGGGGGTATTTATACAATACTTGCCCCTGTGCCATCTGTTTGTGTGTTCTGCTGGTATTTATGTATGTACTTGCCCCTGTACCATCTGTTTGTGAGTTCTGGGGGTATTTATACATGTACGTGCCCCTGTGCCATTTGTTTGTGAGTTCTGGGGGTATTTATGCATGTACTTGCCCCTGTACCATCTGTTTGTGAGTTCTGGGGGTATTTATACATGAACTTGCCACTTTGCCATCTTTGTGTGAACTAGGGTTGCCACTTGTCAGACAACCGGTATTTTGAAGGGTTGCCCGGGTCAAAACTTCCTGGATGGTTTTTCAAATTAGGGAAACTGTGCAGGATTCCCTTGATTGACCCGGCGATCGGCTGATCGCCGTGGCATAGCTCCACCCCCTGATGGCAGTGACACACCCACCTATCTCACAGGCCCGCCCACAGATGCCTCCTTGCCCCACCCTGGAAAATTTTCTGCGGACACCCATGGAAGTAAGAGTGTTGAAGATGATATTTTCTTAAAAATAAAAGCCAGCCAAGCTGCATTGAACTCTTAAAAAGATGGTGTCAGACTCCATTTGTGCTTAAACTGTGCCGTGACTATGGTCTCCGTTATCCGTCCCTGCTGATCGTGTCATATGGGGTTACTCAATAACATGGGATGGGAAGTGTAAATTCAGGTCCTTTAATTTGTTTTAACATGTTTTTTTCCCTGTAGAAAAAAGGAGTCCTAGGGAGTAAATTTTGCAAAATCAACCTGCAGTTTAGAATAATCACTAACCACATGCACACATTTAGTATTTTTCAAAGCTTGAAGCCAAAAATGATGACTTCTAATGTATAACACCTAGTGATTTATGATTGTACCAAGGGGTGTGAGGCAAATAACTTAATATCTAATATTTGTCTCTCTTTTAGGGAAGGAAATACGGTAAATGTCTAAAACCAAAAATTCAAACATCAAACCTGAGTTAAAAAGTGGCATAGTTAGCTCTCTCAGCTTAGCAATATAGTGTTTTACAGCATTCCTTAAAAAGATGGTTGATGTTGCTAGTATCCCTGTCACACCTCTTTCTTGTGGTAGTTTACATGTCTTGTCTGTCAAAAGCTGTCATATCAAGTGAGGCAAAGCACACAAGCACTGGAGCTTGCTCGGCGGGAGAGTCTTGGTCACCTGCTGTGTGTTAGATGGTGTTTTTCTGGCACAGTTATGTCATTGAAAGGAAATCAGGTAAGTGTAACATCATACTAATTTTATGTTCTTTGGAAAACAAAATATTAAACCAGAATTAAAAAAAATATTTGTGTTCCTCCTGCATTATGAATGTTAAAATATATTCAGAAAAATTAACATGTTCCTGTTTATGGGTGCGAAGCAGAAAGCACAAAGTGATAAACAGAAGAAAGCATTTTGAGAGGGCATGCAATAGATTACATTATCTATTGGAATAAAATTTGTCTTATCCAACTAGTTGGATTCAAAATGTGTACAGGTAAAGGACATTATCCAGAATGCTTGGGACCTGGGGTTTTCTTGATAACAGATCTTTTTGTAATTTGGATTTGAAAGTCTACAAGAAAATCATGTCAACTTCATACCTTAAGTCTACTAGAAAATCATGTAAACATTAAATAAACCCAATAGGCAGGGTTTTCTTCCAATAAGAATTAATTACATCTTAGTTTAGATCAAGTACAAAGGAAATCATTTTTAAAAAATTAAACTGTTTGGATAAAATGTCTGTGAGAGATGGCCTTTCAAAAATTCAGAGCTTTCTGGGTTCTCATACCTGTAGTGAGTTACAAAAGAGAGAAGAGTGAAATAGAAATGATCCAAGAGGTCGGATAGACAGAACTGATATGAGGGAAATTAGATAAATACAGAGGAAATAAGTGGCTGCATGCTATGCCAAAAAGTTAAAATTATTTGAAAGCATGAATAAATGGTGGGTGATATGTATTTGATCTAAAACAGTGCTGTAAGTTATTGTTAGATGTCTGTGACGAGAGATCCAGTCTTCCAGAGTTAGGCATTTTGGAAGCTACCGTATATACTTGCGTATAAGCCGAGTTTTTCAGCACCCAAAATGTGCTGAAAAACTCTACCTCGGCTTATACGCGGGTCAGGCTGCAAAAGGAAAGGCTGCGCTTAGGAGCTCCTGCGTGCTCTCACTCACCCCCATCCTGGCAAAAGTCTTCCTCTCTGACTGCTTCAGTGCGTCATCAGGAAGCGCCTCCCGGCTTTACACTGACCCGCAGTAGAACCCTGGCACATGCGCAGCTTCTCTTTTCTGCTGTCTGAATCAACTGGTGCTCGGCTCCGCTCCTCCCTTGTCACATTCCTGCAGCCCGATCAGATTACTCGGGCTGTGACACGGAGAAAGCAGCACGAAGAGAACGGGAGACTTGAAAAGCAGGAAGGGAGGGGGAGGGAGATCGAGCAGACTCGTGCAGCACAAGAGAGAGAGAGAGGGAGGACTTGAGCAGCACAGCACGAATTCCCTGGGATTGTTTCTCTGCCTGGCTGCATGCTGTGTGTGTGGTGGGATTTCATTTGGAGCTGGGACAGACTGTGGAGGTGAGTGTGTGCAGAGTAGAACTTGCTGCAACTTTCCTGTCACTTTTGGTCTGGCCACACAACTATGTTCAACCTTAGTCTCTCCAGCCCTCCTTCAGCTTCAGCCCCCCCACTGTACTCAGTTCACTGGCTTCTAGTTCACTGGCTTCTAGTTCACTGGCTTGTAGTTCGCTGGCACACAGTCGGGATCAGGAGTGTGAAATGCATTTCTCCCCCTAGGCTTATACAAGAGTCAATAAGTTTTCCCATTTTTGTAGGTAAAATTAGGTACCTCGGCTTATACACGGGTCGGCTTATACACGAGTATATACGGTATATTGTTTTATGGTCAAGAAATACCTTATAACAGAGAATTTGAGGAGAAAGAAAACCATATATGTAAATGCATGTGGGTGTAAGTAGGAAAAGTGGGTCTATTTGCTGTGCAAAGTTACATTTATGCAAAGAGAGATCTGTAAAACAGAATTTCCAATTTCTCACAACTTTCACATGACTTTGATAAATTGTGTCTCCTGTACCAGAATATGCACAATTATAAGTACATGAAGGAGAAGATGAAGGGTTATTGATTTGAACATGGAAATGAGGCTGGATGAATGGCTACATTTATTGAGTCAATCTATATCACAGAAGTCCCAATACAAATTTGCCATGGACATTTATTTACACCAGCATGATATATATACACAAAGAGAAATGGGCCTGGTGCACACAGAACACTGGTCACTGCCCGGTGCTGGAACAAGAAATTTGTACAATCAAATAAAGAAAAAGTCCGCACTCATGGGTCGTGTGTAGAAAAGCAAAAATCTAGTTAGTGTTTATTCGACGTTTCGGCTCCTAAACCTGAGGACGGCTCGCGTTTAGGAGCCGAAACGTCGAATAAACACTAACTAGCTTTTTGCTTTTCTACACAAGACCCATGAGTGCGGACTTTTTCTTTATTTGATATTTTATATATATATATATATATATATATATATATATATATATATATATATATATATGTGTGTGTGTGTATGCCTTATGGAAAGAGTAGTATTTCAGCAGTGACATAAAGTTTATTGGATTAACAAAAAATATGCAATATGCATCATAACAAAATTAGACAGGTGCAGATATTACACCAATACTTAGTTGAGCTCCTTTTGCAAATGTAACAGCCTCTAGACGCCTCCTATAGTCTTTGATGAGTGTCTGGATTCTGGATGGGGGTATTTTTGACCATTCGTCCATACAAAATATCTCCAGTTCAGTTAAATTTGATGGCTGCCGAGCATGGACAGCCTGCTTCAAATCATCCCATAGATTTTCGATGATATTCAAGCTGGGGGACTGTGATGGCCATTCCAGAATATTGTACTTCTCCCTCTGCATAAATGTCTTTGTAGACTTCCAAGTGTGTTTAGGGTCATTGTCTTGTAGGAATGGCCAACCCCTGCATAACTTCAACTTTATGACTGATACTTGAACATTATCCTAAAGAATTTGGGTTGAATTCATCCAACCCTCGACTTTAAAAAGGGCCCCCAGTCCCTGAACTAGCTACACAGCCCCACAGCATGATGGAACCTCCACCAAATTTGACAGTAGGTAGCAGGTGTTTTTCTTGGAATGCGGTGTTTTTCTTCTGCCATACAAAGCACTTTTTGTTATGACCAAATAACTACATTTTTGTCTCAGCAGCCCAAAGCACTTTGTTCCAAAATGACTGTGGCTTGTCTAAATGAGCTTTTGCATACAACAAGCAACTTTGTTTGTGGCGTGAGTGCAGAAAGGGCTTCTTTCTCATCACCCTGCCATACAGATGTTCTTTGTGCAAACTGCGCTGAGTAGAACGATGTACAGAGGTTTACACCATCTTTGGGTTGTCTGTAACCATTCTCACAATACTCCACATATGCCGCTCCTGTATTTTTCTTGGCCTGCCAGACCTGAGTTTTACAGCAACTGTGCCTGTGGCCTTTCATTTCCTGGTTACATTCCTTACAATTGAAACTGACAGTTTAAATCTCTGAGAAAGCTTTTTGTAGCCTTCCCCTAAACCATGATACTGAACAATCTTTGTTTTCAGATATTTTGAGAGTTGCTTTGAGGATCCCATGCTGTCACTCTTCAAACAAGAGTCAAACAGAAGCACAACTTGCAATGGTCACCTTAAATACCTTTTCTCATCATTGGACACACCTGCATATAAAGTTCAAGGTTTAACAAGCTAATCCAACCAATTTGGTGTTGCCAGTAATCAGTATTGAGCAGTTACATGCATTCAAATTACCAAAATTTCAAGGGTACCCAAAGTCAGTTTTTCACATTTGATTTTTGTTATCCACCATTTATTCCCTGTTTGCTATAACTGCAGTAAAGCACTGTGTATCTTGACAGCGCTATATAAATAAATGATGATGATGATGATGAAATAAATGATGATGATTTAATTTTATACAACTGAATACTGATTGTTCAGAAAACACCCTAGAACCCAGATGTTTCTGGGAAATGAAAGACATATGACTGTTATCTTTTTTGTTGAAAGTGGAGTACATCATTATGCAGGCTGAGAGGGGTTCCCAAACTTTTTCACATGACAATATATATATGTTCTTGCATAGCAAGAGTACACTGACATCAGAAACCAGCTGCATTTAATTGTGCATACTTCCATCTTGGATAATGTTCCCAGGCAGTCAGCAGGAGATTCATACATTAAAAAAGAGCAACAGAGATCAAGCATCTCACAAAAACTGATTAAATCTGTAATAACTAAACTTTGCCTGTATGCCTCACTATTACCGACTTCTAACAAAGAGACTTTTATAAAATTAGCAGATTAGCACATACAATGATATACTGTAGATTACAAGGAAGAAATACATTGTATATAATAAAGTAAAAAGGTTATAAAACAGTTAAATTTGAATGCATTTGAAAGTCAGATTGTATAAGTAGTTTTGGTTCTTATAGAATTTTTAGTTGTTGTGTAAAGTAGTTGGAATACTAAAGGCAGCTATAAAATTTTGGCAAGTTGTCAGTCAGTTTTAGGCTTATCATCTGACTATCGCAACACGTATGGGTACTTCTATAGATAGTTTAGACCCAGCAAGAAATATTTTTTTTATTTCAAATGAAAAAAAAAAAGATCTTGGCCAGCACCTTTCATTAGTATATGGGGGTCTATTGGCAAATCTGCAGGTGACAAGGGCCACATCTTTCCTCTATAGGGCTTCACATGTACTCGGGTCACCTATATGTTCATATTTAACTGTTTTCAGACAATAACGAGCTTTAAAAATAAGTCATTTAGAATTCAATTCTGGAGAATAATTTTGATTGTATACATGTGCTAACTTGAGAAAATACAGTAAAATATATTTTAGTTTAAACTTTGCAGCCTGTTTCTGCCAGTTCCTCATATCTATATCTGATGTATAAAATATAGCAGAAATCATATAAAACAGCAACATTTATACACTTGTTAGTGGTCCAAGGGCACATGTGTATATTGAGAAGATGTGAACAAAACAATGTGTTTCACCATGGATAACTCCACACTAGTGACTGTGTGAGAAGCATGCATTTATAAAACACCAGCACAGAGCTATATAATAGGTGGGTGTGTACATCAAAATTACAGATTACATATAAAAATTGAAAGATACAGGAGGCAAATATGGCTCTGCTAAACAGGTCTTATCTGCATATAATATGATCTTTCCTTCAAGTGCCCCACAAATTAAGACAAAATCCCTACCATATGTTGTTTAAGAAAAATTCCAGAGGTTTTAAAGACATATAAGAAGATATTTGGACTGCATCTCTGGTCTGATGTATCTGTTGTGCTTATACTTTAGACTTTATTTTGTTTGTTTATAAAGCCTGAAATCACTTATTGCTGGATATGAGAACATGAACATATATTTAAACAGGAACTCCACCCAAAAACTAATTTTTACATACGGTAATGAAATTTCTGACTTCTAAAACAATGTAGCCAAAGCAAGCTGATTAACATACCTGAAATGACCTCTACTACAAGAGTTTGAACCAGAGCCAAATATTGTTGACAGTGGCAATTACATTAACAGATTGTTTTTTAAACATCGTTTTGCTGTATATTGGAAAATTACATAGGATTATATTTTCTTTCATTAGTCAAAATAGATGTTGGGTAGAGAGCCCCATTAAAAATAATACACAGTGCCTTTGTTAGTTTTTCCTCTTTCAAAAGAGTCTTGTAAAAAGCGTATCCAACATTTTATGAAAATAAGGTTTGAAAAAGTAGTTAATTAAAAATAAGTGAAAATCAAATCACAAAATAAATAAGATCAGATAGATTTTTTTTAATCCTGAAAGTTTATACTTGCAAAAGCCATTCAATGACAGAACATAGCTTTAGGCTGCTTTGCATTGGAATTAGGCAACAAGACATATTTCATCTGTTTATGTCAATGAATAAAGTCACTTTTTACCTGCTCCATCCCCCGTGAGTAGAAAGAGATCAGTGGAGCTGCATGGCACTCGGTTTATAATAGGATATATCAAATTCAGCTTCTCTTTGCCAGGTTTGAGGTGTTATGACCTTTCTCTGGCTAACGATTTGCATCCGGCCTAAAAAATTTGATTAAAGAGATTGATGCACTGAAATAAAAGAAAAGAAGTTACAGTACTAAAATGTAAAATTTTCTTTTGGTGTATAAGTTCAAGTGTCATCTAACTCTACTCTGGGGGTCAGAGAAATATTGCAGGTGCTGCATTTAGGCATGGGATTCATCTAAATCATATATTGTAGAAAAATGTTTCAAGAATTATTTTTGGCAAAATGTCAGTTTCTAGTCTTTCAGTATTTCATTAATATCCTGGGGAGTGTTTATTCCATGTATAGCTATCATCTATTTTATGGCAGAAATGCTTGTGATGTATTTAAATCTTTTATGAAATAACATTCTATATTTTTGCCAGTATTTAAAAAAAATGGGTTATTTTCCTAACATTGATTTAAAGTATCTTGTATATTTAAGTAATCCTACCAATTTTTCTGTTCAATATTTTTGTGATTTCAGTATTATTTGAAGTACTTTTTTTTTATATTTTACCTCTCTCCATCTTTGCAGTTTTTGGGTCCTTCCTCAGACATTGTTTTAGGGTGTTTTTGGAAATATTTTTGGCCATTTGCTGTAATGCAATTTTGAAATGATAATTTTGTCAAGGGCTGTAGGTTACAGAAAAAGAGGTGATCATTAACAGGAAAGCTTGGGCCCCACTTTCTGGAATAAGCAGAGTGAAGCCCAACTGATAGCCCTCCTGCTGTTGCCCTCTGAATTGGAGTTCAAGAATGGCTGCAGGGCTTCAGTTAAAGTGGTTGTTCACCTTTCAAACACTTTTTCAGTGTTGTTTTCAGATTGTTCTCCAGAAATAAAGACTTTTTTCAAGTGCTTTTTATTCTTTACCATTTTTTTCTCTCCAAGATTTAAGTTTAAAGTTTAAGGTTCCTGTCTGTGGAGTTTCAGTCTGGCAGCTCAGTAAATCAGGTGCAAATTCTGCACTGTTACAATTTTGAAATATTTAGTTGATACATTTCTCAGCAGCATCTCTGGAGTATTTGCAGCTATTGTATCAATTCTAACAGCTGCCTTTAATGAAACCCAGGGATTCTGGTCAGCAGAGACAAAAATAAGTAATGTATCAACTAAATGTATTAATTTAGAACAGTTTAGAGAGATGGTGACCCCCTCCCAGAGCAGCTTTAGAATGGTGAAAAATTAGACTTTTTGGATGTCACACATAGAAAAAATTGGAAAAAGTATTTTTCTGGCTAACTACCTGAAACCAACTGAACTGAAAAAAAGTGTTGGAAGGTAAGCCATCCCTTTAATAAACCATAATATAAATACTTTGAAAATTTTATCTGGATTTTTAGAATGTATCACTCTGTTGCTTTATCATGGTCTTTTCCTTTCCATGGCCCTGGCTGCTAAAGGCAACTGCCATTCTCCTTGCTCTTGCCTAAAACTAGGACTGTGTTTACTTAATGCTTTTGAATAAGCTCTGTCAGTGAATATTTACGTATGTATACATTGCTATTTACATATCTATTGTTTTTACTAAAGAAGGCTTGTGCTTAGTTGACTGATGCAAGATGATGATTGATATTGAATATATTAGGCATATTCAACAAGTAAAAAAAATTACTTGACAGAGCACTATACTGAAGATATATCAAAATCTGCAACTCTGTCAGGCATTGCAATTCTTCTCCAAATACTGTCCCGACACTGCCAACTGTATCCAATTAAGTGTACTGAATGACAGCACCGTTGAGCAAAATGTTTTTCACATTTGATGCACTTACCAAAAGAAAAAGCACCCTTAAAAGGCATTATTACTAGCAGCCATCCTTACAGAGGAACCATGAAAATCATTCTGTTCACTGTAGCAGATATGATTGATAATGGCAGCATCTACTTTTCTGTCAGTCCTGGTACAATAACTGAAAGGTCCAACATATGCTCTTCTATCAGAAAGTCAGTCGCCAGCAACAATTTAAGCAAAATGGATCATAACAAAACTTGTATTTTTAAAAAAAAATTGCTTTAAAAGTCTGCAAGAGAAGAGTAGTGAGAATGAACCATAAAGTCCCTTCCCCATAGGTATTAAGGAAATCGATGCGGTCTGTTGCACTGAAAGGAAATGATCTTACTACTATTATTATCCTTTATTTATGTAGCACTGACATCTTATAACCTCACGTGCTTCCCTTAGCTTCAAAGCCAGGTCAAAACAAGAGGCCTGGAATGATGTCTTGTGCTTACACTTATCTGACGTCAATAGAATCAAGGCCAGACTTTTGTTGCCAGGCTTAACATTGCACAGATATCTCTCACGGCAAAAATTAAATGTATGTACAGTGCACCTGCTGCAGGTCACATTGCTAATAATATTGAATACTTGTTTGCAGACTGTGCTGGTAATGTTGAGTCCTAATTCATCCTTGTGTTTTATGCCATAATAGTATTCTAACTGTGCAGTGGAGAAATTTGCAAATTGCACATATTCACAAAACTGTAATGTTGATAGAGTTCTGTGCCCCTGAGAGCACTCTCACATCCAGTTTTATATCTGAATTCAGTAGCTGGATTGAAATGTACAGGATTCATCCTTTTGCTTTCTGATGTCTACTCACATGGGTATAGATAGAGAGGACATAGTAAGATTCATTTATGGTTGTGCTGCTGCTGATGGAAGGTATGACAATCCACCACATATCAAAATGCAAGTTAAAATTCCACTGGGTATGTACATTGACTGAGATATGTTGCACAGCTGTATAGTAATTAATTGAGCAGCACAGAAATAAATGCAGGCTGCAGCAGGAATCTGAGTTATATCATAAACAGAGCTGCAAGTTAGTTATGGACTGGGATTCAAAATAGGCCCAATCAGCCTCAATAAATAGTGACTATAGTCTATAGCATCTTACAGCAGCCTCTCTGGCATTGTATAGCTTATAGGGATGTAGCGAACCGCCGATAATGTGTTCGCGAACGCCGTTCGCGAACACCGGCAAAAAATGCGAACAGTTCGAGAACAGTTCGCGAACTTCGAACATCCGAAAATCGTTCGATTCGAACGATCGAAGGATTTTAATCGTTCGATCGAACGATTTTCGTTCGAATCGAACGATCGAAGCCATTCGATCGAATGATTTCATTCAGTCCAATGGCTTCGATCGTTCGATTCGAACGAAAATCCTTCGATTTTAGCGATCGAATGGTCGAACGATTTTGACGCGAACGCCTATTGGCGAACGTCGCGCGACGTTCGCGAACTTGCGGCGGACGCGAACAGCCGATGTTCGCGCGAACAAGTTCGCCGGCGAACAGTCCGCGACATCCCTAATAGCTTATATTGAAACCTGCAAATAATACCTGTGACGTGATGGAATACAGCCTGGCATTTGTTTCATAAAGTCCCTTACAGTGTCTGCTTTTAAAACACATCTTCACCTATAATCAGTTGCTGCAGTATGATCCCATTAGGGTAAGGACACACGAGGAGATTCAGGGAGATTTTGTCGCCGGGCTACTAATCTCCTTGTCTTTTGAGCAACTATCTCCCTGAACTGCCTCAGCGTTTTTCCCCATAGGCTACAATGAAAAGTCGCCTGCGCTAATGCACACAGGGCGATGCGTTTTCAATAGTTGCCTGAAATTGCCTCACTGAGGCAACTTTGGGAAACTATTGAAAACGCATCACCGTGTGTGCATTAGCGCAGGTGACTTTTCATTGTAGCCTATGGGGAAAAACGCTGAGGCAGTTCAGGGAGATAGTTGCTCAAAAGACAAAGAGATAAGTAGCCAGGCGACAAAATCTCCCTGAATCTCCTCGTGTGTCCTTACCCTTAGAAATTGTCTGGGAATAGCGGAACTAAGCACCCTAATCTCACGTATTCTTATCACTATGTACTTGAAAATAAGAAAACATAATATGTCATTTTACAAGCAGAGCCCTTTGCAGTATTAATGAAACTAATATGTAGGGAAAGGCCATTGCTGTATTGAGAGAGATAGAGGCAAAGCATTTGATTTGCTGCTTCTAAATTGAACAGCTGATGCTTGTGGGTTAATGAATGCTGCTCCCCAGTGCACCCCCACCTCTTTAGTCACACTGAAATATAGAAACATAAAGCTTTGCCTACATTCAGCTCCATGGCACATTGAACAGCACAAAGCCCGTGTAACACAGTGTATGCTGAGGCAATTGAGCATGAATGTTGTTTACAAAGATGGCTGCTGTTATTTAAAAGAAAAGAGGGAATATTAGCAGCTCCTATGAACTATGTGACAGGCAACGTATGAACACCCAGTGCTACCAGCACGTATGGCTTGTGTAGTACAAGAGCTTTCCCTGCAGCAATCCTGCCTTGCTTCCCCTTCGTCCATCATTAGCTATTGTGACTTTGCTCGTGGAAAGGTCACCCGCCGCTGCCCGTCACCTATGAGCAGTTGTTCGGCCGCTGGAATCCACTGGCGGGGGCACGGGGAAGGGTCAGCCAGCTGAGAAATGGGAATGACCCAGGCTGAGCCGCACTCACTTCACATTGGAGAGGGGGAGGGGAGAGACAGCAAGAACAGACAGGGAGAGACTGAGGGGAGCACTCGCTTCATCTCTTAAAGGGAGGGGAGAGTAGGAGATCAGCTGCAGTTTTGTGGAGCCGTGTCTGGCTTGTGCACACAATCCCAGGCATTTATGTAGGGCTGGAATAGCGTCTTTCTGCGGTTGCTTGGACTACTCCACTGCCTGGGTGTGCTCAGGAGGAACCGGCTGGATCGGTACAGGTGCCACAGAGAAGCCGGGATAACAGTGTGGCTCATGAGGTACGAGACAATGTCCGTGTGTGCCTGCGCTATGTGCATGTGTGCACATTCACCACAACATCACACACACTGCATGGGCTTTGCACTGCAACGCTAGCATACATACAACGTTGCTTGTGCTCTGCAGAATAAGCGTTAATGTTTGTCACACACACACACTCACATTGAAACTGACACACACACTGACACACTCACACTGACACATTCACACTGACACACTCACACTGACACACTCACACTGACACACACACAAACACAGACACACACTGCCACACTCACACTGCCACACTCACACTGACATTCACACTGACACACTCACACTGACACACACACAGACACACACTGCCACACTCACACTGCCACACTCACACTGACACTCACACTGACACACACACAGACACACACTGCCACACTCACACTGCCACACTCACACTGACATTCACACTGACACACTCACACTGACACACACACAGATACACACTGCCACACTCACACTGCCACACTCACACTGACACATTCACACTCAGACTGACACACTAATACTGACACACCACCACACAGACACACACACACACTGACACACTCAAGCTTTATCGGTGGTGCTGCAAACTGCAGGTTGTGTGCCAATCGTTGCTTCCCTTTATACAGTGGCTGCTCGGGTGCTATTTTTAGCTGTACTGGCTATTTGCACGCTCACATAAATGAGATATATCATACAATGGAGTCCCAAGTGTTGCCATGTATGTCCATGCCCCATTCGCTGCTTGCACAATACGTGGTTTTTGTATAACAGCTGATCTATTGAATTGTATTCAGTACAATGGATTGACTGTCATCTTTGTGCCCAGTTATTCGGAGGTCGGGGTGACACTAGTGCCCTGCTAGCAAGGATGCCTTTACTTCCTATGGAATGGCCCTGCTCTTCCATAGGAAGTGCATTAAAGTGGATTTCTAAAGAGATGTGAGCGAATGGGTTAGATCCCTTTAAGCACCGCTGTACTGGCTGCATAGGTCTGATTAACCCATTCCCTACTGGCTCCCTGCTAGCACACAATATGAACCAACCAATGAAGCTGATTCACTGCCATACATCTCCAGGAGGAATAGCAACTAGCTTCCCAGTAAGAAGCACTGTGACTGTCATATAACAGCAGTGTGCTGTCATTTTCTCTTGCTTTTTGACTCCCACAGACTCCATGTAGTCTCCTCTTATATTTAATATCTAGTAAAGTATGTGTATTATCTATCTATATTGCATTTAAAGAACCACAAGTCCCTCATGGGATATTCAAATATTGTTTCATAAGACTAACCAATTCAGCAGCTTAGCCTGAAGCCCAGGTACTACAATCTACCTGTCATACTGGAACTATGCACCCTGCCATTGCTGTAACAAGAAATGTTTCTATGTGTTGGATGATGTAGAATGTGACCTGCATCACTACTTACAATGATATGGCTGTAACAGGGTTAAACAAAAACATGGTAAAGAGGAAGTACATTTCAGAAGACTTGTATTTAAAATATCTGACTAAGGTGAAGGTCACAACTGGCGTGTTGTACAATACATGTCCCTGGTGAACTACTGCAGATTGACTTGATTCTAGATTTGTGCCAGCAAACAGATAGCAACTCAGTAGCAGGCTATCATAACTGTATATATGGTAGTTTAGCAGACTGGGCACACTCAACTATAGAGAAATAGGGAAGCAAAGCCGACGTAATTGCTTTGCAATCATTTGAATGCCACTGGGCATGATTCAGAGGCAGCTGTTGTCTTAAATATTCAGCAAAAGGTAAGGAGCCTTAAAAATGCTTCCTCTCTGCATACATTCTGTATTACCCGAGCAACACCAAACCTGCCTGTATCTTATTATGCATATCTCTCCCAAACAGCCTGCTTTGTATAGCATTTTTTTTAGGCTATCTGGTAACAAATGTTGCTCAAGGCTGTAATTATTTCATTGATTGCAGGTTTTTGAATTTCTTAAGGTATATTTATATCTTTTCACCAAAATAAGCATGTGATTTTATGTTTCTGAGAATATGGAATAATGGAATAAGTATTACAGCTGGTCTTGAGTATTGATTGATAGGTTGCGGATTTGCAGTGTGCTTGTTGTATAGGGGTTTATGACAGTTATTTACTGCCTCTGTAGAATTATATGGTATTAAGCAGAATTGTAATTTAACCTTACAAAAGGACTATTGCATGGCATTGAGTTGTACATTCTGTCTGCCAATTAAACCTTGTTCAATATGTATGCAGTGCATTCTAGAAATGTATACGTCAACCGACTGTGTTGTTTGGAGTCATCAGCTATCTTCAAGGAAATAGCATAAGTCATCAGAAGAAAATTACTTGATAAAGTAATCTGGATAACATATCTAAGCAGCATAGTCTTATTGTGTTTTTATCATGATCTCTCATACACTTTGAAAGATAAATGTGAGATTAATAATGCAAAAGTCAATAACAATTATAGAATGCTGCCATGCTATGGCAGGCCCTGCTTAAAAACTTTTTGCTCACTTTCTGACCTAGCTGACAACCAGTTCAGTGACAAAAGAATTATCTGACCATTTTTTTGGTAACATTTCAGAAGCTATATATACTGCTCCTTCACATTCATTAATTCAGTTACCTCATATGCTAATGTGACAGCAGTAATTAACTTCGTAGGGCGGTTTGGTTCAAATTATTGCATGATAATTGTGCTGCTGTAGGCATATGGTTGAATACCTAGACTACATGTGTTTCAGTGGCTTCAACATATACTAAAGGGTAAAGCCCACTATGAAAATTGGCAAAATTCATACAGCTACAAAGCCTTGCTGTTTAAATTAACACTTATATCAGTGGTTTGGGGATAAGAACCCCAGTTTAATTACATTCATCATTTCCATTTCATCACCCTCCCTGCTCAATGCTGCTGCAGCAGTTAAAGAACAAATAAATCTGGAGGATGACATAAGTTTTTTAAAAAATAACCAGGCTATGTGGAGATCATGAATTAATAGGTGCAAAATATACTCCAGGTCTAGCAACCCCTACAACCATAGTAGTAGCTATTTCCTGGTTATTGGCTGCCATTGGTTACTAGAGCTGACTCAGGCTTAGTACCTATTATTACATTGCTACAAATATGTGTGAGGCTGACCATATGGGGGATGATATTGTCCAACATGGCCAACATCTGCCCATGTTTAAAAATATACATTCTGATCAGAATCTGTTTGGAATCAAATGATTCAAAATGGATAATCTCTATGACTGACTGAGGAATATATTTCCTGAAGTCCATTAGGTTCACCCCAATTGGTCTGGTTATTTGTCCAACAACTGACTGGAGCAGTGCCTTTATTGACCTGAGCAGTGTAACTTAATTGGCCAATCCAAACCACTCTGTTCAAAGTGTCTACTGATCTAGTTATCAAGATTGCTCTGAGCTGCACTGGTTGATACTTAGGAAAACCTTAATTCTGAGCCTTTACTTTCCCTTTCATATGAACTTATTACTCTTTCTGTCTTTAATTATTATTTTATCTAATTGCATTTATCTCTGTACACCTTAAGGTGCAACTGACTTTTTTTTTTACATGGGAATGTAGCTACACTTTTCTAAACAGTAAAATGTTTGTGTGATATAGATGGTTTATTATTGTGCTGTATCAATCTATAACTTTTTTCATACCATGTCCATGAACAATTTATCTTACTCTTTTGTCAGTAGTATATCGTAAATTGCTCAGAAAACTCTGTGACTCAGAGTGTATTAACAACTGTAAGAAAAAATAATAATGTAAACTAATTGTCAAACAAGTTAAACCCACTAAGGTTTAGTGGATTTTTATAATGGTGATGCACCATTTTTAATTGTATTTTCTTTGCTGGTAATTCTTGATTTTATGATTGACCTACAATACTGAATGTCTAAACTAAAATGTAAGGGTGGTGGCACATGTTAAGACTCGGGGAGATTAGTCGACCAACGAATCGCCGGCGGGATGGTACTCAGATCGCTTAATTTTCTGAAGTCGCCCAGAATTTGCCTCACGAGGAAACTTCGGGCAACTTCGGAAAACCGAATTGATCCAAGTGCCATCCTGACAGCGATTCACATTCTTGCCAGCGGAAAGGCATTCTGGGGATATTATTTACCCGAATAAAAGAAAACTTGTCCCTTGGTGACTAATCTCCCCAGAAACGCCACGTAGGGCAGCGTAGGGTAAAAAAAAAAAATTAAAACTGGTGTTAAACGTCAATTGGGCAGCTTCTTTTCATCATGTTGTAAGAACTAGAAATAATGCAGGGCTGCAACCAGTCTAATGCCCTTCCCTGATCATTAAACAATAAGATTTATAGGCAGTAAAGCCACACGCTGAGAGCCAAAGAAAAGTTGGAAGTCTAAGAGGATCACTGAGGGGCACAGATTTATTTGCTGATAAACGCATAGTCCTGCCAATCAGATATTGTTTAAACCCATGCAAACTCACACAGTTGTGAAAGGATTTTGGACAGTTTAATCATGTTAAAATAATAAACTGGCTAATCTGTAGAGGCTTTTGCTTGCAAGTATTGGCCTATGTGTGTTAAGCTTGTATGCTAAGCTTGTATTTCTGTTTTCCATTTGTTTGAGTTGGTGGAGCACACAATGTGTACTGTGCAGTGGTAGAATCTTCTAGAAAATGATGTACAACAACCTGAAATTTTTCAAGATGCTCTTAGGCATATTAATCAAATTATGGCTGTATACTTCCCCCCCCCCCACTGCACAACAATGTGATCAGTGTAAATCTATATTTTCCATTCAGCGGTGCAGTACAGTAATTGTTATCCAGTAGCTGTGCTCAATTTGAATCAAGTGCAGGTTATCCTTTTTGCCTACGCCTATTGTGCCAGTTGTACTCTTATATATTGCATGTCTCTTTCAATGCAGATTTTTCTCATTCCCCAATGTTTACAAACATTGAAGCACAAGTGCTTTTAAGGTTTTTTGTAAAAACGTTTGCAATTGAAAGCAGCATTTGCTTAACTCCTGTTTCTTACTTTTTAAACAATGCGAAAGTCTTCATTCCCCAGCAAAGCAGGGGTGCTTCGCCAATGAGGCGAGTTGAGGCTGTCGCCTCAGGCGGCAGCACCCCACTAGGTACCAGGGGTAGCAAAAATGCTGCTCCTGGCACTTTAAGAGCGAATTTCCAGGCAGCAGGGGGGCCAGGATCGCCCCTGCAGCAAAGACAGGTCTTGTAATCCGCTGCCTTGTCTTACATTGTAAGACAGGGCAGAAAGTAGAAAGGGACAGACACTGCTTTCAATAGCAATACATATACAAATAATGCAGTGAATGTATAGTGCAAAGTTGCTTAGAATTATGTTTTCTTTTATAAGGGAAATTTTTATTTTGGGGGTGACTTGCCCTTTAAGGGAGAAAAGTCCACAACTTTTTAGCTCTCTCTGTATAAAGTACTATTCAAATATTAATATGTAACCTCCTTTCTTCTGATCTCAGTGGGTGCTCTTGTGTCTGCTAGAAGGGCCTACTGGTAAATAAAGTATTCGAGAATGTATTATATGATCAGCTTATATAGTTAATTATACATACAGTAATTACTTTCAATTATAATAATTATTACTTATTATATCCTCCTGCTCCAATATAAACAACCAATATGGCCAGTCTTTCTTCATAACTAAGACCTTCCATAACCATTACCAGTTTAGTTGCCCTTCATTGCACATTCATTAAATGGGTTGTTTAAATTAACTTTTAAGTATTATGTAGAGTGATAGTTTGAGACAATTTGCAATTGGTTTTCTTTTTTATTATTTGTGTTTTTATATATATATATATATATATATATATTTAGGCTTTTATTCAGCAGCTCTCCAGTTTGCAATTTCAGCAATCTGGTTACTTTAGCAACCATGCATTGATTTGTATACGAGACAAAGTTATGAATAGGAGAGGTCCTGAATAGAAAGATGAGCAATAAAAAGTAACAATAACAATACATTTGTAGCCATGCGGAACATGTTTTTTTTTAAAAAAAAAATATAACAAATATTAAATGATGGTGAGTTGCAAAGTTGCTTAGAACTGGCCATTCTATAACATGTTAAAATTAACTTAAAGTGGACCACCCCTTTAATTCAATAAAATCCTGTTTCAGAACCAGATACAAAAACTACACAGCATATTCTAGATGGGACCTTACCAGTGCTTTGTAAAGGCAAAGATTAACACTGTACAAAATATTTTTTTTTGACAAACCTCAAAACCTTGTTTGACTTTGCAGTTGCTGACTGGCATTACTTTCTTCAGCCAAGTATTTAACCAAAAAGAATACCTGATCCTTTCCCACTACCATTACTCTGTACCACCTTAGGTGCATGACATTACATTTAAACATTGAATCTTATCTGTCACTTAGCTGCCCAGTTTGCCAGTTTGTCAAGATCCTGTTACAAGGATGCCACATCCTGGATGGAATTAATTGGGCTGAATAGTTTTGTGTCATCTGCAAACACTGATACATTACTTACAATACCTACCTCTAAGTCATTAATTACTAAATTGAAGAAGAGTGGACCTAATACAGAACCCTGGGAGACATGTCTGACATGATCTAGCTATTTAGTTACTACTCATAATGCCATTCTCCATAGTGCCATTTCTTAACTAACTTTCAAATAACTTGCCCACCACAGATATCAAACTAGATGAATATATTAGACCTTAGCAATGTTGGTATTTTAATGAACCTTGTGTGATAATATTTTATAAACCTTCGTTGCAAGAATGTGAAATGAATATAGATTAAATAAGGAATTTTGAATATAATTACAATTAACTTTGTAAATGTGGATGCTCATTTGTGTAATGATGGTTTCCAACATCTTGTGATATTTTGGGCTGTCCCATCCTGTTATCAGATGAGCTAATAATTTGTATCCTGACATTAATGTATTAACAGTGCAGCCTTTATATTGTTATACCAGTTATGGTTTAGAAGAAAGAAAGCAGCCTTCATTGTTAATGTGTTTGCCTTAACTATTTTACTGACAGTATATTATTTTGCTATCCATTGATTTGCATGGAAAGCACAATTAAATTGTAGTATCTCGTTTCTAATTTGACGGTACGGCCACATTTTCTTTCACACACACACCCCCTGATTTCAAAAACCTCTTTCATGAAAATGAACACCTACTTTGATATCACAAGACTGGCACATTGCATGATGTAAAATGGTCTGAGCTTTTCTGTGGCTCTCATTCTAACAGGACCATCAATGTGGGTATTTAATTCCTCTTAAATATGGTTTCTTTTTATTTAAAGATGATAGGAAAGGAAAAGTCCCCAGGGGAACTCTGCTCCCTAATTTAATAGCTATTATTGATAAACTGTTCATAATCAATAAAAAATTCATTATTTTTCCTTTTTCATTTACATGACTGAACAAATCAGATGTTATAGGTGCTCTAGGTGGTGTCTTACCCAACTTTAAATGACATATTAATGCAGTTATATAGAAATCCAAAAAGTTTCACGAGAGGCATAAGTCTTAATATGTCATTAGGATAAGCTTACCGCTTTCCCAGTTTGGTCCGGGTGCACATGCCCCAGACCTTCAGCATAGGGGATTGCTTCACATTGCTTTCCATTTCTGTATTTTGCTTGTGGCATGCACCTGACTTTACACTGCTTTTTGTGCCCTTAGATCCAAGTGGCAAGAGTTTTCCCTATGATTTCAAATATTTGCAAAAAAAATAAAAAAAAATTAAAAATATTAGTATAACAGTCAATACATAGTGGTTTATTATGATACTGTCAAATGTATTCAAATTAATGTCACTATCCTGTATCATCACACATACATTCATCTATTCAAAACTCTTTACACTCTGTCAGGCATTTGTCCCCATGGCGTCACCTTCTTTTTTATATAAGGCCTTGCTTTCACCATCATCTGTATGATATGCAAAGAAAGAAAGGAATTTCTCTATGATATTTTTTCTGTGTAACCCAGGCCTAGCTATGTTAGGAATTCTAAGGACAATGAAACTCAAGATGTTTTGTTGCTGCTGTATTTTCATGAATAAACTTACTTATACTGACATTCTCAGATGTCATGTAATGTTGAGGTGCATTTTGGGCCAGAGTTAATTGCCATCCTATATTACTACAGGTATGGGATCTGTTATGCAGAATGCTTGGGGCCTGGAGCTTTCCGGAAAATGGATTTTTCTGTAATTTGGATCTTCATGCTAGAAAATCATGTAAACATTAAATAGACTCAATAGGCTGGTTTTGCTTCCAATAAGGATTAATTATATCTTAGTTTGGATCAAGTAAAGGGTACCGTTTTATTATTACAGAGAAAAATTTGGATTATTTGGATAAAATGCAGTCTATGGGAGATGGCCTTTCTGTAATAAGGAGCTTTCTGGATAATGGGTTTCTGGATAACAGATCCCATACCCGTATTTCACTTTCAAATAGTCAGTTCCAACTACATACATTATTACTTGTTACCTTTAGATAGAACAGCATTCTTTTTAGGAAAGGGAAGCATAGTGTCTTGAGGTGGAACACATTGTACCAGCAAATAACCTGTAACCTTGTGCTTTCCACAGAGATTGGAATCGTCAGCACTACTGTCCTCGGCTAATGAAATAATCATTAAAACAATCCTATCACAGGTCACTGAGTTATATTTGTGCTACATCTCCAGTTCAGCTTAGTGTGGATGTGCCCTCATTAGTAAACTTTATATCTTCATTTGGCCAATATTCATTTTTAGGGGACATGTCAAGACAGAAAAACTGGGAAAGAAAAAAATACAGTTTGTTGGTGTGTGACCAAGAAAAAAATTCTATAAACACATTGAATACACAGAATTAAAATTGGGATTTTACTATATATGCCGATGACATCCAAATTTACATAAATACCATTGCACTAACCACTAACATTCAGACCCAGATCTCTAACTGCCTCCTAGCTACCTCCTCCAGGATAAACCAATGTCACCTCAGACTGAACTTAGCTAAAACAGCACACTGCCTGTGGTCTATCCGTCCCTCGCCTTCTTTAATAATATTAATGCCACTGCAAAACCTGACACTTTTTCCTTCGTAATGTTACTGAGATACTCCCCTTTCTTTCACAAGTTAACAGCTAAAACACTAATCCTTGCCTTGTTCTATTTTACGTAGACTATTGCAAACTCTTACTAACTCTCTTCCAGACTCACACCTCTCTTCCCTGCAATCAGTTTTAAACTCTGCTGCTAGAATCCTCATGCTTGTTCCTAAGAGGGGACCTGTTCACCACCTGATACAATCTATATCATGGCTGCCTATTAAGCAAAGTATAGCTTACAAAATCCTTATGATAACATTCAAAGACAATCGCCCCCAGCTTTTTTTTAGCACTAGAACATTATCTACTGCAGTCTTCTTCATTGCCCAAACCTGTGTGTAGTTTTATTTGTGCCTGTATGTTATTCAGACACTTAGATTGTAAGCTCTACAGGCCAGGGACCTCCTACCGACTTTGTCTTTTATCACATGGCCCTTAATCTTTGAATATTTTTTTTCAACTTTATTTATTCATTACATTTTAACTCAAATTTTTCAGGCTGTAGGAATCCTAGGGGCAGATTCCCTAAAGAGAAAGAGAATTGACCAGCGTGACGTAATTTCGTAACTACGCCGATTCCCTAACGGGGGCAGGCGTCAGGAGATAAGACACTAGGGTTGCTTCGCACTCTTAACGCCAGGCGAATGGACGTAACTCTGCAAATTCACTAAGATGCAGATTTTACTGAACGTTACCTCTTGCGCCAGACTTGCCATAGCTACCTCAGACCAGGCACAATGGAGTGGATAGGAGTGGATAGGACTTCCTCAATTTTTTGTTGAAAATTTCTCTAAGTCCCAACGCTGGCATATTTTCCTTTTTATCTGAGTGATAGCCTGCAAAAGACTGTTAATGGGGTCCCCCCTACATTTCCTAACATATGGCACATAAACTATACACTGGGCTCATGTGTAGGGCATTATAACAACTCTATTTTATTTTATTACGGTTCCCTGAACTTGTGTAATGTAATGTATTTGCTGCAAAATATACGTCCATTCAACTTTCACTTCCCGTCGTATGCAGCACCGTTTCTGATGAAGGAGCCGCCTGAGGCTCCTGCAATGCCGCCCCACTTCGCCGGCTTACCTGTCGGGAGGGGAGGCAGGAACACTATTGCAGAAAGCGCAATTTCCGGTTTAAAAACTGGAAATTCTGCTCTTAAAGGTGCAGGAGCGGCTTTTTGCCGCCCCTGGAATCCTCTCTGGTGCTGCCACCTAAGGCAAGCAGCTCAGCTCGCCTCATTGGCGGAGCGCCCTTGGCCGTATGCAAATTAGCCAACGCTAGCACAACTTCGCTTTGCTTGCTGAAGTAAGGCTAGAACAACTTCACCAGCGTTCAGTGCTCTGGACGCAACTTTGCACCTTAGGGAATTAGTGTTGTCCTGGCAAATTTACACCTGGTGAAGTGTTGCGATGGCTGCAAAGCCCCCTTACGTTTTTTGATGCAGTGCAGAGTATTGGTTGTAGGAAGCAATGAGCAATATTGTAGCCTAATATGAGCCTTCAAAGAACATAAGCACAATCGTTCCATAAAACAAGCTGTTTAAAAACACTGTTGCTAGTCCTAAACTGGAGATTTTATTTATATATTTTACAAATGGATTGACTGCTTCTAAAATATAATTTCTTTTCGCTTTGAAATGGACTGCCATCAAAACTGTTATGAAGGAAGAATAACAAATGTTACTTTGACATTTACAAATGCATCTGAACACTAAAAAAGCCCATGCATCTGGGTGATTGTTAAACTGTCACAGGTTTTTAAATTATATAGAAAACTTTTGAAGGATAAGATATATAATTAAAGAAAAAGTTATGTTCATTGCACAAATGCAACCCTTTATGTATAATAGTGTAAAACGATGTATGAAATTTAGATCTTAATTTGTGAAAAACATCAACATTGCTGCAATTAGTTTTTTCTGTCCTTTAAGCTGTCAGTTACCTTTAAGCTATAACGGATTAATGCTCCAGTGCTCCCAGTCGCTGGAAACTGCACAGCTCCCAGGTATTTTTTTTGGAGCACCACTGAGCCATCATCTTTTCTTTCTTCTATGACCGTTGGCCCACACATAAGCAATATAGTGAAAAAGCTTGATTTTTGCTTAAAGATCAGTTTCCCATTCTAGTACGCATGTGCCAGCCCAAAGGAGAATAAGAAGACACTCAATTCAGAACCATGCAAAAATTAAGATGAGACAGCCCTAGAAGAAGTTTGGTAGCTCACATGACTGTATAGTATCTTAATTATGTAAATATATATATACTGTATTTATGGAAAAAGCCCACAGGCAGATATATTAAATTTAAGAATTGGATAACCAGAGCTTTGGCTGTTTCCAGCTTTTCAATATTTTACCCAAGTATTAGCACTTTCCTGAGAGTCAAGACAGTGTTAATGAATTGTAACATCTATCAATGCCAATGTCAAGAAATCAGAATGTGCTCAATTACTTGGAGCAACACATTCATTTCAAAGGGGTGATAAAGCTCAGTGCAGACATTGCTTTAAATTGAAACATTAGTTGATACATTTCTTATATTTGCCCCTGCTCCCTGAGTTCTATTAAAGGCAGCTGTTCTAATTGATACAGTAGTTTCTAATATTCCGCAGATGCTGCTGAGCAATGTATCAACTAATGTAGCAAATTGTAACAGTTCAGAGTAACGTTAAAGTTTAAACTTCCATCTTAGAAAAAACGTTCATATTAAAAAAAATATATATATAGAAAACAATTGGGAAAAAAAAGTCATTGTGGTGTAATGAAAAGTTCTGAAATTAACTGAAATGAAAAAAACATTTTGGAAGCTGAGCAATCATTCTTTGCAAACACTATAAAAGATATATATGATATCATATATGATATGATTTATACCATGACCTGGATGAATGAAAATCTTCATAGTCAAATAAAAGATATATGTATTGAATCACCATCCGTTGCTCATAAACTGAAAATACAAATATTAACATAAATATTTCCAGGTTACAGTAATAAGACATGTTTTGTGAATATTCTTCTAGCAAATGATCTTCTAAAAACAATGGCAAGGCTGTTGGCAGTCAGTGATAATCCCCTATTGTTTTCTGGTGGTGGGGATAAACCATAGCAAACCAAGGCCTGCACACTGTTCCTTCATATCTACCCATGTTCTTCCATAAATATTGCATCAATAAAGTAAAGCAAAGGCTGCTTTGGCATAAGCATTCCTCATCATCTTCAGTAAGCTAATACTCTCTTAAAATGATAAGTGCTAAAGCAATAACATCTACAAACAATGCTTTTGCTTTGGCAATCAGTGCCTCAGTTCTCACTCGTTGATAAATGCTAATTATAGTTATAAAGTACGGCATGGCATAATGTACTGAATGCATGAATTTTTTTTTATAATATTATTAACAAATAGAAAATATTTCCTGTTTAGGCAGTGAAAGGAGCAAAATGTGTTAAATGGATTTTCACTATAATCTTGCAGTGTTGCTTTTCCTTGCATATTCTAATTGTCCTTTGTTAACCCTCTTCTTCAGACCGCTGGGTTTATTTTATCTAAGCTTCAGTAGGACATGGACTCTAGCTGGGTTCGACATGTCACTCCTCTGCATGTCAGTGGGGCACAGAACTATAAGTGGCATCCAACAGGGATTTAGGAAACTAAGGGGTTGGGATTAATATGGGGAAAAATAAGATCTGGACTCAATGATACTGCTTTATCCAGTATATTACAGCTTCATAAACCTGTACACTCTTGTGTGTGGGTATTAAAAGTTAAAAACAAAATGCAAAAAAAGATCTCGCAAAATAACTTTTTAAAAAACCGTATACAGACACAGAGGTCGAAAGAAACAAGAGGTCCTTCAACCAAGTGTACTTTAAAATATTATACTTTTATACTGTTTAAAATTTTAACAACAATCTCCCTTACTTTGATAGCTGATGCTTATAACAGTTTTCTTCAGTATTAGATAAATATGTCAAGGCCCACAACAGCACTTTTTTAATATCATTTTCTAATAGCCTTTCAAAGGACATGTTATTTGTGTAGTGTGGCACTTCTGAATTACTTCTCTTTCCATTCTGAATTTTGTTATTTCAGTAGAATAATAGTCATGGAATCACAAGTGTCTTATTTTCAGCACTCAAACTGTCAGTTTAAAATAGGATGATGGCACATTTTAAAATAGATAAAAAACTGTTTCCAGGTTTGAGAAGAAGCCAGCTCAGCGTAGGGCTAAAACTGCTTTAGGGAGGTGTCAGCAGTCGCTAATCTGAACCTGAGTCCCACCTGTCACATTGGATTTCACAACCATATCCTTTTAGGTAATACAAAGTGCTCCATGTTGTGAGAATAATGAAATAGTGAGAAATGAGATATAGCTATTGTTTTTTCATCAACTCTGTTGATTATTTTACTAAAAAAAGTTGCTTATTGATCATATACTGTATATCATACACTTTAATTAGGTTGAGTAAACTTGCTTACTTAAAACAAATTTAAAAATAATAAAAAAAATGTAATATATATCGGTGTTCTTGCCAAAACCATGGTGTGTTTATAGGTTCCTAACATTTTATACTGTTAAAATGGAAAATCATGCAACTTTTGGATAGTTAAATTTACTCCTGCCAATTTAGGTGGAAAGACAAGAAACACTTTTCCTTGCAAAACAAATCCAGACTAGACCCGATCATTAAGGGCTTTTAAGTCTCTTTTAAATTGCATTTCCTTTGCTGTGGCTTTTTATGAGTTCACCACACGAGAACAGGCTGTGTATACAAGAAACCCCTAAATCACTTCACAGCTAAACACATTTTTCATGGAGGAGTAGAAGAACTACTTACTTAAAAGTGTTATTCCAATACCAGATATGAGAGCCAAGAGAGTGCTTTTTCCATAAAAGGAAATGGCATAACTGTAAATTCATTAAATGAATGAATAATGAACAGATGATATTGGTTTTGTATTAATATTATCATGAGCAGATTTCAACCCGGTTATATTTGTTACAATAGTGATGTGGAGCAACATTCCTGTGTCAGGAAACCATTTCCTACCTTTTCTCTCATTAGGTACACATCTATGGGCAAATTGATCTTAAAATAGTTGCAGCTGTAATTATATGCTATATAACCAATTAATAAATAAATCTAAGCCTCCTCACATCTTATCGATTCAAAGTAATTAGAGAAGCACGGGTCTGTTTTGATTGCACTGTGTCTCAGTGGAGCTAGAAAATCTACTTAAATTATGTTCACTACTGTAATAAAAATGGAAGAAAGGAGCAGAAATGTATTCCCACAATTGCAGTAGTGTAAAGAATGAACAGCACAATCCAGCGTTTGCCATCTATCAACATTTTCTGATCTGTGTTTTGTTTGTCGACAAAACAGGGCTCTCCTCAAGGATAAAAAAACACAGAAAATTACAGGTGGCATATAATTATACACTGCACATCCACTGAGAACATGCAATGCAAAGTCATTTGAAGAAATAATTTTAAGACTTCTAGCATACAAGGAATTCTAGTAGGATGTATTAAGGAAAATAAAACAAGTGAATTATGGTGTAATTTTTTTTTGTCATATTTAAACCATTCCAGAATACTTATTTTTAGTTTAAATGCCAAGGGTCACTGTTCACACTCTTTAGTCAGAATGCTTGGACTTTCAGATCTTGCAACAACTTAATTAAGTGTATCTAAATAAAATGCTAGGCTGGAGTATTGCTTTTACAAGACTCAATTACAGAAACAATTTTGTTGGTTTCAAGGTTTGTAGCTGTAACAACTGCAATTAGGAATCTGTTAAGTAAGTGATTTATCTCTGCTATTTGAAGAAGTAATATAAAATGAACAGAAGGTAATGAGAAAATGATAGTTACAAAAAAATCACTCTGATAATCTGTCAGAAGGGGAATTATTAAAATGGCACCAAAACAAATAAACTCAGATTTTGTAATTTCAGTATTGATTTTACTCACAATCCCCTAATGCTCTACAGCTCTAACACTATTGTAATTTGGATTGGGTAGAAGGATAAATTGCAACCCCATTTCCATAAAAGTTGGGACACTGTGTAAAATGTGATGATTTGCAAATCAGTTAAACAGTACAAACCACATATCAAATGTTGAAACTAAGAAATGTTATTTTCATCTTGAATTTGATGCAAGCACCATGTTTAAAAAAAATTGAGACAGAGGCATGTTTCCCCTTCTTTTAACAACTAAGTTACCGAGGAGACCAATTGCTGTAGTATTGAAAGTGAAATGTAATCCCATTCTTGCCTGATATAGTATTATAACTACTCAAAGTTCAGGGTCTCCTTTGTCTTATTTTTCCTTTTATAATGCACCAATGAGTGACAAGCCTGGAATGCAGGCAGGCCAGTTTAGAACCCCGACTCTTACTACTAAGACATGTAATATGTGTAGAATGTGGTTTAGCATTGTCCTGCTGGCATAAGCAAGGCCTTATCTTAAAAGTACAGCTTATATGAGCTTGAGCCCAGAGAGAGAGTTATGTTTCTGAGTCATGTTTATATGTGGTTTCTCCTTTGCATGGTAGAGTTCTTAGTTGAATTTGTGGATTTAGTGGCAAACTGTGTTCACAGATAATGACTTTCAGAAGTATTCCTGAGCCCATACAGTCATTTCTACTACAGAATCATGTCTGCTTTTAAAGCAGTTCCACCTGAGGCCCAGAAGATCATGGTCATCAATATTGGCTGTTGGCCTTGTCCAACCCTGCCTGCAGAGATTTTTTTCTTTTCTCTGAATATTTTAATTATGTACTGTAGATGAAGAAATGCCCAAAGGCTTTACATTTTACATTGAGGAGCTTTATTCACAAATTGTTGCAATACTTGCCCATGCATTATGTCACAGAGTAGTGTACCCCTCCTTTATTTCTCAGAGATCCAGCCTTTATGGGATCTGCTCTTTTTAGAATTGCTCACCTTTTCTAGTTTTTTGTTGTCCCTGTCCCACATTTTTTGAATTGTATTGGTGCCATCAAATTCAAAATAAGCATATATTTTTGAGAAAACATTGAAATTTCTCAGTTTCAACATTTGATATGTCATGTTTGTACTATTTCAATACTATTTCAATATGTCATCCCATTAGCTTTTTATTTACAGTCCCAACTTGAAAAAACAGGGCTCTACATGTGGTGTAATTTATCAAATACACATAACATTGTATAACCGCACAATGTTTATGGCTTTTCACAACTCCAGTCCTTTACTAAGGCTCCCCATGATGTAATTTTTAGCTGATTTCAAAAAATTTGAATTCTTTTCCAAAGTTGACAGAATTTCTAAATGATAACATACATGTTGTATGTTATCACTATACATGTTGTAGGTTTTTTGTTTTGAAATCAGTTTTGCAATGCAGTTCATGCATTAAATATGACACCTAAATATTGTGTACTACCTGCTGAACTTGTTACATACCTTATCAACATAGTTCTGAGCTTATCAGCTTCCTAAATGATACCTCTGAAACACGTTTCAGCTTTGTCCCAGGTTTGTATATCAGCATCTAAGTGGCTCATAGACTAACAATTCCAGTTTCTTCTAGTGAATATTTCCATGTCATACACAAGAGTAATCTCGTAGTGCAGCGTAACTATAACCTTGTATTGTGCTAAGGATTTTGCTTGCACATACAGTACCTTTTTAATATATGGGCTAAAGACCCCCTACTGTATATCTGTAGAAATTAGTCAAATCAACTGGATTTGCTGTGTTTTTTCCTTGAAGACGTTTCACTAGTCATCCAAATGGTTTTCTCCCCTACTGTAAACTATAATTATACTAGAAATCAAGGAGTTTCTTTAACCTAGAAAGGTCACAGACTTCTAGTATCCTTTAATATTTCCAGTAATGGGAAAATTAGACCTTAGTGGTACATACCAATCAAGAAATTTAGAATTTGGGTAACATATTGCTCTGGAACTTCATGCTCCAACATGTCTAATCTGCCTCCATATTTCTTGGATGGCTAGCCTGCAGTACTTCATTGTACAGTGAAATGATATTCTAGCCATTATAAACAAAATATTAAAATCTGTCATACTAACCTTCTTGGCACAATAAATAAATGAAAGCTTACTCTTACACTTACTCTTTTGTTTCTTCACTTTAGTCTTGGGGCTATTTGTTGCTATAAGCCCCCTAAACATTGCAGAGCCATTAGTGTTATACATCTTTGAAATGAAAGTGCCAGAGATTATATTGCTCTTGCTAACCCCCATCTGCCACATAGTTATTGTTTTTTTGACTAGCCATACAAAATTCATACATAGAATAAACAATTCATAAATACTGCATACTTTGAAACATTTTTGGAGAGCATGAATCAAATGAATATATGCCATGTTTATACAGCATATAGGGAATTGTTTTACACACACACACACACACACCACACACACAACCTAACTTGGATTGACCTCATTCATTGTATTGTTTTTAAAAGGGTATATATTCAGCCACTAGATAAAAATGTGAGAAAATAAGGCATAATGTGTTTTCTCTGGATAGACAAATTTACAAAAGGATTGTTGTATCTACATTCAACATTCAATATGAAACCTATGTAACTGCGTATTAATAATAAACACTGTTTGTTTTGTTAATTTAGTAAAATATTGTCCATTTGTCTATTACAAATAGACATCCTTTATATAGAAATTGTTAAAACATGTAAAGGAATAAATAACTGTTATTATAGAGGGGTATTTTTGTCCCTATCCATTATTTCCTTTTATCTGATCCATCCATGTTAAGTGTCTGGCAGCATTGTTCCAGTTAAGCATGTAAATATACTACATTAGTGCTCTCTCTGCATGCTAAGTGATGTTGTCAATTCCTTGGAGAAGTGCAGCAGCAGGTTGAACCCTTATGAACATTCTGCTATACAGTATGACAGCTGTATGCCAATTGTTCAATAATATTCTGTTGATACTTCTATCTCAGTTGCCCTGTAATCAGTGGCAAAACTAGATGCCTTAGGGCCCCCTAGCAAATTTTTTGTTTATGATTATGAATTGTTGGAAGATGAACTGCATGGTAAATATATATTCTACATATCTGAATATGTGGATGTACTGTAAGTACTCACCATTTTTAAGTAACCACATGAGCCTGCATGTAGTACGTATCCAGAAGATATCTGTCCAACATAGATGATGATTTGCATTCATAGGACCTGCAAATTCAAAAAGTAATGAGATACATGTAAAACATCTGTTTCTTAAATACAAAGGGGCATATATATTATGCTGTTTAACAAACAGTGGGATAATACACCAGACATAGTCAGGCTTTGCCATGTAAAAAAATGGCATGAAATTTTTCATGTTATTTTTTTAGAATGACTTCTGGCAGAAGCAATGTAAAATAACAGCAGCAAATCTGATGTTTGCATGGCATAAAATTACACACACCTTGAAAAATGTTCCATTTATTTTACACAACTTTTTACAAATTTTTGGTAAATTTTGTTTTACACAGTATAATAGATATTCCCCAAAATGTGTGCGTATTGTACACATATGCAAACATAAAGTGCTGTTTTATTGGTGTATCTGTATGAGATTAAACAAGAATTCTTGTGACAGGCATTGCCTGAGTTCTATCTGTTGTTGCCAAAATGGTAGATTATGGGCATTCTCTTACATGCCCTGAATTTGTTTGTGATTCAGTTAACATACAAAAAAGTGCACTGGGCAGCACAAAAGGGAAGCCTTTGTTATTTCTTTCTGTGATGCAATGTATTGTATATAAGCATGTATTTACTGAAAGGTAGGAAATAGGCTAGATCAGCACTCTGAATGTTAATTCCTTTTAAACTTTAAATGCCAGGGTCCTTTGATCTTGCAGCATCAAGTATTGCATGTAAAAATATGGCAATGAATATATCAAAGTGGAACCATAGAATCTACAGTGTTTGCATGACAGAAAGTAAAATGTTAAACCAGTTTATAAGAGAACATTCTATGTAGTTTTTATGTTAATTCCAAGGACTAAATAAAGTTATTAGCAGATCGTTCTCCTATTATGGACCTTTTTAAGTGCACTGAGGAGAGGTCAGTAAAACTAGCTTTATAAACAAAAGGTGAGAGGTTTCTTGGTTTATACTGCTGGTAATCCCTTTCTGCTAATTTATATCAAGCTGGGGCTTTACAATAAATTAACAAACATGGCTTGCAGAATTAGGATCAGAGGGCCCTGCTCACAAAAGCTTACAGTCTAACAAATAATTACTTCTTTTCAATCCAACTTTAAATTTAAGGAAAATGGTAGAAAATAGTAGGCAATTTCAAAAAGCTTTATTATGATCTACAATTTGCAAACAAAATGTAAAATTGTCTTGATATATGTACGTCCTGTACATTTAGTATCCATCTTATTGGCTGTTTCCATACTGTGCACTGCTCAGGACAGTATACTCTAGTCAATACTGGTATTGTAATTTTCAGTGGACACCACTTAGCAGTGCAGTTTCGTCAGGTGGCCAATGGTAGACTGAAGGCAATTTTTCAGTAATCTTGGCATGCAACTACATCCATTACATATTAACATAGTAAGTTAGGTTGAAAAATACACACGTCCATCAAGTTCAACCTTTAAACTCTATTTTAACCTGTGTAACTGCCAGTTTATCCAGAGGAAGGCATAAAACCCCATCTGAAGCCTCACCAATTTGCCTCAGAGGGGGAAAAAATTCCTTCCTGACTCCGAACTGGCAATCAGAATAGTCCCTGGATCAACTTGTACTATGAGCTATCTCCCATAACCCTGTATTCCCTCACTTGTTAAAAAGCCATCCAACCCCTTTTAAAGCTATCTAATGTATCAGCCTGTACAAATGATTCAGGGAGAGATTTGAATTCCACATCTTCACAGCTCTCACTGTAAAAAATCATTTCCAAATATTTAGGTGGAACCTCTTTTCTTCTAATCGGAATGGTCGACCTCATGTCAGCTGGAAAGACCTACTGGTAAATAAAGCATTAACGAGATTATTATATGATCCCTTTATATATTTATACAGTCTGAGTTTTTCCTGACCCAGCAACAATGGCACATTAAATTTGTAGTTCGAATAAACTAGGATTACCTGTCAAATCTGCCTCCCTGAGATCATTCAAGTTCAGATAATTGGGCAATATGGTCAATTGGCCTAACCACCCAAACTAATGTGACCATATATAGCCAGTGTAAGTTACATAAACATTAGCCTGTCTCATATTTTCCTTTCCATAATTTACAAACAGCAATTGACTAGAAAAAAATTATATAGCCTGGCTGCAACAATGATTGTTGTCAAGTCATAAGCAAGATTGTGTTTACTTTTCAAAAGAACATACAGCCTCCATTTTAGCATCTGTTAAGATGCTGCCAATAAACAGATGTGCATTTCATTGAAAATAATTCTGTATTAGTATATGAAAAGTCAATAGCATGATGTGCACTGTATAATCCAGGCTGTACTTCATCAGAATAGAGGGACAGATTTTACATTCCTCATAAATTGAAATATGTCTTGAAATGTGCTACGGTTTGCCATGCTAGTATTTGCTCTGTTTACCATTATTGGAAATGCCAACATTTTATAAAGTTCCATTCATTGTATGTGAAATTTCACACTGCTGTCTTGGAATAGTCTTATAATGATGCTCCTTCGTGTTTAATAGATGGCTTGTCTTTTAATAACTTACAGTATGTACTACCATAGGCTTTGCGATCCTGCACCTGATTGTCATTCCATGCTTGATTGTAATAAAATTACCTGGTGGTCTAGTGGTGCGGCGGCGTGGACGGCCGCCACGCCGCCGCGCTCCTGTTCCGGCCTCCAGCGCCGGCGCCATCTTGGTTCTCTAGGGCGAGCGCGGCGCGTCTGCGCGCCTCTTAATGGTACAGGCGCGCTGGCGCGATTACGCCAGCGCGCATTGAGCACATTTTGGCGTGAAATTTGGAGGTATTTAAGGCCCATTCTTACTCCCAGCCAGTGCCCGTGATAGAATCTTGATTCTGGTGGTTCCTGAAGCCTTATGCTGTCTGTTCCTGTGAAACTTGTATCTGTTATTCCGGTTTTGATCCCTGCCTGTTCCTGACTATTCTGATATCCGAATCCTGACCTTTGCCTGCATCTCGACTACTCTTTCTGCCTGACCCCATCTGTTTGATTACCCGGTTTGACCCTTGCCTGCCTGGCGATTCTTGATATCTGCCTGCCTCGACCCTGCCTGTCTGATGATTCTCTTGCCTGCTCCATTTGTACCGTGACCTTCGGCCCAAAAGACTATCTACCTGCCGTGCCCCTCTGCTAGCCAGAACATCTCGCCTTGTACCCCTCGTTAAGTCCAGGTGGCACCCAAGTAAGCTGAGGGCTCCTCCCGAAGCCCAACGGTGGTCACACTACTGGTGAAGCCGAGCCGAGACCAGGGTACTTGGTACCTGTTCTGGTATTGGGTGCCGGCCGTGACATTGATACTTTAAGTCCATTATTTGTAATTGCAGTAATCCACAAGAAAAAATAGGTTAATTAAAATTAAACCAGACTTGGGGCACCATACATGAAACCTTGGGCAGAGATTGCAGAGGTTCAAACCTAGCCATACCTCTTAGTAGCACTCATGAGCATTCTGCATTCAGTGATGTCTTTGTCATATTTAAATATTCATGCTCCATCTTTTTAATGTTGTTCAGATATTTGCAGTACTCGGAAAAGCTCTGTATTTCTTTTACAAGGCCCATCACCCAGACTAAACTACTGAGCAAAACATAGGGTTTTCTTTTTAGTCTGTATACTATTGTTCAAATCTTCTGTTACAGATTTCTATTAAAAACATTTATACTATTGTTAAAGTCTTCCATTTATTTTTTATTTTAATTCTCAAGGCAGCAGTGTAATACATATAAATAAGCTTTCAAGACAAAGAGAAACTGGACCTGCCTGAAACCCTTGTGATGCTCGTTCTGATCTGGAGACCGTGGCATGAAAGGCCCTTTGACAGTTGTAATGCCGCAGTAGAGAACCTCTGTGGTCCAATGGCCTACATCAAGTGTCACCACTTTTCTCCTCTAAAGCAATGCAGCTTTAAAAACTCCTCATATACTCTAGGCCTAACACAAAACAGGGCTGATATGGTTTTCTTTTCGAGTTTCACTGTAAGCAATTAGAGACATTATAATCAAAAGTGTACCCAGCAATAGAGCTACTTATCCATGAGGCCAAAATGTGAATAGCTTTTTCAGTAAATAGTTTTGCTGCAACATTGCACCATATTACACATTAGTCTCAGGCACAACAATCCCATAATGAACACACTGTATCTTTAAACGCATTGGTTTAACACTCAAAGATGACATTTCCATGGAAGTGAATGCATGATAAGTAGAGCACATAGGCATTTCTAGATAAGATAATGACCCACTTCATGATTAGTGCTGCAGAATAAATTATTTTTGTCTGCGTACCATAGAAAGTGAAGTGGAACCAGATGCTGTTTTGGGAAGCAGTTGCCATATAGCAATTCCAAAATTAATGTACTAAAATTCAGCATCCTAGTCAAGTTTCATTATCTGTTATTCAGTTATAATGTTTATGAAAATAATAAATATACTGTAAATGCAGAGGTACAACTAAGCTCAAAGTATTGAGTCTATTCCCTTGTGTGATTGGGAAACTTGGCTGTTTGAGGCATTGGCCCAACCACAGTGGAACTGTACAGAAGAGAGCAGAACAGAAGTACTAAAATAGCAGGCAACAGAAACGTTAAATGGTTACCTCTTATTAACCAACTCCAAAATCCGTTATCCAGAATGCTCTAAAATATGGCGGTGCCGGGCACATAAACCTCAATGTCTTAGTTAAACAAAATTTTCAGTTGTTAATTTTTAACTTATTTTGCTGTTTTCAAAAGTAATTTGTGTTTGATGGTAATTAAGCTGAAATAAATCATGGCAAAACTGCACTGTTGGGGTTTGTAATGATTAAATATTTTTAGTAGCCTAATGGCTCCACATAACAAAAATATATTTTATTCCAGACAATAGTCATTCCTGCTAATACATCTCATAACTATAGTATGTTCTTTTCATAAGGGAGACCGTGATAATGTAATTCACTGTATTTTTTTTTTTTTTTTAAAAATTCATTTGATAGTGTTTTTTTTTTTTGTATCAAATGGTGGTCAGGACACTGAAATATGTAATATGGGCAAATATCTGCCAGGTGTGTAGACCTAAAACTAGTGATGAGCAAACCTGCCCCGTTTCACGAAATGGCTAAAATGTGTGAAACTGTAAAAAAATTCATGAAACGATGAAATGCATTGAAGTTGATGGGCGTTTCTACGCACAATAATTTTTACACACACAACAATTTTTTCTCGCTCCGAATGCATTAAAGTCAATGCCCATTTTTTTTCTTATGGTGACTTTTATGTCCTAATGCATTAGTCAATGGACGGGGTTTTTTTTTATATTGCGACTTTTTTTGTCCAAATGCATTAGTCAATAGGCGTTTTTCCTCTGCAAAATTTTCTGTGGCGAATTTTTGCCACAGTTTCTCTTGCGAAGTTCAGAATTTGCCGCAAATTCATGACTGGCGAATAAATTTACTCACCACTACCTAAAATCCATGACATGTTGCTGTGTGTACCATGTCATGAATAAATACTGTTTAATTGTAGCCTTGATATAACTAACTTATTTCATTATGGAGCTCATTTATTGCTTTCTTTGACAAAAAATATCTGCCCTTTTAAGTAGACATCGATCATTATTCATATATTTTTTTAAGGGCTGTAGTAAATGGGCCACTTAGTCGCCTGTGCTTAATTTCCTCCAGTGTGGGTGTCAAAACATCTGAAGTTCCATTCCCAGAGGCATTAATGTATATCACGCGTGGGAAATACATACCTCCCAACATTTTGTAAATAAAAAGAGGGACAAAAAAGTTGCTGTGTGGAGAAAAATGTTGACCACGCCCATTTTTGTGGCCACACCCCGTAATTACCATGTTCATTTTACAAAATTTCGCAGGTTATAAAAGTTTAAACCTTTCTGTGTTTTTTTATAGTGATTATAGTTTTCTTCTGGCTGTTAAGTGCAGAGAAAAAACTTTACAGTACAAATGAGGGACTGCTGTTGAGCTGTCAAAAGAGAGACTGTCCCTCTAAAAATGGGACAGTTGGGAGGTATGGAAGCATATGCATTGCATAGGCAGCTTCGGCTTACTACAGGAAGGATATGAGATGTGGCTAGTAATGCCACTGGGAAGGGAGCTTCAGATGTTTTGCTGCCCACGATGGAGAAATTTAATGAGGCTGAGAACATGTCCTGTGTGCCCCTGACGTTATGATTGGAGACCAAATAATGTGTGGGACAGTATGATAATAAGTGAATCTGCTGCAACACAAAAATGTATGCAACATATGCAATTAAGGACTTATTTACTCATACTCGTACATTCATGTGGCTCTTTTCAAAATGAGTGAAGGCTTTAAAACATTTAGCTAATACATCAGTCCCTCTAATTGTATTTTTTATTTAAACGGTATTGGCACATAGTATTATGCACCGCTTTGAGCAGTATATGCCAACACTCATTCAAGTCCCTGCTCTAGCAGAGCTCACCCACATTAAGGGAAAAGGGAAATTCAATTAGTACCCAATTTACCCTGATTCATGTATATCCTGCATAGGATAGGATGTCTTGGGTGCTAAACAGCAAAGTTTGGTGTGCTAGTGTGCTTACAGCAAGTTTGTCACAACCTGCTTTACTTTGCAGTTTTCCCTCCGTTTGAGGGGGTGGGGTTTGATTAGTTGCACCTGAACAGACTGTATAAATAGAACCCCTGGGACTCCAGTGGAGCTTGCTCTAGTGTTAGCTTCTCTTAAGTGTTTGCTCGTTAAGTGGGGGATCTGTAAGTGGAGTTACAAACACCGGAGTTGAAAACTAAAGGAGGTTCAAACTACTGTAGGTCAAAAGTTTGTTCTAAACCCTCATTTTTTTCTATATATTTATTTATATTTTTTCCTGTTTTGATCTGTAACTGGGATAATGAGTGCTAGCAAGATTGAAGGTCTGACTCAGTGCACAGTCTGTCATATGTATGCAGATTTGGAACAAGAGATCCAAAATGCTTACCTCTGTGGTGGATGTGAGCAAATTGCCACTTTGGAGGCTCAAGTTAGAGCACTAGAGCAACAAATTGCAACACTGCGGTCGATTGACAATCTTGAAAGGAGTCTTTTGCTCACTGAGCAGGACCTAGCGGGGTCAGATAGTTTGGGGGGAACAGAACAGCAGCAGGATGTTGAGGCAGCTAGCTGGGTGACAGTTAGAAAATCTAAGGTGGGCAAAAGGAAAATGGAGGCTGATCCGGAGATTATACATCGCAACAAATTTGCCAGATTGTGTGAAGATGATGGGAGTATGAACTCTGGATTGGCAATTCTAGATGGGGCTGATCTCTCTAACAGCCGGGAGACCAGTTTCTCTAGTAGTGGTGGGGGGGAGAGTAGAGTCAGGCCTAAGCAGATTGTGGTTGTAGGGGACTCAATTATTAGGAAAGTGGATAGGGTAATTTGTCGTCCGGATCGCTACAACCGAACAGTTTGCTGTCTACCTGGTGCCAGGGTTCGGCATGTGGTTGATCGGATAGACAAATTATTGGGTGGGGCTGGGCACGACCCAGCTGTCTTAGTGCATATCGGTACTAATGACAAAATAAATGGTAGATGGAAGACCTTAAAGAATGATTTCAGGGATCTAGGCTCTAAGATCAAGGAAAGGTCTTCCAATGTAATCTTTTCTGAAATTTTGCCTGTGCCACGTGCAAGTTTAGGAAAACAGCGGGAGATTAGGGAGCTTAATGCGTGGCTCAAGTCTTGGTGCAGGAAGGAAGGGTTTGGGTTCCTAGAGCACTGGGCTGACTTTTCGTTGGGGTACAACCTATATAGCCGTGACGGTTTGCACCTCAATGGAAGGGGGTCCGCGGTGCTAGGGGAAAGAATGGCTAAGAGGTTGGAGGAGTGTTTAAACTAGGCAAGAGGGGGGTGGGTGAGATAAAGGATTATGGGGAAGCTAGTGTAGACGGGGTAGTGGGGTTAGTAAGGGGTCATGGGGGAGGAGTGAGGGGGGCATACAGTTTACCAGCTAAGGAGGTCCCTCTGTTACAAGGAAAACAGAATAATACTAACTTAACGTATAATTCTTCACTAAGTATTGCACATTTCAAAAGTAAAAGTAGTAACCTCCGCTGTATGCTGGCAAATGCACGGAGTTTGTCAGGTAAAATGGGAGACCTAGAATTAATTGCATGCTCTAAAAATTATGATATAATTGGTATCACTGAGACCTGGTGGGATGAAACATGTGACTGGATTGTGAATTTAAATGGTTACACCCTTTTTAGGAGGGACAGAGGGATTAAAAAGGGTGGAGGAGTGGGTTTGTATGTAAAGCCTGAATTAAAGCCATGCGCTAAAGAAATAAAAATAGCTGGCACTGGTGAGGGTGTAGAATCACTCTGGGTAGAGATTTCGACTGGGCAAAAGGTATCAAAAAGAATTATCATTGGTGTATGCTATAAACCACCTCGTATAAGTGTCGAGTATGAAGCCCAGCTACTCTTGCAGATACAAGCGGCTTCACAGCTGGGTCAAGTTGTTGCTATGGGTGACTTCAATTATCCAGACATTGACTGGGGTAATGGGGTTGCTAAGACAGAAAAAGCTAGTAGGTTTGTAAATATGCTGAATGACAACTTTTTATTCCAGCTCGTTCAAGAACCTACTAGGAATAACTCTCTTTTGGACCTTGTAATAACTAACAATACTGAACTCATCTCTAACATTTGTGTGGGTGAGCATTTAGGGAATAGTGATCATAACATGGTCTCCTTTGAGATTCTGTTGCAGAAGCAATTCTATAAGGGAGTAACTAAAACACTAAATTTCAGACGTGCAAACTTTGACAGTATAAGGGCATCTCTGCAACATATTAAGTGGGAAATGCTTTTCACAGGGTTAAACACAGAACAAAAATGGGAAGTCTTTAAAATGCTGCTTAATAAATATACTTGTCAGTATATTCCACTTGTAAGCAAGGAACGTCGTTGCAAAGCAAAACCTTTTTGGTTCAATTGAAGCGTTGGTGTTGAGGTGGGTAAGAAAAGACGTGCTTTTAAGGCTTTCAAGTTAGCTGGTACAGCCGAAACATTTATAAGGTACAAGGAGGCCAATAAATCATGCAAAGAAGCTATAAGGCAAGCTAAAATTGCTATAGAAAAGGATATTGCAGCAAGCAGTAAAAAAAATCCCAAATTATTTTTTAAATATGTCAATAGTAAAAAAATGAAGCAGGAAGGGGTGGGACCCTTACTATCAGAGGGGGATCAGCTGGTTGATGAAAACAAAATAAAAGCGCAGATTCTGAACTCGTATTTTTCATCTGTTTACACAAATGAAGAACCAGTAAGTGAAGGTTTCCTTCTTAACACTCCCAATTCTAGTAATACAACTAATGATGCATGGTTCACACAAGAAGAAATTCAAAAGAGACTTGAACAGGTTAAGATTAACAAAGGTCCAGGGCCAGATGGTATTCATCCCAGGGTAATTAGCGAGCTTAGCTCTGTGATTGCCAAACCTCTTTACTTAATTTTTCAGGATTCATTGAGATCTGGTATTGTGCCAAGAGACTGGCGAATTGCTAATGTGGTGCCTCTATTCAAAAAAGGATCCCGTTCTCAGCCTCAAAACTATAGGCCAGTTAGTCTGACGTCAGTATTAGGAAAGCTTTTCGAAGGGTTAATAAAGGATAAGATACTGGACTTCATAGCAAATCATAATACTATGAGTTTGTGCCAGCATGGTTTTATGCGTAATAGATCTTGCCAGACTAACTTAATTTCTTTTTATGAGAATGTAAGTAGAGACCTCGATTCTGGGATGGCAGTGGATGTGATTTACTTAGACTTTGCTAAAGCATTTGATACAGTGCCACACAAAAGGTTACTGGTTAAATTAAGGAATGTTGGCCTGGAACATAGTATTTGTACCTGGATAGCGAACTGGCTAAAAGATAGACTACAAAGAGTGGTGGTAAATGGAACATTTTCTAATTGGACCAGTGTTGTTAGTGGAGTACCGCAGGGCTCTGTACTAGGTCCCTTGCTTTTCAACTTGTTTATTAATGACCTGGAGGTGGGCATTGAAAGTACTGTTTCTATTTTTGCAGATGATACTAAATTGTGCAGAACTATAGGTTCCATGCAGGATGCTGCCACTTTGCAAAGTGATCTGTCTAAACTGGAAAACTGGGCAGCAAACTGGAAAATGAGGTTCAATGTTGATAAATGCAAGGTTATGCACTTTGGCAAAAATAATATAAATGCAAGTTATACACTAAATGGCAATGTGTTGGGAGTTTCCTTAAATGAAAAGGATCTAGGGGTCTTTGTAGATAACACGTTGTCTAATTCTGGGCAGTGTCATTCTGTGGCTACTAAAGCAAATAAAGTTCTGTCTTGCATAAAAAAGGGCATTAACTCAAGGGATGAAAACATAATTATGCCTCTTTATAGGTCCCTGGTAAGGCCTCATCTGGAGTATGCAGTTCAGTTTTGGACTCCAGTCCTTAAGAGGGATATAAATGAGCTGGAGAGAGTGCAGAGACGTGCAACTAAATTGGTTAGAGGGACGGAAGACTTAAATTATGAGGGTAGACTGTCAAGGTTGGGGTTGTTTTCTCTGGAAAAAAGGCGCTTGCGAGGGGACATGATTACACTTTACAAGTACATTAGAGGACATTATAGACAAATGGCAGGGGACCTTTTTACCCATAAAGTGGATCACCGTACCAGAGGCCACCCCTTTAGACTAGAAGAAAAGAACTTTCATTTGAAGCAACGTAGAGGGTTCTTCACAGTCAGGACAGTGAGGTTGTGGAATGCACTGCCGGGTGATGTTGTGATGGCTGATTCAGTTAATGCCTTTAAGAATGGCTTGGATGATTTTTTGGACAGACATAATATTAAAGGCTATTGTGATACTAAACTCTATAGTTAATATAGGTATGGGTATATAGAATTTTAATTAAAAGTAGGGAGGGGTGTGTGTAGGGATGCTGGGTTTTCATTTGGAGGGGTTGAACTTGATGGACTTTGTCTTTTTTCAACCCAATTTAACTATGTAACTATGTAACTATGTAACTATGTACACACTGGTAAAATCTATATTATACAATTATGGGTTATAACTATTTTTACAAAAGTGGACACAATTCATGAAAAATGTTTATTGCAGTATGTAGAGAAGCACACTATTTAAGCAGCTCATCATTAGACTTGCTGATTGCCTCTCCCTACTCTTACCCTGCATCACCTGGTCTGTGCCCTTCAGTAACCCTTCCAGATAAGGATAATAATCTGTGTGTCAAAGCTCCTTAGCCTGGCTCTGCCTGCATGAGCTCTTATTGATTCTCTCTCTTTGCATTACCTAGTGTAAATGTTTACATATGCAGGCAGTAATTAGGTTGTCCATAAGGGAAAGTAGTTGTTCAACTGTCCTATGTGATAAAAGAGCAGATTTCAATAGGATTAATGAGGGACCTGGGTTAGTCAGTTCAAGGTCTATCAATTTCCCCTGACCACCATCAGCATATCTAATTTTCTGTATTGACAGAATATGTGTGATTTGTTGGGGTAGAAAGATATTTTGAAATTGTATCTCCAGATGATCATTGGTGTAGTAATGGTTGGGAAGTAAAGTTGAAATTGCCAAAATATCCTGTCCATAATAAAGCTGGCTGTAGACGTGCAGATTTACCTTCATATCGGACGAACGATTGCTGCTATTTCCCGACCTGCCACTAACCATTCAGATCAAATAAAGTAGTAAAAGAACAGATGAGATGATGTTCTGCCCCTGACAGCAATAGTATCAAAGTTATGTCCGACAAAAACTGGTGACTTCCACTGATATTGTCAGATTGGCAATACATGCAGAGATATTATCGGTAGCCAAAAGAAATTTTCTAACCTGTCCGATTGTCTGGACGACCGATCGCCATGGCATGAAAAATGTTGGGACGCTCCACACATGGCCCGAAAATCGTACGAAACTGAGATTCGTATGATCAAATGTTTGCGTCTATGGCCAGCTTAACTTTGTGTGCCACTTGATGTTCTCATTGTGCCTTCAGCATCCACAAACAATATGGCATATCTTTATCTTTGTTATCTAGCTACCAGCTTAAAGAAAACATGCTTCTTGACATGGAAACGTAAACCGGAAAATGCCAAAGCAAGAATGTTTGTCAAAACTTGATAGCGATGCCTTAGTCAGGTGCTCTACTTATTGTTTAGTATAGCTTTGTACATTTGTATTCTTTAAATATCAACAAAGGAACCAAGGAACTTTCCAGAGCGTGCAAATAACATTTATCTCTAATGTACAGTATAACTATTTTGAATGCTTTTAATTTTAATGAAATTTCTTGAAATGAGTACAGTAGGTCCATCATTGCTTTATGGTTAAAGATTATACTATATCTGAGATTTCTGCTTGTTAGCATAACCCTACTATGCATAAACCACAGATTTACTAAAGAGTTAATTTGTAGTTGTTATGGAAACTGCTTACTTTTTGCCCCAAGGTTTTAACTTTGAATATAGAGAATAATATAAGCGTATTTTACAAATTAGTCTTTTCTGGTGTTCTGTGTTTATTAAGAACACAGCTTTGATATGATGAATATGGTTTTAATTTTGCTGATAATCTTCAGGTGTCTTCAATTTGTGCCTGTATGTTAGCCACTCAGACTGTAAGCTCTATGGGGCAGGGACATCCTTAATACTGTGTCTCTTACCTTATATCACCTATGTTCTGTGTCCTTATATGAGCTCTCTGTTCTGTGTATATTTATTGTATTTATTTATTGTCTATGTGTGTACTTTTATATATTACAATAATACAATATTATTAATAATACAATATTATTTATATTGTACTTTTATGCATTGTACAGTGCTGCAGCTCCTTAACAGCGCTTTACAAATAAAGTTACACATACATACATACGAATAACTTTTCATTGGCTTGTTAACTGCATAACATATTGATGCATTATTGGCTACAATATAAATTATTTTACTCTTTGGGGGGAATTCACAAAAGTGTCGGTAAAAAAAGTAACCCAGAAGTGGCGGTCGACAAATTTGTAAAATGTCGTATTAACGGCAAATTCACAAAGGCAGATGTTACCATCTCTGAATGTCTCGTAAGTCTGACAATTTTCTAAAATGTCGTATATCTTTTCATCGTACAAACGACATTTACCAAGACTTTTTAAACGACAATTTGTCTGACATTTTCATTTTGGAGAGCCTAAAGTGTCTGAAAAATTGTCGGTAAAAAAAATGAGTTTACGAGTAATTCATAAAAATGGCGGGAAAAGTGGCGCCGTAAAAACCACGCCCACTTTTAACGACACTAATTCAAAAGTGTCGCACATGTTGGAAAATTGGCGGAGAAATGCTGTGTGAATTTGTCGGCTGTTGCTACGACACTTTCTACGACATTTTAAAGACATTTTTTCGTTCCCGACACTTTTGTGAATTCCCCCCTTTGTGTTATGATTAGAGTACAGGTATTGTAAAACTACAATTGTTCAGAATGGAATACTGTAAATGTAAATAAATGTAATCTATGCCTTTGGTCTGTTTACTAAACATTGTGTGATAATACTATTCTTTTAGATTGTGTGAGGGTTCTTCTATGTGTTTGTTGCTAGAGTAACAAATTTTTTTCATAACGGAACTGCATTATATGCTGCAGACATGGGTTGTTTCTGTACCAAGCATTATATATATATATATATATATATATATAGAAAGGTCTTGAGAAAGGTCTTAGGAAAGGACCAAAACATTGACCTTTTTAACCTGTGGTAAATAAAAGTTGTTTTTTTTTTTTTTAAAACTTACCCAGTGTGCACGTTGCCTTTTCCAAGAATTTTTAATATAATATATATGTGTTGTCAAACACTACCAGAAATGCAAACTTTACTGGAAACTGTTGCTTTGTGTGTAATTTTAAAATGCGGTCTTGCGATATATGGTTTTTGTAGCTGAAGCTGTAGATCATATGAAAATAAGTGATACAGCTGACTATATTAAAGTGGCAAATCCCATTTGTCCAATTTTTCATCACTAACCTGAAATGCATTAAAAAATAAATAACTCTTACAGGGTAGTCAATTATAGCTAGGATATAATGTTTGGGAGAATCTTTCTGAACTTATGGATCACTCCTTACAACCCCTTTTGAGACTATCTGATCTTTTTGAAACAATTGATCTGGTATCTCTATACTTTTGTATTCCACATGATTTAAGGCAATAGCCCATCATTTAGAAAAATATAGTTCTGATACCTTTGAGTATTTTTGAGTGTTTAACATTTTTGACACATTTTTTTTTTGTTTGGCAAAACACATTACCTTCGCTGTAGTACAGCCATAGGTGTAAAATTTGCTTCAGCTTTTGCAAATTTATACATGGGTTGGTGGGTGGAGACCTTTATGTTCAGCGATAAAAATATACCTATACCTTTTATACAGCATATTGGCCACTACATAGCTTGGTGTTTATATGATTTGGCAGTTCACAAGATTTTCAAATCTTTGTTGATTACATCAACAACAATATTTAATGTACCAATCACATTTATCATGATCACATTGATTTTTCTTGCTTTTTTATTAAGATATAACATTATTTACAGACAAAAATCAAGTAGTTACTACACTCTATCAAGTAGTTACTACACTTAAGAGCCTTAAGTAAGATTACTAGCACTTTGCTTTGCTCATGGATTTGGCTTCAGGAAAAAGGGATGTATAAATGCAGAGCAAAAAATGTATCACTTGCACTTTTGTTTACTTCATTTACTACAAAAGAATGCTTTCTCATTGCACAATATATGAATTATAAACATTGTTTATGTTACAGAGTGAAGCATTGAAATAAGTAAGTGAAACAAGCAGATCCTTAAAAGGGTGGATCAGGCAACTTGTTTCTAAAATAAGAAACAAAAATGTGAAACAAATGTTAAGCAATTCAGTGACTGTACTAATTGCAACATGAATGAATTTTTAGTTTTGGGTACTGAACATGTTACCTTAAGTAACTGAGGAGGAGACATCAATCAAAAACAATTGTGTTGTGAAGTGGTAAAGTGGATTTTTTCATTAGCCACTAGAATACCAGCAGGAATGGATTACAGAGTTTGATGTTTTGTGTGAATATGTATAACACAATAATTGCAAGCTGTTTTTAATATTATTAATACAGAGCTTCATATTATTTGTTTTTTTAATAACTTAAATGAGGAGAGACCTCATACTATGCTTGCCATATCACTTACTAATGTTGCCAAGGCTTTCACTATTGTGGTATTAAAAATCTGTGTGATCCATGTAACAAATGAGCCTATAATACAGCACAAACCATAAGGCACCAAGTATGTGTAATGAGTTTCAGTAGTATATGAGTGTATGAGTTTCAGTAAAAATGTTGAGATTTAATAAGCTTGAATTGTAGTCATTCCCCTTCCCTTGAGTACCTGCCAAGATATTCATGTCAGGTCCACATATGCATCTAAATTCTACGCAATATGTACAGTGCTACGCAATATGTTGGTGCTATATAAATACATGTTAATAATAATAAATGACACATAAGGGGCCTGTCTGATGTGGATTGCCTGACTGAGGAGGAAGATCCTTTTATAGAAAAAGGTACAGCGTTCAGGTGGTTGGGGAAGGTTGAATGCTTGGAGCCCTCTTGTACAATTCTGCTGAAATCCAGACTAGGGGGCCGATTCACTATGGGTCGAATATCGAGGGTTAATTAACCCTCGATATTCAACTAGGAATTGAAATCCTTCGACTTCGAATATCAAAGTCGAAGGATTTAGCGCAGAAAATTAGATCGAACGATCAAAGGATTATTCCTTCGATCGAACGATTAAATCCTTCGAATCGAACGATTCGAAGGATTTAAATCCAACGATCGAAGGAATATCCTTCGATCAAAAAAACTTAGGCAAGCCTATGGGGACCTTCCCCATAGGCTAACATTGACTTCGGTAGCTTTTATCTGCCGAACTAGGGGGTCGAAGTTTTTTTTAAAGAGACAGCACTTCGACTATCGAATGGTCGAATAGTCGAACGATTTTTACTTCGAATCCTTCGATTCGAAGTCGTAGTCGAAGGTCGAAGTAGCCCATTCGATGGTTGAAGTAGCCCAAAAAATACTTCGAAATTCGAAGTGTTTTTACTTCGAATCCTTCACTCGAATTTAGTGAATCGGCCCCTAGGTTTAATGTGATTAATTGACTTCTAAACTATCTCCACTGCCATCCTACAGCGATATCTGGCCCACTACAGCATCCACAAGTGAGACAAGTTGACATGTAGTTTACTGCTTCCATAGGTATACCTTTTTTCCAGTATTTTTAAATACAACACATTCTTCCATCAGTGCCCTATAGTATGTGGAGCTAACTTATTAAATCCTTACTAATGTATAGGCTCTATATCTTGAGCATGCATGTTTCCATATGTATGGCTCATGATACTGTTTTAATCACAGAAATACAAATCAGCAAATGTGATGCTTTGACAAGTGCATTGAATGGCCAGATATTCGACCTTATAGTTCCTTGGTATAAGTACCTAATATTTACAAACATTGATGTGGGCACTCAAATCTTAGTGGACTTTTAGAACAATTTTGTCATATACCAGATTATTTGCTTCACTGACTTATTTTGTAAAAAATTACATTTTAGCATGTCTTGCACTGCCAAAAAACATTTCTCTTCTCTGAGCACCAGGTTTAAGCATACTTGTTCTTGTGTATTTTATTCTCAGTTTTAAAAACTGTAAATATTTTTGTTATATTGATTGAAGAGGGGACTTGACAGACATGGGATTTACTCATAGCATTAGCTTTTTATATACTGTAAACCCATTTCATAGGACTAGCGTGACTTTATAAGTCTCTAAACAGAATTAATAAAATCATGCACCTTCAATCACATTTAAAAAGTGTTGTAATGTGTATTACAACGTTGACTTTGTGTGATGCTGCTTAAGACAGTTTCTACTGCTTCACTGACATCTACAAACCAGGATAATTTTCAGGCGAATCTTAAAGAAAAAAAAATGGATAGCCTGAGATAAATATTTTGAGGAGACATATATGGATTTATATGCTTGAAAAGTCACCCAAAATTATTTTGACAAATTATTGAAAAACCTACAGTAATTGATTTATATTGGTGTATAATTTGCTATAATTACAGTGATAGTTATTCTACTAATAACCAATAGCTATCATTTAGGACACTGTCCAAACCAAGCAATGCTCTTGGGATAGATTATCTAGCCCAACTTTGCAAAGGTCAACCAAGTCTCTGAGCAATTGAGCTTTTGCAGTTCTAAAATCCCAAAGTAGCATTCTATACAATTGTTTAGAGCTCCATGAAAGTAGTTGCTAGGAGCTTTTAATAGTTGAGGGTTTTAAAAGCTTTGACATGTTTTAGAGTCTAGATTTCAGATTTGAACTACTAATTACACATATTTTATCTTGTCTCATTAACAAATTGTAATGGTAAATTTTTGACTGTGCAAGTCAGCACACAGCAGTGTAGAAGCTCTCACTGCTTCCTGCAGCTCAGATATGATTTTGGAACATAAAGAATTGTGCTATCTATATTCATTTTCTGCAGTAAACAAGTAATTGACAATGCAATGCTTAATTAGTCTTGATTTGGCAAACATTATGAATAGTACAATATGTACCTTGCTATCTTTTGTGTCAGCAAATTGTATGTGTATTTATTTTAATTATACAGGATGTTTGTTCTGTGCTACTATATGAGTGGTTTATAAAATAATCCACTAAAAAGTGAACTGAATCCGTCAGTTGTTAAATGTGTGCCTTTTCCATTTAAACTCCAGAGTACTGTATAACAATAGTCTGAAAGTGTTGCATGGAAGACCTTATCAAGAAACATGACAGTGTTGTAAGTGCACAGCCAAATATAATTGCAATGTATCTTTATTATGGGCAGGTATTGAATTTGAAACACTGTTTTACGTGTGATTATTAAATATATTGTTTTTAAATTATTTCAGAGGCAAAGTTAACATGTAACAGCAATAATATTTATGCCTGAAATGTTCTTGTAGGGGTTTGTTTTTATTTTTGGCAGTGTTTGATATGCTTTCTTATCCCTGTCATACCTTCCGATTAAACATTTATTTATTAAACCAACAATGGAAACATTGTAACAGTGGAAAATGTTTTTTCATATTTGTTTGCAACTATAATATTTTTCAGAAGATTAAATAGACTTGTTTTCACTTTCCTCTCTACACCATGATAATTTATTTTGTTTAATTTCCTTAACATTTTTTAGGGAAAATATTTGAATGAGGAAAATGACTGAACTCTTAAGTATACCACCGCTTTATGTTCCCTTTTTATTTGCCTAGTGGACATATTTGGAGAAGATTATCTAGTGATATTTTTGTTGCAGGGATTCCCTTTGTTTCTGTAAAGAGGTTACAGACTTGAGACTTTACTATAGATAAAGGGGGTTATTTATCAAAATCCAAACTATTCTGATTTTTTAAATAAAAAGTCAAACTAAACTAGAATCCACTATTTACCCTTGTTTATCACTAAAGAACCGTGGATAAAAACAGATTGGCAAAAACCGAGCCTTTTTCAAATTTTTCGGATGTGACGCCCATTTTTAGTGAAATACGATATCGTATGAAACCCAGCACAGGGTTTGCAAATAGGACCTCTGGCATTGACTTCTACAGGATCTCGACAGGTTGAAGATGGAGTATTTTCGGATTTAGACTTTTTGCAGCCTCAGATTATACTAAATCTCAAAAAATTCTAGTTTTGCAATTATAGGTTCAATACCTGGGTGCTACCATTCTTTTTGAACCAGGGCATGTGATGCTAGAGAGAGCATGTGATGCTAGAGAGAGGGGAAAGTCGTTTTTTTTTTTTTCCCTTTCATTTTATTTTTATTAAGTTGCGTTCAGTTTCCATCCCAGTACTCTCTGATTACAGAGCACATGCCCATTTGCAGCCCAACACTCCTTTATGTATGTTTTGTTATCTGTGCATGTTTATTGAAACTGGTTAACATTATGTTCAATGTATTGTATTATTAATATAGAAGAATAGTTTGTTTAAATATAACACTATAGAAATGGGTAGATCGTTGTTTCCAAGCTTTCTGGATAATCATTTTCATACTCGTACTTGTTATAAATCACTCTTTACATATTTAAAGGGGGATTATTGGTTATGTTTACATTTGTATTGAATGCAAAAACAAACTTTTTATTGTGGGGGAAATAGTTTGAATCTGATGAGAAATAATTGATTCTTCATTAGCAGGGTGTATGCTCTCTGAAATTAGTAAACATTTCAAATCGGATAAGGGTCGCTGTGATTTGTGATCTAAGGGAAGCTATATTTTGTCATAATATATCAGCTATTCTGTCACAACACTATATATATATATATGTATATATATATATATATATATATATATATATATATATATATATATATATTTATATTATCCAGGCTATTGCAGCCACAATTATTGATGGAAGGGGTGAGGTTGTTTTTCCAGTTAGATTCTAATACAACATTACAGTTGTATTTGTTTTGGACTGATATTGTAATAATAAAAGGCTATAAAAGCAAAGTATTTCTTTGAGCAGTCTGTACTGAACCAGTGCCTTCTTAGTTAGGAATCTCGTGCTTGCTTACTGTTTACAAGACATAAAAAAGGGCAATAGGAATATTGATGGGAATGTGTTTCATAGATTAAGGCCAAGCCTTTCTGCTTGTTTGATTGCCCTCTCTGCTCTCAAAAGCAATTTCATTCACATTATCTATTTGTGAATTTATGTTTATCTCCACTCATCCATGATTCTAGCTGCTGGACTTGAGCATGATCTATGGTGACAACTCTAGATTAATGTAACTATTGATGTGTACCTGTGCCGTTCAAGGTAGTAAATTCATTCTAGTATTTTTAAAAGCTACAATTTTATATAGATCGCTTTATTTTGAAAATTGTTTTGATATTGCCTTGATATGCCACTGGCTAGTGTAAATTCAATTTTATTTTTTAATTATGACATAGTACTCAAACGTGTGTGTTAATAATGTGAGCTTGAGTGATACAGAATGCAGCAATGTATATTGCTAATGTTATTTTGGTTTAATGTGTGTAATTTAAAAAATAATTTGTTTCTTGAAAGTGTAAAAATATTCCCACCAGCTAATGGGGTCCATAACAGAAATGGAGACCCAGAGAGTGTTCTTACAAGCTACAATATTTGTATATATGTACAAAGAACTGATGACCTTCTGTAAAGGTTTAAAGGACAAGGAAAGTCTCATCTTGAGTAATGGTCAGCTGGGAATATCGAAATAAGTCATTAACCTTCTACACAAATGTTTTCCCATATGCCCTCAGAGGTTCTGTTTTGTACCCTGGAATATGTCACTTCCTTTAACCTCTGCATGCCTTGTAACAGCTGGTTTATTACTCACACTCTCTTGGTATGCAGGTCATGTGCCACATGCTCCTGCTCATTATCAGTAACCCTTTAAGTTCCCATCCAATAGGAAGATAATGGCTGTTGTCAAGTAAATATCTGCCCACTTCACTTGTGATGTCATTGGATGCAAGATGGTTTAGTATTATGTGCAGTCATACTTAGCTAAGGGTGCCACCTTTTCCAAAATAGTTAAACAGCAGCGTGGGGACAAGTTGTAATATAAAAAGGGGGTGGCTTGTATCATAAAAGGGACAGGAGCATGCCATAAATGGGTGGGTCATTGACAAAATAGGGCAAAGTGATGACGCAGGGAAGCATCAAGGGCAGATTATAGAGAAAAGTAAAATTAAAATTGGGCAACCAAACTGATATTTGTTTTTAAACAGCAGGATAGTAAATGCTTCGACCATTCGATAGTCGAAGTACAGGCTCTTTAAAAAAAACTTCGACCCCCTACTTCGGCAGCTAAAAGCTACCGAAGTCAATGTTAGCCTATGGGGAAGGTCCCCATAGGCTTGCCTTAGTTTTTTTGATCGAAGGATATTCCTTCGATCGTTGGATTAAAATCCTTCGAATCGTTCGATTCGAAGGATTTAATCGTTCGAAGGAATAATCCTTCGATCGTTCGATCGCAGCATTTGCGCTAAATCCCTCGACTTCGATATTCGAAGTCGAAGGATTTTAGTTCCTAGTCGAATATCGAGGGTTAATTAACCCTCGATATTCGACTCTTGATGAATCGGCCCCTAAATATACAGTAAAGATAAGCCCTCATTTGTAACAAAATGTAAAAAGGTGCATTAATTTATTGGTGGTTGCTATAGGTGACAAAACCTGTAGCAAACGTTGCACTTTTTATTAGGTAAAGCCGTTAACATTCAGAAGTCGGTATTCATGGTTGAATAGTAAAGCTGCCGCGCTGCACCCTGCCACCTAGTGATCTGAATATTCAGTAAGTTACCATGAAGAAAGCCAAGCCATGTTCTCTTTGATACTTTCATGCCTATAAATGATATATCTGTCGCAAATCATAGCGGCAGAATTATCAAACTGTGAGATTAGAGTTTACCACAAAAAAAAAAATCACTCACTTTCTATTCATTCCTTTTGGGTTTTTAGAATCGTATTTATCAGTGAGTGAAAGTTAGAGTTCACAGTTTGATAAATACAAATCTAAAAAGCCCATATGAATGACTAGAAAGTGGATGAATTTTTTTTGTGTGGTAAACTCTAATCTCACATGTTGATAAATCTGCCCCATAGAGTAAGAGAAGGCAAATCTGAATTTAGTATTAGTTTTATAGCTCTTTCTGTGCTAACTGAATTCTGACAAGTGACAAAGCCTTATGGGGGATGTCATACAGATGCCACTGCATACTGTAGATCAATGCATTTTTCTTTGCTCTGACATTCACAAGTAACTTTATTTATTCCCATATGAAAGCATTTGGCACTGTCAAGAAAAATGCTAGTTTTGTTCTTATGCTTCTGGGCTCAGTTGGAAAGTCATTTATTTTATATTTCAGCTGCAGTTACATTGTTTTCATTAGTCTTGAAACAGTACTCATTCTTTTCCCAGGAATTTAACAAAGATAAAAAAAACTGGAGATATTATTAAAACATACTGACCAAGAGCTGAAAATAACGAGGTTTAGCATAAGCAACTCCCAGTTACAAATTCCCTTAAAGGAAATATCAAGATAGTACACAAATATTAACTACAAGAGCAATCCCGAAATATCAAGTGTGGGTTGATACAACTCATCTGTGTGTAAGAAAACATCTGCAGGTATATTATGTTTGCAGCAGGTACCAGCATTGCTTTAAGTAAATAAGAGAAGGATGATTAAGTGATTAAAAGAGTGTAAATGAAGTGAAGATAACATGAAAAACAAAGGAATGAGTTGAAGTTTCTTTAAAAAGTGACTGTGGAGTTCTATAAACATATATTTTAGATACTGTACACAGCCATACATAGGCAAATTGCCCAGATAGAAACAGTGTAGATGCTTTTTAACAATTTCTCACCACTTTTAGGTATGCTCCTCCAGTCTTTCTCAATGGGAGAATTAGGACTGCCAGAGAGGGATACTACAACAGAGACAGCAGACCCAGTAGCAGCTCGGAAGACCTAATGTCACATGTAGTGTTTTCTATGTTGTCAGAACTGGTGAAGGCAGTCCTGTCACTTTACCCACTATGGTGCTGTTCGGAAGGGATTGGATCTCCCTTTCTGCCTGTATGACATTGGCCTAAGGGGCATTCTCTGTAAAACCTGTCCGAAGATGAATTTTAATATATAGAAAAAAAAGTGGATCATCTTTCCCAAGATTTGTGACTCAGAAGTGCCTAAAGTTATTGCTGAGGGGCATGGTAATATCTACTTAAAAACCAAATACTAAATATAGGAGCGATAAAGACATGTATAAGCAGCCAATAGTAGAGATACTGGTTTGTGGAGGGTTGAAAATAAGCGGAGACCCACAGTGCCGTGTAGAGATATTTTGCAACCAGCTAACAAACAAAGTTATCATGCATTTATTTTTAATAAAACTTGCACTTTATTGTTATAAAGGACACTTTCACTGCTATGATATTTCCAGGAAAAATAATACAGCAGCTTTTTGCTCTGTCCATTTCGCTGTATCCTGTTCTAAGAGATAGTATAAAAATGTATTTTATATTTGAAATTATAGGAGGCTATCATTTTTTTGTATTGCTTATGTTTGAAAACTAGTGATGAGCGAATCTGTCCCATTTTGCTTCGGCCGAAAAATTTGCGAAGCTGCGAAAAAATTTGCAAAACAAATATTTTTACTCCAAATGGCAACTGTTTTTTCCTAATGCATTAAAGTCAATGGGCTTTTTTTTCTTTTGGCGCCTTTTTTGTTCTAATGCATTAAAGTCAATGGGCGGTTTTTATTATGGTGACTTTTTTCTCCAAATGCATTAAAGTCAATGGGCATTTTTTTACAATGAATTTTTCTGCTGCAAATTTTCACGAAAAAAAATAATATGAAACATATATACAAAATAAATTCACTCATCACTATTGGAAACCTATTCCTCAACATTTGCTAATAAAGTTGGAACAGCAAGTGATCAACATATACAGACATTTGAATGTTAAAGCCAAACTGACTGCCCACAATGGTTTTCAGAATATGCGGAAGGACAATTTCTCCAGACTGTCACTAGTCTTAGTGAACACTAATTATATTATAGGTTTGTTGTTAAAAGTTAATGATTTGCATAATGATTTTTTACATAAAGTACAGCTGACACTTCCTCAGATGAAAGGAATGTCTGTAGGAGCTCAAATATTGGAGGGCCTTTAGAACTCTAGAATAGAATATCTATAGAAGAGGAGCAAATAATTATTTGGTAGGTGGGTGCTACTGCAGTGTTTGTAGGCTTCAGAATGAGTATAACATTTAAAACCGTAGTTCTTACTTAGAACACTGCTGTGATGAAAAGTGTGCAATGGCATGTACTGACAAATCACATGACTGCTGACAGCCTATAAGATTAATTTGAAGGTGCTATAGTCATTCTAAAGCAAAATACTACGTCCTGTTCTCTGGTCGAATAAATCAGATAAACAAACTTTGATTTATATATAATATCAAGATATTTCTATGCAATTCTATTTTAAATGTATTTTATCTAAATGAGTGGGAAAAAAATATAAAAAGTGTCTTTAAATCTTGTTTGGGTACTGAGCACAAAAAAACAAGTCTTAATTCTGTTTTTCTGTAAAGAGACGCTTGGATGATTCATGGTTTATCAACAAAATCACACTGTTTCACCTCAGGATGCAAAATCATACTTGCTTCCCTTATCTCACACATCCTTAAAATAATACTAGTGCCAAACATTTATTTCTTCCCAAACGCTGTATTCAAAAGTAAGATTATATATCAAGGATTGCAAGCTTCGATACTTTTCTGTCGTGTGCATGCTTTGTAATTGATATCAGCATGCATCAAACTTTCAGGATTAAAATTTTATGGCAAGATTTCTTAGATATGGAAACATTACTTGTGAAGGACAAATCTATTTTTTCCCTGTCACATATGTAACACTCATTTAATCTGGAATGTATATACCATTTAATCCCTCATATTAAAATGTGAGAAGAATAAAAGTATAATAGTCACCTTCAGACAGTTGTCCAGCCCTTCAAGAGAAAATAAGCTGTTATTTAAAGGAAAACTATACTCCCAAAATGAATACTTAAGCAACAGATAGTTTATATCAAATTGAATGACATATTAAAGAATCTTACCAAACTGGAATATATATTTACATAAATATTGCCCTTTTACATCTCTTGCCTTGAACCACCATTTCGTGACTCTTATCTGTGCTGCCTCAGAGATCACCTGACCAGAAATACTACAACACTAACTGTAACAGGAAGAAGTGAGGAAGCAAAAGGCAGAACTCTGTCTGTTAATTGGCTCATGTGACCTTACATGTGGTTTGTATGTGTGCACAGTGAATCTTACGATCTCAGGGGGCGGCCCTTATTTTTTAAAATGGCAATTTTCTATTTATGATTACCCAATGGCACATACTACTAAAAAAGTATATTATTATGATAATGGTTCATTTACATGAAGCAGGGTTTTACACATGAGCTGTTTTACTCAGTATCTTTTAATAGAGACCTACATTGTTTGGGGGGTATAGTTTTCCTTTAAATGCAAACCAGTTTGCTAGAGCTCCACTAGTCCAAAATAAATAAAGTGTTTGTGTAGTGGAAATGTTTAGAAGCCATTCTGATAGGACACAAAAAGTTACAGAAAGTGAGTGCAGAAGTATGTATGTATATTTTTATTTGTATAGCGCTCCTTGAGGGCAAAGCACTGTACAGCAAAACAATAATTTAGAAGTACAAACAAGGGGTCATTGAAATAAAAAGTAACAATAAGTGCATTACTAGAAATACAATTCACGTAAATATAAAATATAATTACAATACAGATTAAGTGCTCAGTGTCAAGGAGACAAAAGGTTGGAGGTCCCTACCCCATAGGGCTTACAGTCAAAATGCGAGGGTAACAGACAGACACAATTCGGAGGGGTATTAAAGTGCTGTAGGTTACAGTTTGTTACACTTTCAAAGTGCCAGTTCCCAGTTCAGGTGTTATCATTGAACATTGAAGGATTCTCTCCAGAGAGTACAAGATACCGTTTTTTGAATATTAATTATTTGCTTAAAATATAGTCTATGGGTGATGGCCTTCCCGTAATTCTGAGCTTTCTGGATAACAGGTTTCCAGATAAGTAAGCCCATATCTTTTCCATTAACTATAAATTTGTAGATTAAAGACAGCCAAAGTCTGATATCTGTCTGGAAGATATATACAGTTATATGGAAATGATGATCTGTTTCTGACTCTTTCTTAGCTAGCATTGCACTGCCATCATTCTAATATTCCTTTTGTGGGCTTTTGTCATGTCTGGGGATATGGAGAATTATTAAGGCAGCCTACAGAGCCTGCACCCAAATAATCACTTTAAAAGCAAGCCATAGAAAACTACTTAACTGCTATTGTTTTTATGTTCTGTCTGTACTGTAAGCAAATATTTGTTTTGTGTATTTTTGACCATGCCTTTTGTGACCTTGATTCTATTTTTCATGATCAGGCTTTCTGACCTACATTATTTTAGTTTGTACAATTTTCATTAGAAGAAAATGCTAATTAATAAATGAGTCACACAGGCCTATTCGTCCTCTCTAATAGCATTCATCTGTTATCATTTCAAGACCTCCTAAATAACTTCACCAAATAACTTTGGGAGTGGCAGTAGGGCTCTGTTTACAACAGTGGAGGTCCTAATGCAGGAGAAACATCATTATTTCTGTTTTATATTGCCAGTTTGGTGGGCCACCCTGATCTAGACCATGGGGACTGGTTCATCCAGTAGGCATTGTGTTATAAAGCAATGTGTGAAAAATTATGTTTGGAATAATAGGTCTGAAAGGATGATAAATGTTATATACAAAGAACAATTGTCTTAGTTGTTATTATAAGAAATGCAATTATTTGAAATCAGATGGGTTGCCTACAGACAAAAATCTATTATAGAAACACATCTAAGAAAACATAAAGCAAAATTAATTTTCACAGTTTACTTTTTGCTTGGATGAGCACACTATCAAACAATGAGGCGATAGTAATTCCAAAAAGGTAAATCAGTACAGTAGCAAAGCATATTCTAGAAAAATATGTAGTTGCTATCAGAGAGAACCAACCAACTGAATTGCACAAAGTGACACACATTTGTTAGTAGTTAGCAATTTCTTTTGGAAAAAGAAAAATCTCATTATCAAAGAAGTGGCTCATGAAGGCTATCCGTTAGCCGTGCACTGGTAAAATAGATGTATATTGTTGTGATTAACCAGTTTGCTTCAACTGTAATTCTCAAGAATTTATTTTCAGGTGTCTGAGAAGCTACAATTGCAACATTGATTTAGATATTGACTTTGTACTGTAAAAGTATTTTGTTGTGTTTACCCATTAAGAGCAGAGCATTATATCGACTCCTTCCATTCGATTTTGAGTTTGGGTTTGCCCTTTGGTTCTGATGGCTTTATCCTGTTTTTGGTTGTCTTTTGATTAGCCATATATATTCTCCATTAATAGTATATTCCTCCAATGTATGAGTTTTTGTATATGTTCTACTGTATTTGAACAGGGCTTCAAATCATATAAGCGCTTTTAAATACATGATAATATTTAAGAGGCAGATTTAGCATCATCATCATTGTTTTTTCAAGTTACCACTGAATAAAAGAATGGTCTGTTTCAGATTTGTCTACTTTATTAAGTGATTAAAATCACACAAAAGAGTTTCCAATTTGGAAAGTTTCCCCCAAAATTGGCACTGATTTAAGAGTAATATAATGCATGCTCTTTTTCAAAGATTTTACAAATCAGTTTCCATATATACAGTAGTTTGGAGATGGCAAGAGTGCCAAAATTCTTTGATAAATGAGCATTGCAATCATGGAAATACCAGGAAACGTTTAACAAACTGCTTAGAAAATGCCAGCAAAATGTTGGGCAGTGATTTATCAGTCGTCAAATTAGGATTTCTATTTAAATTAATGAACCTGTTTGAACCTGTTTGAACACTTTTTGTAAGAATAGTTGTGATCTACATAAACATACATTATATATAAACATCTGAATCTATATGATAAAATATCATCAGCTACTAGTCTTAATTTAGCATAGGTAATAAATATGGCAGGGACATATATGTGACAGGTTGATTATGTGTCTAGAAATGCATGCAGTGCAACTTGCATGTTGATATGTAGGCCCTGCTGGCTGCTCGCTACTATGTGATTCACCAAGATAATGATTGCAGCAAGTTCTCAACTTTGCACCCTGCTCTCAGCAGTGATGTAACTACCGGGGTGCAGGAGGTGCGATTGCATCTGGGCCTGCACCTCCTTGGGGCCCGCTGGAGCCACAATAAATCTCATCGTGGGTGACATGGCAGGAGGACTTTTTGGTGTGAGCCCACAGCACATTTTCATTTCTGGAGAGAGGGGGTCTGGTGGGGGGGCCCTGGGTGCACATCCTGCACCCAGACACTTAGGTACGCCGCTGGCTCTCAGCACCCTGTGTGTACACATTTGCAAAAGGCCACTTCTGTCAGGTGATCCCTGAGTTGTTTAATAAATATTAGGCATCCCAGTGATTGTAATAGCTTACTTGATACCCTAGGCTGGTGCTCTTATTTGGGGAAAACTACATTGGAGTATTACCACTGATGTAAACTTTCCTCATCTTCTCTCTTCTTTGCTCTGGCATGGACATATGCATGCAGACTAGAGTGAAAAGTCCAGCTTTTGATTTCTAAATTCTGCTTTCACTCTAATGCATTTGTGCCTCGCGAACCTTAATGAAAAGAAGAATGTTGCCTTTCTACTTAAGAGATGGGATAACCAGTATCTCAATCTCACATGAGCCTGCAGCTTTCTTTTAGACAGAGGAGAAACTGCACACAGACACCATGCTTCTCTTGCTTCAAGAAGACATAACTTTATTAACACTTCTACATTAGCAGACAAAGATCTTTTTACATGACACTGTATCAGTATCAAATTACTATGGGATCTGTATGAGAGCACACACATTAATACAAATCTTAACAAAGAAGAAAGGATCCAAAGATATGGCAACAAGGATCTTGTATATATACCAGCATGTAGTTTGCATTCAGTTTGTATAAACTAATTGCCTGGGTGCCAGAATAAAAAAATTATATAACATCATATCAAACTGCACAGGTCTTTGTAAAGTGAAAAAAAAGCAATTTGTTTAACCACTTATTTTCTACTTTTTCACTTTGCGAAGATCTGTGAGTGCAGTTTCATATGATGTTATATACAATGTTTATATTGTCGCAAATCACTCGATAAGCAATATTTAAAAGTTGACAGTTCTGATGTTGTTGTACTACTTACAATCAAATATATTGTTTAAATAATCTGTTCATCCACTTTTTATTTACGTTCTACACAGTTTCCAAACTTTTATTAGAAACTATCTAAATTATCATTCTAAAGGTACAGTTTTCTTTTAAGCTAAATGTGATTTAAAGGGGCAACAACCAATGGATCTTTATTTTGTTGTGGTTTTTTTTGATGCAGCAATGGTACAACAATGAAGTCATGATAGATGGCCAAAAGCCATATATTATACCATATTTTAAAAGGCTGTGGTCTCACTGCTAGGTTAGGTTTGAGATCTGTTATATTTTGTGAGACTACTCTTCTGTAGACTGTTACAGTACCACCTTTTACAATAGATTTCTTACATTATAAGAGGTAACATTCATATCCTCCAGACTGAGCATGCTGCAAAAGAACAGGGTATATTCATTTATGGCTGTAAGGTTGAACCCATGTACTGGGTTTATCTGGTAGCTTTCTCACCATAAGAATAGGGAGAATTAGTGAGGAATACATTACTCATGGCTAAATACCCAGACTTCAACTGCTGTGTGGCAAGTGCAAAATACAGTTTTAGGTCTGGGAGGATGAAGAAAGTTTATAACATAAATGCTTTAGTCATCCCATTCCTATGCAATGCATATTGTAGCTCATAGTGGAATAATGGTTATGTTTATTACATAACAATTCCCTATTTAACATGAAAACATATCTCTGTGTCTTAACAAATATAATGGATTGCTAAGCCACGGTTGGTGCTTCTGTGCTGTGTTTTCCAACACACAAGAGAAATCAAGTTAAAAGATGAAAAGATATGTGATGCTCTTTAAACATTTATTTAATGCGGTGAGATAACAGCTGCCTGCAGCAGAAATATCCATTTGTTTTGCAGTTGGATGAAAAATACATTCATATAAATAAGCAATAAGAACATTACTTTGCCAACGTTTTACTTAACACTTTGTGGGTGCTATAGAAGAAAGCTTACTCAAGGTGCCCAACCCTGCAAAGAGTGATAACTTCAAGGTTTTCACTCCAAGCATGAAAAAGTTGGGCTCACTAGAAGTAATTTACTAAGTGACTCTGTAGTATGACCTAGTGGTTGCACAATGCACAATGTGTAACTAATTCTATTTTTATAGTAAAGTTCTGTAGAACTGTTTTTATATAATTTTATTGTGTTCAATGGAAGTGTTAGCTGGTATTATTCACCCAAATGATAACAATATTAATTAGACCTTTAAGGAGAATCACTTGATGAAACATTGATTGAACTTTTCCCATTATTTGCTATTTAGTCCTGAAGAGCGTAGTACTTTTAAAGGATAACTAAAGCCTAACTAAAGTAGTAGGCTACAAATGTTATACATTATGTTGTGGGCTTCTGTACCAGTCCAAGGCAACCACAACCCTTTAGCAGGGAAGATCTGTGTCTCCAAAGATGTCCCAGTAGCTCCCCATCTTCCTTTCTGCGGATTCACTGTACATGCTCTGTTCTGCTGTAACTTACTGAGTTTAGGGATTTACTCACAATATAAAATGCACAAAGGATATAAATGGCACATTATAAGGCTGATTATTAATACAGATAATTGTCAGCACAGAAACCAATGCAACTAGCACCAGAATGTAATAATCAGCCTTGTAGCATCAGCTTATATTACAGACCGACCTCATTTTCTGCTTGATAATGTGCGACAACCCCTAAGCTTAGCTTCTCAACAGCACACTTTTCAAGATGGTGACCCAGTGTGCCAAGTTTGAAGTCCTGGATCATTACTGCTATTGACAAGCTGTAACCTTCTGGCTTGTGCAATAAGTTCAGCATATAAAATATTGCATTTTTAGCCATATTCATTTTTATGGTTTAGCTCTCCTTTAAGGATTCAAAGCCTTTATCAAGTCACCCACTTTAAAGGAAAACTATACCCCCCAAACAATGTAGGTCTCTATAAAAAGATATTGCATAAAACAGCTCATATGTAAAATCCTGCTTCATGTAAATAAACCATTTTCATAATAATATACTTTTCTAGTAGTATGTGCCATTGGGTAATCTTAAATAGAAAATTGCCATTTTAAAAAATAAGGGCCGCCCCCTGGGATCGTAGGATTCACTGTATTCACAAACATATCAACAAACCATACATGTTAGGTCACATGAGCCAATTAACAGACAGAGTTGTGTCTTTTGCTTCCACACTTCTTCCTGTTACAGTTAAAGTTAAAGTATTTCTGGTCAGGTGATCTCTGAGGCAGCACACAGACCATCACAAAATGGTGGCTCAAGGCAAGAGATGTAAAAGGGCAATATTTACTTAAATATATATTCCAGTTTGGTAAGATTCTTTAATATGGCACTTAATATGATATGAACTATCTGTTGCTTAAGTGTTCATTTTGGGGGTATAGTTTTCCTTTAATGAAAAAAAACCACTGCACTGTGTTTTGGTCACTGTGTTATTTTAATTTTAAAGCACTGAGATCCTTCAGTTAATGTACTTTTTCACGTGATCATAGCTCTTTCTTGGCACACTCTTAGATCTGGCAATTTGGCAAACCTGCTACCCCCTGTGGAAAATTTGAAGAGACGGGTAAACTGGGATCTTACAGCTCAGTGCCTCCAACTAATGGGCACTAAGGGATGCACCTGAGGGGGCCCTCTAGGAAATGAAATCCATATTTAATGCATCTTGGCATCAACATCACCTTCTGTTTCAAATCTACCCTAACCCTTTAGATTGCAAGTACAGGTATGAGACCTGGGGTTTTCCGGATAACAGATCTTTCCGTAATTTGGATCTTCATACCTTAAGTCTACTAGAAAATCATGTAAACATTAAATAAACCCAATAGGCTGGTTTTGCTTCCAATAAGGATTAATTATATATTCGTTTGGATCAAGTACAAGCTACTGTTTTATTATGATGGAGAAAAATTTGGATTATTTGGATAAAATGGAGTCGATCGGAGTCAGCCGTTCCGTAATGCAGAACTTTCTGGATAAAGTGTTTCTGGATAATGGATCCCATACCTACACTTTCAAGTAGAGGTTCCTCTGATCTTATTTTTTGTCTGTAACTTTTGTTTGTTAAATCATTGTAAGAGCCCTGTTCATTATGAATTAATATAAAATGCTACATAACTTGCAATGATGATAACAGCCCTATAGTTACCTCTGAATGACATAAATAAACATACAGTTTAGTTCCATGAAATATGTCCCTTCTTAAAGGAAAACTATACCGCCAAAATGAACACTTAAGCAACAGATAGTTTACATCATATTAAGTGGCATATTAAAGAATCTTACCAAACTGGTGTATATATTTAAGTAAATCTTGCCCTTTTACATCTCTTGCCTTGAACCGTTTGTGATGGTCTGTGTGCTGCCTCAGAGATCACCTGACCAGAAAAACTACAACTCTAACTATAACAGCAAGAAGTGTGGAAGCAAAAGACACAACTCTGTCTGTTAATTGGCTCATGTGACCTAACAAGTATAGTTTGTTTGGTTTGTTTGTGTGCACAGGGGGCGGCCCTTATTTTTTTAAATGGCAATTTTCTATTTATGATTACCCAATGGCACATACTACTTGAAAAGTATATTATTATGAAAATGGTTTATTTACATGAAGCAGGGTTTTACAAATGAGCTGTTTTATGCAATATCATTTTATAGAGACCTACATTGTTTGGGGTATAGTTTTCCTTTAAGAGCTCTTATTATTCTAGGTAGCGATACCTTTTCCCAAGTTCCACCCTTGAAATTGGCTGCTGCTCCCCAGGGTGTTTAAGGGGTACTTAAACTGGGGTTTACAGACAGCTCTGCAGCACAGAAACTCTCTACAGCAGCACCAGTCACATCCTGGACAACTAACGACTTGCTGGAAAACTGGAAAGGATAGGGTCTCTCTGTACAGTTTGAGCTCCAGGACCCACCTCCTGGCCAGTGTTTTTCCTCTCTTCAAGCTGGGAGTTGCAACTGGGGATTACTTATAGCCTCTGGTGGCCCACCCTGTAGATTAGACACCAAAGCCAGGCTTTCTCTTTGTGTTCTTTCTTTACTGGATATACAATGGGGCTGTACTGAACAACAGGAAAAAGTTATAAAGTTATACAAACTTTTGGTGTTTTCATGTTGTGTTCCACCTGTGTTCAGTGCTTGTATGAGCCCTTAATAAAATAAGGAGACTTTGGCAAAGTGCCCAGAATACTCAACACCTTCAGTTAGATAAAATTGGAATCAAAATAATAAGCACGTTTCTTGGGGGGGGGGGGTTGTGACTTGCAACATAAAGGGAATTTCACCTTTAATAACACATAAACCATGGCCTTAAGAAATGTTTTTAAACTTCTCAGCAGATCTTTTTGTCCCTAATTTACATTCATCAAATGCTGGGAGATATGAACGTCATATGTGAGATATGTCCTGATAGGACATTTACCTTTATGTACCAGAGACACTTTTCCCATCAGTGTTGTACTGGTAGGCCAGGGCTGAGCAGATATCCAAAGACCGTAGATGCACTCTGCAAACTATTTTTATTCGACGAGGGCATTTTGACACCTGGACCCACCAGGAGTTTTCCTGGTATCCTTGTGTTACTCTTCTTTCTACCATTTGTGGTGGTAGACCATAGAGATATAAGTGAAATTCATACTTCTTTTGCTTGAAGTATCTGAGATCATAATATAGAAGGGGGTCAGAAACTGAGTCTTGAGTGCCTATATAGTAGATAAAAATGTTTTTGTAAAATTGAAAACCTCCCCAGCAGCGGCCTGAGTCTTTATGTGGAAATCTAGTATCACTGCTTTTGGGTGGAGGGTGAGGGAAATGGAGTGTGTATTGGACAGAATGTAAGTTACGAGCATACAGAAGTGACGTTACATGTACATGTGTGCGGACATCAAACTTTCAACGGGAGGGGGGGCACCGGACTTAAATATATCGCTGGGAGGGGCACTGGACTTAAATAAAGTGCTGACTCTGGGACATGCAAAGAGAGAATTCAAGACATCCACAGTTTCACAAATTGAGTTTTCTGTAAAAATGGACAGTGGTACAGATATATCAGACTATTATAATGCCATGAAATGTTATTCTATAGTGCTTTCTATTCTTTATAAGCTTCAAAATAAGATATATGTTTGCAACATTATAAACTAAGCTTCCTTTTGAACAAAAACACTGTGCTATCCTTTACAAAACAAGTAGATTTTTTTTTTCTTTAGACATGTTTTGCAGTCATTATTAGGGATGTAGCGAACCGCCGCCGATGTGTTCGCGAACGCCGTTCGCGAACACCGGCAAAATTTGCGAACTGTTCGCGAACTGTTCGCGAACTTCGATCATCCGAAAATCGTTCGATTCGAACGATCGAAGGATTTTAATCGTTCGATCGAACGATTTTCGTTCGAATCGAACGAAAATCGTTCGATTTTAGCGATCGAATGGTCGAATGGGCGACCGATTTTGACGCGAACGCCTATTGGCGAACGTCGCGCGACGTTCGCGAACTTGCGGCGGACGCGAACAGTCGAAGTTCGCGCGAACTAGTTCGCCGGCGAACAGTTCGCTACATCCCTAGTCATTATTCTTTTACAATTGACCTGTTTTGCTTCAGCCCTGTTATAGTGTAGTTTTAATCATGCTGACTGCCCAGGGTGCCAAGCAGAAGAGATGAAAATTGGATCCAAACTTCACCACTCAATACAATATGTCCCTAAAGAAACTTAATGGGTAAACACAGTTGCTTTCTTCTATGTACAGCTTTACATTTTATGCATATTTATGCAGCTATTTTTAATTCTAGCAGGATGCCCCAGCATAATGTTGCAGGTATTTTTAAAACCCCAGCTATGTGAATTTAGAAGAATTCTCCATATATTTGTATTACCAGTCGAAGATGTTAACTGGAGTGCCATGGTTTGGACTTTATTCTGATCTATTGAATGGTTTGAGCTCTTGTCATTATTATTATTGTTGTTTGATTGATTTGGCATTGGAAGTATCCCAATGATTGGGTCACATCTCTTCCATAGGCTTTTAGGGGAATTAGGGCCATATTAACGCAGAGAAGGTTAATTTTGGGATACGTGGAGGTAATGTGGATAAACTGCTATTACAAAAACAATTACGTTGGATTCACGAATTAGGCACGCTGTGGCCAAAAGGCCTCAATGAGGAAAGAAAGTTTGGCGTGTTTTTGAAATAACATAACTTATGTGTGTCAAAGGGAAAGAATTATAGAATTAGTAATGTGACCTGAAACAGTGTTTAGAAAAACTACAAATATTGAACTTTTTTTATTTATTAAACATAAAGTGTGTATAAAGTAAAACGTGTTCTGATTAATGAATTAATTTTATACTTGATCATAAAAGTAATACTAATTAAAATATCCAATCACCTTCTTGAGAGTAGAGTTTAAAGAGGCACACAAAATCTGACAAAAAAGCACCCTGAGGAAGCCTAGCAAGGCGAAACACGTGTCGTCACAGACGCTGAGTGATGGAGTGGGGAGATTCCTAACAGCCAACTGATAGTAAAAGAGCGGCTATGGAACTTTGTACAGCAATGGAGAAGTGATGATCATCAATCTACGAGCTGCTGTGTACATGCTGAGATCATCGCACCATCCTGGAGAACACTGTGGCTAAAAGCGCTTTCAAACAGTTCTTCATATGAAGCGAAGATGCTGCACATTTAAATAGAATGGAAACCGCTAGTATCGTCACTCTGGAAAGCAGTGTGGTACAGTATGCCTCTACGTCTGCATTGATGTAGCATATATCTTCATTTATAACCGTTACCGCATCTGCCTACTGTCCTCACGGAGCTTTATATGAATGCCCTATAACACACGTTGATTTATGGGCATTAACATGTCTTCAAAAACCTAAGTGGTCGCTTATCAATAACCAAAGTAATGAGACATTGTTTTGAAAAGTTCCAAGCAAATTTAAAACAGCTCAATCATCAGTTTCAAGTTGAAAGACTGTAATAACACCCATGTCATAAAAGTAACGATTAACTACTGACACAAACTGATAACAAATGATCCAATCCAATTTTTAACAGCGTCATTAAATGCTTGATTAATCAATTTTATGGACAATCAATTTCAATAGACTATATGCTGAATAATTAATTATTGAAATTTGATGAAGTTGAATTTAGGTATATATGAATTTATGTATAATTTGTTTGAAATATTTCTTTGATCAATTTTGGTATTTATCAATTTTCAGAAGGTGGGTAATTGATTTGGGAGTTTACTTTTAACTAATAAAATGTAATGCTATGAGTTTTAAAATACAGTGTGCGACTTTTGATCTTTTTTTTTTTTTCATTTTAAAAAACGTTAGCTTCAATCTCACACACCGCCAGAAATGAGCTGGCTATGTAAAATCTGCTTAATGTGGTTGTGTGCACAGCCATTTATATATCCATATTTAGGTAGATATATCAGGTATAAATAGTATAAGTGCCATTTTACTTGGCAGTATTGGGAGTATGAGCTAGTGTTATTGTTCCACAGAGAAAGAGAGAGCATAATCAATGATCAAATTCAACCCCTGAAGTTTCTTTAGGTCCAATACAAGTCACCTGCCTGGTGTGTGATTCAATATTTTGCATATTGAAAAGTTGTTTCTAATTACGTTCTGCTTGTCACTTAGAAAAGTGTATCATCTCTTTGATTTTCATGTAGACAAAGGCAGTAGGTTGATAATCTTCAAGTCTGATGAGTTGAATATATTGACAAATCAAAATCTTTTCATGCTTGTATTGCCTTATACCCAAGTTTTCAGCTGTTTTATGAAATTGTTGTTCTAATAAGGTATGTTCATGAAAGAGATGAAGAGTGGCTCTAATTAGCAACACTAATTTCCAGGCACTGTCCTGACCAATTAGTTCAAAAGTCAAAGTCAAAAAACCAAATGGCCAAAACTCTACCATTAGAAAAAAAAAACAAAACAAAATGTATATGCATGGGTAAACACCCAACATAAATGCAAAAAAACCTGAAAAAAAGTACCTAAACTGAAAGCATTGCAACTTTCCCTCAAATATCTCCTCATGTATGCATTTCCTTAACCAGTGTTCCTGTATTTGTATAAAATGCTCCTGTGTATGAGTTTACTTTATTAGGTAGTACAAGGCAGGAATCTTTCTGTTATTTGGTTGGTTATTAACCTTTGTTCTAGTGTGCTTGTGTTAGTGCTTGAATTCAATTACTTTTATGGCATCAGAGATTACATGAACATAAACTAGGTACAACGACTGCCCTCTGCTGGTCATAGAATAGCTTCACTGCACAATCTTGTCTCATTTTGATGCTAAAGAAATAGAAACTATAGTTGTTGTTTTTTTACACATGAAATATATATATAAATATATATGTGTTTTTTCCTGTGAGCATTCCTAACAAAGATCTCAGTTTGAGAGCTTTCATATTCTGTGGTTTTCAGTATGATACATTTGATTTTCTAATTTAGCTTTTTACATATTCACTCTTTTTGTTAGCATACATTTGCCTGTGTTAAGTTATAAAGGGTATCTACTTTATTTCTCTGTGAGGTAATTTCGAAGTAATAACTAGAGACTGATGGATTTCAGTTTCATTTTAACTTTATGAGGGCCACTAAAATACAAAAGACTGCAAATGTATTGTTATTGATACTTTTTATTACTCATATTTCTATACAGACACTCTCCAATTCATATTACAGTCTTGTATTCAAATCAATGCATGCTTGCTATGGTAATTGGGGCCCTACCAACCAGATTGCTGAAACTGCAAACTAGAGAGCTGCTGAATAAAAAGCAAAATAACTCAAAAACCACAAATGAAAAGTGAACATCAATTGCAAATTGTCTCCGAATATTACTCTCTACATCATATTAAAATTAAATTTAAAGGTGAGCAACCCCTTTAACATGGTTAACATTTACCTGAATGATAAAAAATATTTTGTAATATGTGCCACAGCGCATACACTAACCAGCATAATTCAAATTAATGTCACTATATGATAATCTCTATTAAGGCATATCAAGCCATATAGTATCTGGTTTGTTTATTCGTGGCATTTTCACAATCATAATCTTTTGCCCCTTTTCTCAAAGGAGCACTGCAATCAATAACTTGATATTTCAGTTGACTAAGTAAATGCTTTGGCGGAATGACAATATGCTAAAACTGTGTGAACTACTTCTGACAGTGGATCTATGCTGTGTTATCCTTTCTTTGATCTTCTGTGTATGTTCACCTGTAAATATCAGCCCACTGGGGCACTTTGGCAAGGAAATCATATTTAGCCTCATGAGGCAACAAATATTGATTGGCTCTTGTCTCACTGTATGTGAAGGAATATGTTTGTGGCAAAAGTGAAGATAAAAACGATTGTTATATAAGTGCATGGCTTTAAAAGTTGTCATTTGAGACATTCAGGCTGCATCTGTATCAACCATCACTCTTGGGAAGGGGTTTGAATGAAAAACTAAGGGAGCAGGGAACCATCCTCTTTTCTCTTCGGGCACCTGGATTACTGCTGGAGCTCCCCACTGACCCCTCTCTTTTTTTATTTTTTTATTTATTGTTATAGCTACAATATCTGGATCAAATATTCTATATCAGTTGGTGTTTCCCAGTTGAATCATACTTTTACTGTGCTTATTTCAAACTCTGTAGGGTTTTTAAATGTTGTTTATAATTGTTATTTACTTTGATATGGGTTATATCACACTCATTCAAGGGTATTTAATTTTGTCCGTGCCACTTGGTACAGGTTCCCAAAGTTTATTTATTATAAACTGATGGGTTTTTCATGGCATGGTAAGGGCTGCTTTATTTGATTTAATTAAGATCTTCAATAAATCTGTAGCTGACCTCCACCATCCATTGGGAAATTCTGTTCTCAATGTCTTATTTTACATCTGCCTCTATCTTTTTCTGGTTTTGTAAATAGGGCAAGTTCACATACTATAATCGAGTCTGCCCCATCACAGTCCTCTATATTGTGAAACTCCGAGCCTATTGCTGCTTATAAACTTTCTTGATGTTTGTTATGGCTTCCCCATAATCTAGTATAGTTACTCCAATTGTTTATTGACTTGTGGAATTATATATGATTTTATGTTTAGAAGAGGTTATGACAAAATAATTTCAGCTAAGGCTTACCTTTGTGGGACAAAAGTAATAATAATAATTTTTTGAATTCAAAAAGTAGACTCTTTACTGTACCTTTGAGCATAAAGAAAGATTGTGAAAGAGACTGGGATTACATATATGGAATCTATTATCCAGAAACCGGTGTCTCCTTAATATGTAGTTCCCTTCTTATGAAAATGTTTACTTTTTAAAAACACAAAGATTGTTCTGCTTATGTGTGTAGATGAAACAATTGAAACATCACTGACATATAAGCCTCCCCTCCATGTTACAATCTACCTCACTGAACCATGACTGTAGGAGCTAATTGAGCTTCTTGCATCTTACTAAAGTTCCACTTTGATGTTGGGAAAATATTCACAAGCAGGTTAGCAAGGAAGCATTCTAGAAATGAAATATATACTATACTGTACATGTTAAGTGGGTAGAACTGATCTGTTGTGTTAATGGCATATTTTTCTTTTTGTCTTTGTGTTTAATTTGCCTGGGAAAAAAAACATTGACTATGCAAAAAGCTCATTGCAGCCTGATTTTTATGATAATGCAAATGACCATATGTGCTTCTGATGTATTAAGTGTTCAAATTGCTGTAGGGAGGCTATAAAAGCTTCAAATATTACTACTCTGTTTTGACAATTGCTGAAAGAAATTTCAGAAAGAGGAAGCAGAAGGGTAATCATTTTTGATTCTTTATTATATAAGGGACCGGCTCAACAAAATGTTTTCTAAATCACTCAAGTTCTTTATACTAATTTTTTTTAAAAGGGATGCACTTGGCTTCCAACTCCTATTTAGAAAAAAGTATAGTTTTTAGATTAGTTTACCAGGAAAGACAATTAAATACTAAATGGCATGTTAGCTATATCTATCTTGTATATATACAATATTTCAGAATATGTTTACTCTTTTCTTCTTTTAGCTGTGTATTTACATACTTAATTTGAGTTTAAAAAGATATTACCCCATCAACTTCAACCCTTCCAAGCTATACCCAGAACATGCATATGCAAACCTATTAATATATAAATATATACATGTGTAAACAAAGACAATTAGCAACCTGTCCTAAGCAAGCAATACAACCTTCTTACAGAAACATTTTAGTTAAGGTCATCTAAAAAGAATCAAATATTTAAACCCCCTCTATTAGTAGGGGTTATCAAGCACCCATGAGGGGAAGGTATTGTTTAATGCATGTACATAGATATTATTATTAATTTGCCAAGGAATTCCATGATTATATAAAGGCACGAGGTGTGTTTAATTTCTTGTGAAATTCTTACAGAGATTGTTGCTGTATAGACACTATAAGTCCCAGCCCATACAAATAAGTTAAAATCCAATCTGCTCAGTTTAGAAGCCTCTCACACAAAAACACTAGGTACACAGTTATACATATACCAGAGTAAACATGTCATATAGAGCACTAAATATAGCAAGGTACAAGACTTAAACAGTAATTTTCAATGTAGATAAATATAGTGCGCAACTATTGAGATTTAATACCCTCCTCACTATCCTCAAATGCATACAAATCATATTCACGATCCATCTCCCTAGGGTGCGTTGTCTGTAAAATTTGTATCTAACACATAACTTAGTTTTGGAGCTGGCTCTATTGCCACCCCAATGCCAAATAACTACCAACTCTAATACAAGAAGTCTGAGGGAAGAAGCCATTTTGTGGGCCAGTATGGAATCATATTTAAACATGTTGTTACATATAACACAAACTGGCTGTTTTTATGGTAAACCAATGGATAACTGACTCCCTGCTGTAAGCAATGGAAAGTTTAATAGTAAGAGGGATTGATATCAACACCCTAGAGTCACCACTTTATATATTTGAGGTAGATGTGAAATGTTAACTCATGTGAATCACAAGAAATCACTGAAAAGCACAGAGTAACATGCCAGTGGTATATAAATAAAGGAAAATTATTGTTTTCAAGATTGCCCATAGATGGAATATATACAGAAAGAAGTGGAATGTGAGGCTAAAGCAACTAACTTGCTGAAATGCACAACCAAGAAAGGGGTGTTTTTGGTTGAAAACTTGTGCTCTCTCCAAAAGTGTTTTTTATTTTTTAATATTAAGTAGACCAGTGGTCCCCAACCAGTAGCTCGCGAGCAACATGTTGCTCTCCAACCCCTTGGATGTTGCTCCCAGTGGCCTCAAAGCAGGAGCTTATTTTTGAATTCCAGGCTTGGAGGCAAGTTTTGGTTGTACAAAAACCAGGTGTACCAAACAGAGCCTCCTGTAGGCTACCAGTTCACATAGGGGCTACCAAACAGCCAATCACAGCCCTTATTTGACATCCCCATGGACTTTCTCATGCTTGTGTTGCTCTCCAACTCTTTTTACATTTAAATGTGGCTCACGAGTAAAAAAAGGTTGGGGACCCCTGAAGTAGACTGTGTAAAGACTAAAATATTTATTCATCAGTAAAGAAGATAAGAGTTTACTGCAAGATATATGGAATTTGGTATCATAAACTTTAGAGGTCATTGCAATCCATAACCTCTGATTAGTTTACAAAGACAATTCCTGAGAGAGGACAGTGTCCTTGATACCGAAATAACTGAGGATTTTTAAAGGAAAGATTGATCTATGGTAGCAAAGGCATCAGGTAGATCCAAGCACATTAACAAGCAGTAGTGACCCTTTTAATTGGCGATTTTTGTTTAATTCAGCTTCAGTGGAGTACAAGGAGTGTCTAAAGGAGATGACCTAGGCAAATTTCAAAATGTTGTAGAACCTGGCATGTAGAAAGAAATGTTCTACAGAACAGAAGCTAGAAGGAAAAATGCCTAGACAGAAGAAAAAGAGAGACTTTAGCAAGGCTTAGTAAAGGACAGGAGACCATACATCCCATCCCAATTTTCAGAGCACAGCCATTGTCCCAAATGTAAATGTCTTGCATTGCCCTACTAATTCTACACTCCTTACTCCTTCGGAGAAAAAAATCAAAGATCCATCTTGGATTTATTACAGAAGTTTGTGCAAGTGTAGGTGCATTGATCTTACTGGTATTTGTAGGTGCATTGATCTTACTGGTATTTCTGGAGTTTTTTGAGTGCTAATTGGCCATTTTTGCAATGCATTGCTCTTTGGTAATATCTCTCTAATATGCTGATTATCCATTTTCTGTAATATAAGTGCTCTTTGATAATTTCTCTCTAATATTTTAAATATCTGTTTTCTGTAGTGATTATACTAACACATCTGGGGTTAATAAGCTCATTATCTATTTTATTTAGTTATTATATGGGCATGTCTGGGGATAATATGCTGATTTACCACATAATGGGTGTGTTAAATATATATCGCCACAAAATGTGTGCCAGATTTTCTTTGTTTCTTTTTCTTTCTAGTTTTCAAATTTTGGGAAGTATGGGAGAGACTGTTAGAACTAGAATACTGTACTGTGGAATATAAGTTAAAATCTCTTTTCTGTATATAATAGATGCAACTTTTTGGGCTTTCCAATTTTCACTGGAACAGAAAATTAATTTGTGATTAATTTACTAATATAGGATCTTGTTTTAATGTAATTTGTTTTTCAACAAGCAAGCTATGATTTATTTATTGAACTAAGAAAATAAATATTTGCCAATGTTGACACGATCACATTTGTTTTTAGGTACGACCAGACAGCCTAAAGAAGGAGAGGTGCCAGGAGTGGACTACAACTTTATCACTGTGGAAGCTTTTATGGAATTGGAGAAAAGTGGAGCTCTTTTGGAAAGTGGAACCTATGAAGGTAAAAATTCTAGCTCCTACCAAACTAGATAGACTTGACATCATTTTTTATTACAACTTTAAAAGTATGGTTCACCTTTGAGGTAAGTGAGTTATAGAATGTCTGATTCCTAGCAACTTTGCAATTGGTCTTCATTATTTATATTTAATAGTTTTTGAGTCATTTTCCTTGCTCTTTAGCCTCTTTCCAACTTTGAAATGGGGGTCACTGACCCATCGAAAAACAAATGCTCTGTAAAGCTACAAATGTATTGTTATTGCTACTTTTAATCATCTTTATATTCAGGCCTTATATCCAGTCTCCTATTCAAATCAATGCATGGTTGCTATGGTAATGTGGACCCTACCAACCAGATTGTTGAAAATGCAAACTGGGAAGCTGCTGAAAAAAAGCTACATAATTTAAAAACTACAAATAATAAAAAAGTAAAACCAATTGCCATTTGTCTCAAAATATCACTTTCTACATCATACTAAAAGTTAATTTAAAGGTGAACAAAAACTTTAATAAAAAGATTATGTAGAAGTTTGATTTTTTTACAAATATATTTTATGGCACTAGTCCATGTTTGTTTTTGTCATTAATGTCCTCCAAGCTGGCTGTGCTTTAGATTTTCTTTAGGCTTCTTCTGTCTTTTCCATTCTTCATTTGTAGCAGGCACGGACAACCTTGAACATTTTCCATACTGTGCAGTGTATTTGCTTGGAACTTTACACTAAAGTTTTTAGTGCAGAGTGCTGTTGTCTAACTGCTGACACTTAAAATAAATGAATACAATTGCAGTATGGTTACATTAAGAAATAAAAGCAATTTTTGTTACAGGAAAAACATAGCAAATATATGTGCTAGAGAAAACAATAAAAGTAAGAATTCTATTTGTTTAGAAAGAAGACATACAGACTGCCTGTGGATGACTGTGGATAATACTTGTATTAAAGTAGTAATTTTATCATAATTACTAATAAGATTTTTTTTCAGATACTCTAGTCGAAATGTATTCCTACTTGCCTTTGCTGTCAAAATTACATCAGTGATCCTGTTTCCTACTTAGTCTTGTTCTTCTTCTTCTCCTTTCTATAAATACAATGAAAAGTTAGTACAATATGCTTCCTTTTGGTAAGCTACCAAATGACTCACTCAGCATCCATGTTTCACCCAGTTGCCAGAAGTTCGAAAGGTAAAGATTGGTGGTACTTCAGGCTGTGTGATTTAAACATGGAGGTTCACCTTTAAATGAATTTTAGTATGTTATAAATAGACATAATTTAAGCAGCTTTTTAATTGGTTTTCATTTTCCATTCATCATTTTTGAATAATTAGCATTGCTGCTCTGATCCTTTCCAGACTCCAGCTGAAAATGCTGACATGGCAACCGAAAATGAATGACTGAGGCTTCAGTTTTATTTCTATTCCTTTTTCCTTTTGCTTATCTTTGCATTGCAAACCACTAAGATACTAATGACAGAAATTGCTTTAGAATTGTGCACAACAATGATTAATCCATGCATATTAGGGATTTGCGGGCCGGCCCGATACCTGCGAGTAGGTAGGTTTCAGGCCGACAAGTGCAAAATTTATTTGGGCCGTGGACAGGTTCAGGCCGAGCTGTTCCTGCGACCTAAGTATACAGTTTGTCGACCTGCACATCACTAATACACATATCATGGCCCTGTTTTACTGGTAATTTTTTCTAGACAAATGTATACAATTTGAAAAGCTAGTATTTCAGTTAAAGATTCATGGTAATATACAGTAATTGCTAAGCCATCATACCAATATCAAGGTAAACCCATGTTTCTTTGGAGACTATCTTTGTACTTTAGCTAAGGGGATGGAAACCGAACCTCCATGTGAGTGTAATACCCCCCTATAGCATTCCATTTTAATGATGGTCTTATATTTTAAAATTGGGCGTTGCTCATGGAGATTTCTCCTTACAAAAGGTTTTGTTTTAAAATGATCATCGTGTCAGACCAATGTTTTAAGGGGGGAGATAATGTAACCAAAGAGGAAGGTCTAAGCCTATTAAAAATATGAGTAGATTTAAATAGTTATGACCGCCATATGCGGTTTACCTTGATGTGCTGTGGTTAGTGCGGAACGAATTTCGCCAGCCATGAATTCATAGCAAAATTCTGAATTTCGCCATTTGCAATTTTTTTTCGTGATACTGCAGTGAAAATTTGGAGCAAAAAATGTGCCTAGAAAAAACACCCATAAGAAAAAACACCCATTGACTTGCATTTGGAGAAAAAAAGTCACCATAAGAAAAAACGCCAATTGACTTTAATACATTTGGAGAAAAAAAGTGGCCATAAAAAAACGCACATTGACTTTAATGCATTTGGAGAAAAAAAGTTGGCAAAAAGAAAAAACGCCCATTGATTTTAATGCATTTGGAGCGAGAAAAACTTTTCGCATATAAAAACGCCCATTGACTTCAATGCATTTCGTGAAATTTCGTTGTTTCACAAATTTTTTCGTAGTTTCACAAATTTTTCAGTGAAGCAGAAAGATTCACTCATCACTAACTGTGTTGACTTTGTGATCATGCAATCTTACAAATAACATGATATAAGTTATGGTAAATATAGTGTGCTGCTGATGCACATGTGCATAACATAAGATTTACAGTATGCACACTGATTTCCAACCACAGCTCAGACATGATAGGACACATAATCTGAAACAGCATGCAGGTGCTGCAGAAAGGCCAGTTTTTCACCAGAAATACAACGTAAAGCAAAAGTTTGCTGCGTATTACATATGCATACTGTATTTTTTTTTCCCCAATGGATGAACAAGTTTGGTAGTATGAAATGTTTTTAATTCTCCTGTATTACATTTTTAAACTGCATCTCCCTTGCTGGTCTTGCACAATGGAACTATTACCTTAACTTGTGGGAAAAAAGCATGTCGCCATCTCTTTCAAATCTGAGTTATTATTTAATATAGTCAATTTTTTTCCAACAAATTAATTTAATAAATGGCTGAAAAGCTAGCTATAAAATCTTAGAGTTGAGATAAAGTCCTGGGTCATTGTTCATTATCTTTAGTACAAAAGACTTAGATAAACCTTCAATGCCAACTGTTAATCTGTTTCTGGAACCTCACAGATATTTCTTATTCTTTCATCACTGAGCTTATTCCTAAGCTCTCTCGTCTTTTCTCTTCATGGAACATTAGCAATTTCACTGCTCTGTTCAGCTATTATCTCTGTTAGTTACATTCAATTTATCAGTAGCTCTTTATTAAATGCATAGAACTGTCATGAAAACCTGGTCATATCTACAATATGATGAAGGTTTAGAATACATTAGAAATTTCATACCCTCTAAATTTAATTTATATATACTTTCAAATATATTTAAAAGCTGGTCTATAACACTAGCAGATGTATCTGCTGTGATTTAAAACTATTCTGTTCTACAGATAAATATTCTTTACTTAATTATTTTTCTGGAAAACATGTTCCATTTATTCACTAGGCTACAAGATATCATCCCAAAAATGAGTGCAAACTAAAAGAGAACTGGTTCTTTGAAATATGCTATGTGTAGTAAGATCTATGGATCATCAGCTCCTCATTAGCTTCAACAATTCTGCCTCTAAATGATCTGATCCTCAGAATATAATTAGCCCTGGTTTTTAAAAAGCATATTTGCACTTTTTAATGGACATAAAAGTAATTCTTGGGAAACTTTAATAAATATTGTAGTTAATCAGAACAGAAAGCTGTTCAACCCAGAACACAACCATATTTGTCAGACCAATACAGGCTTCTGCTTCTTCCTGTGCTATTTATTCAAATATTCCTTTCAGTGTCATGCTATTATTAATAACCTCTCTTTTTCAGCTTTCAGTTTCCCAACTTTTTTTTTAAATCTTTTTGAATCTTAAATGAGGTGTCACAATTATCAAGGCTGGGAAATAAAGAGAGCAAGAAATTTTTCATTTGTCTTGTACAAAACACATGGTGTGAAATATAATAGCACACATAATAAGTGTAATAATCAGATTGCTATTATTATCATTATTAATATTTTACTGTCGAAAGTGGAATTGTTTTTAAATGTCACATAACCACTGAGTACACAAATGCCAAACATCCATAGAATTACACCGACAATATTTACGGCCTATGGTGGTCTATTCCACACTGGCGATCATAGTGCAATTTAAGTAAGATCACCAGTATGCAGCCTGCAGGAAAGGTCCCTTCATGTCCTCTGCAATCAAGTTTATTTATTTTATTACTGAAGGATTGTGCATTTGAAGCTTTGCTTTTATGTTGTTATAAAGAACACCCAGCCCCTCCCCTGTGGTGAACTGTGCAGTTAAAGGCACAGTAGTAAGAGGGATTGGCTGTGGAAAAAAGAAAAGTGGATTGGGAAAAATAAGATAAAATACGATTTGCAGAATGTTTGTGGTTTTATTGCATTTTTATCCCTGCATTATTGTTGTATTGTTGTATTGTATTATGTTTTTTACATGTTTTTTAGCATAGCTTTGTGGTTTGGTGTAGAAAGACGTCTTTACACATGATGAATTTTTCATAATGTATATTCACCAAAAAATATGGTTTTCTGGAGTCTTTGTACAGTTAGGGAACACATAATACACAGGCAGTGTGCTTTGTTCATAGAAGCTGAGTTTGCACATGAGAAAAATATGCACTTGTAATTGGCAACCACCTTCTATGCCATACCCGTATTAACCCCAATATAGCACCGACCTGTAGTGTGGGGGAAATCCTCCAGTAAAAACACACGCTGCAGAGAGTTGTAGTAAAACACTTCTTCTTTTATTAGTCATGGTCTTCATCAGAACAGCAGCACATTAGCAGGTTCTACACCCCGGTTTGCCGATATAACCGATATAACTCTTCTTTCAACTACACGCTGCCAGTGGGGCTCACTCTCACTGGCACCCCTCTTGGGTCCTCTCCTCGTAGACCCTGGCTGGCAGGTTTCCCGCTGAGAACACTTTGCCCACTACCCCCTCATAGGGATCTTAGCTACCCATGCTAGTCTTCCATCTTACACTTCCTAGAGAATACTGTTTACCACTAGCCCTCTCAATGTCCATGTTTAGTAACTCTTCAGAGAGATGACTCTACTGCTGCAGAGCTTGCTGCTCATCTCTCTTCCCATAACGCATCTCCAAAATCCCTGCCTGTAACCTTCACTTTTATAACCTCCTTTTCTCCACCCACTGGGGACTTTCCCTAACAACAGTTATCCTTTAGTGGCACACCTGAAAATATCTATATTAACCATTAATTACACATTTGTATTAAACACTTAACATTTTACCCTACTTCACGCTATTTTCATTTGGGATCCATACAGGCCACATACTTTAGTATATCTATGCATAATCGGCATCAAACTCTTCAGTAGACCTCTGGCATTCATATTTACGGTGATTAAGCTTTGTAAGTTAAGTGTAAGATAAATGTTGAATATTGTGAAGTTTTAGACAATTTTCACAAATGTCATAAAGATGCTAACTTTAGCAAAGCTTTGCATATTGGAGTAGAAAGAAATAATTACTGGTTTTGGATTTGTCAGAGTATGTACTTTCCAAAAAATATTTTTTGCAACTTTACCCCAAAAAGCTTTTTACTTTTTTATGATTTTACCCACCCTAAAATGCATTAAATGTGTCGGTTTTGTAGTAACTGAAATAACAGAAATGAAATAACAGAAATGATGTCACATGGGATTATTTTTAGTAAACATATGCACAACGAGCATCAAACTGTTCAGTGGGCCCCCGACATTCATAATTAGGATTTTATATCTTGCAATAATATGTAGGAGACAAGATCCTGCAAAGTAGCAGCTTTGAGGTGATTTTTAGAAATTGTCAAACTTTTACGAGTTATTTTATTGATAAATAAGATAAAATCGTGGATGGGAGCTTGGTTAAGCTTGGCTTAATAAAAATATGAGATAAATTTGAGTTTTAGTAAATAAACCCCTTAGTGTGTCAGGTCAACTTTAGTTTACATTCATGTACAGCAAACCGAGGTTATATTAGCTTAAAGGAAAATGTAAAAAGGCAAAGTTTTCTTCCATGAACATAATGTTAGCCAAAATGACACAAATTTGTGTAAAGATGGCAATGTTTATTATTTAAATCTAGAAGGCAAATTGATATGCACCTCTAAATTGAAAATGTACTTGACGCTAGTAATGTATTTTTTGCCCTTAAGCAAAATGCAATGAAGAATGGAATAAAAGCCAACTCTGAATTTAGATCTGATAAACACTATGCTTCTTTCTGCCGCTTTGCAGTGGTGCGTGTGTGACAGGAAGCTCTAAGAAGCATGGTGTGGTTATGGTTGCCAAGGAAACAGATTTCATTATGTCGAGATGTATGGGACATCTGTGTCACTATCAGCCTGGCTTGGTGAATTATAATGTAACTGAATAGCATCTGGATAAGGGAGAAGTATTAAGTATCTATAAAACTACCTAGTACACAATTCACTACTGTCAGATTACAGAGGTCATGTAATGGCCAGTACTCAATATTTAACAAAAGTACTCAATATCTGACAAAAACATAAAACCAAAGGCAGGAAAATGATACTATATATAGCAGTCAATGAATCATTTTAACTTTTTTGGTGAATCAGCTAATGCCAGAACAATTCTTTCCTAATTATTGTAAACATATGTGGTTTTTACTATACCTTTTGGTTATGTATGTATCTTTTCTTAATTCTAATTCACAGATAGACCATGTTGGACTTGGGTGTACGGGCCCACCTGCCGTCTGCTATCCCAAACCCTGGATTACAGGGGTGCTTGGGAGGCAGTCCAAATCTAGGCGTATTGCATATTCTGACTTTATGCTTTAACAGAACAATTTACATAATAATTGCTGCATTTTAAAGGGTTATAGTATTCATTCTAACGCAAAGCACCTGCTATAGTAAGAACTAACTCATACAGGCTGCCTATCTTTCATGCCTCCAGGTGTTATGGAAGCATGCATATTTAATAAATGTGCATTATATAAACACATAGAGGGACAAGTGAGAATGCATTTTATTAAAATATCAATTGCTAGATATACCGTTAACTTAAAAAAAAATACTCATAAGCAAAACATTCTGAATCCCTTTAAGGGCATTTGCACAAGAGGAATATTTATTCCACCTCTATCTATTCTATTAGTTGCATTCACTGCATTTTTTTTTCTAATCTATGACTTATTCCCCTGGTTGCATGTGTTTAAATTTAGTTATTCCATGTGTATATATAATTTCAGATTCTATGCTATCATTTCTTTTTGTTAAATATATTTGCCTTAATTGTATGCAAAATGTTTCACCACTGAGTAGGCATACAAAACTGAAGCAGCCATTAAAACAACTGAATGAGAAAACACATAGTTTTACATTTTTGTTTAAAGACACAAATTAAAAACATTGCTCAAGAAATTTTTACTATTATTTCAAACAAAAGAACATAATTCCCTATTCTTTATTCTATTTTAACATGCAGATTGTGCCTCTTTGGGCAGGTGGGAATATATGGTTTTCTGTCCTGTTAGTGAAGTCACATTTTCCATCAAAGCCTAATTGCCCATTTAAAAATAATGAAGTGGGTAGCCCTAGTAAGAATTCATATGATGATTTCTATAATACCTTTCTCTATTTTTGGAAGAACTTATTTCCTTTCCCTATAATTACAGTCTATAATATTCCGTAGATGTATTGGGGCAACCACTAATAATTACCTGTTTTACCTTTCAAATTCTGCAGGGTTTTTTTATGTTTTTGTTGTCGTCTTTTATTTTCTGTAAAAATAGTATTGTTCGCTATATTAGTTATACTCATGATGATATTGTGGACTTGTGTTGTATGTCATTCCTTTATCGTAGGTACACAATGACTGATAATTACAGAAAGCTTAGATAAGCAAAAACTGGAAGAGCTCAAAGGGGGAAAGTTAAAGAATATAGGGCCTGTAATGGATGAATAATAGATTTTTGTTATATACTAATAATCTGTAAACTATCTGATCATTCTGGTGCTGCTTTAACTTCATAAAGAATCATACAGTGATAGATTCGGCTGGTGGTTGTCTCTAAAGATGCAGTCATACATACAACTAATTTGTGCTCATGTTACTGATACATTTCTGCCTTCACAGACAGACCTTTCAGTATCTCCAAGAAGCTAAGCAATCTATTGTGAATCATCCATGAGTTAGCCTCAGCACACATCCAAATTACTTTTTTTGCCCACAACATCCAAATGACTTCTGTTTAACTTGTTTATGTATTAATGAGTAATATTATGTTTGTATAATATGTGAGCAAATCCAAACTAAAATGTATGCTTCTCTGGCAGCATATTTGAAGCCTCAACTTCACACAAACTGTGAAATTCAATAAACCGATGCAAACATCAAGCTTAAAAAAACTAAAACATGCATTTTATATTTGTTATGTTGTAAAATGTCTTGAAAATGTTATTTAGTTTTACCTGTGCTCCAAAGTATTGGAGGTAGGTGCAGCCAAGCTGTGGTGTACATTGTAGCCTACCTGAACTTATACTTAGCAATGGCTGTAAATACTGAAGAGCATTTTTATGTTCTATAAATGAATAGAACAGGTATGTGATCCCTTATCTTGAAACCATTATCCAGCTCAGAATTATGGGATAGCCATATCCTGTAGACTCCACTTTAAGCAAATAGTTCTAATTTTATTCTCTGTAATAATAAAACAATGCCTTATACTTGATCCTAACTAAGCTGCATAATTCTATATTGTTGGAAAAACAATCATATTGGGTTTATTTAATGTTTAAATAATTTTTAGCAGACTTAAGGTATCATGATCTAAACTACTCATCCATTTTTTCCTTTATCCAGGAAAAAAATCCAAATTCTATGCTTTCCAGATAATAGATCTATACCTTTATTTAGATTCTTATTGTAGCAATTTTAGAACTGTTTAACAGACTTTTTTTTGTCAAATTATCAACAGATGTGTCAGATAATATTTCATAATCATTTATTTCATCATCATCATTTATTTATATAGCGCTGTCAAGATACGCAGTGCTTTATTTACAAAGAACTGCCAGTGTCTTGCTACAGGTATGGCATCCTATATCTGGAAACCCAGAGTCCTCTCTTTCGAGGAAGTCCCTGTTTCTCCTACTTTGCTGAATATCCCTGGCTCAAGGCCTCTAGAATACCAAGTGCAGCAGAATCTATTACTAATGGCCTGGAGGTTAAGAGGCAAGCTCTTAAAGGGGTGGATCACCTATAAGTTAACTTTCAGTATGCTATAGAATGGATAATTCTAAGCAACACTCCATTTCGACTTATTTTTATTTATTTATTTTTTATTATTTTTATTTATTTGCCTTTTTTTGCTGACTCTTTACAACTTTTAAATGGGGGTCATTGACTACACCTAAAAACAAATGCTCTGCAAAGCTACAAATGTATTGTTATTGCTACGTTGTATTACCCATTTTTCTATTTAGGCCCTCTCTTATTCATATTCCAGCCTCTTATTCCAATCAATGCATGGTTGCTAGGGTAATTTGGACCCCCAGCAACCAGCTGAAATTGCTAACTGGAGAACTGCTGAATAAAATGTGTGAAGAGCAGATCATAATTTAGGTCATATTACTGTAGGTAATTTGCAGAACTTTTAAAACAATTCAAAATTGTTCACATACATATTTATAAATAGTTATATATATATATGTGTATATATATATAGAGAGAGATGTTATATATATATATATATATATATATATATATATATATATATATATATATATATATATATATATATATATATATATATAGATACATTTTTATTTGCTTCCTTTTCTATTTTTTTTCCACAATTATCTCTTTTATACTTTAAATGAACCTACCCTGCTAGGTATACTGGTGCTAAATGTCCTTAGAGGCTTAAACATTCTGTTAAAATCTCCTAATGCGCAAAAGCAATGTATAAGGTAATAGACTCCTATGAAACTTTTTTGTTTTAACAGATAAATTGCATAGTGCTGTTCCCTTTCTCCAGATGATACTGAAAATTAAATATACCATTGCATATTTAAATTTTACTGGAAAAGTACAGAGTGTGACTGCTTTCATGTTGAGTCACATAAGTAAAACCTATTAATTAAGCAACTTGATTTCTAATTGATAATTACAGCATTGTATCACTGATCAGTTCACTGGTAGTTAAACAAAATTAATGTTTTTCATAAATGAGATGATTGCAAAAGGAATTTGCAGGCTCTCTTTGTTCTACAACAGTATAGCACTTCATACTCAAACTAAAAAAGGGTGTGGGCTTTGGTTCTCATTATTCTTGAAGAAAAGCCATTTAAATTAACTTTTAGTATAATTCAGAGAGTGACATTTCAAGGCAATATGCAGTTGTTTTTCATTTTTTTATTATTTGTGGGGGTTTTTTTTAATTATTTAGCTTTTTATTGTGCAGCTTTCCAGTTTGCAATTTCAGCAATCTGGTTACTAGGGTCCAAATTACCCTAGCAACCATGCATTGAATTGAATAATAGACTGGAATATAAATAGAAGAGGGTCTGAATAGAAAGATTAGTAGATGGGTTCAGTGACCTCCATTTGAATACAGGTATGGGACCTGTTATCCAGAATGCTTGGATAAGGTATATTTTCGTAATTTGGATCTTCAAACCTTGAGTCTACTAGAAAATCATGTAAACATTAAATAAACAAAAAAGACTGGTTTTGCTTCCAATAAGGATTAATTAAATCTTAGTTTGGATCAAGTACAAGGTACTGTTTTATTATTACAGAGAAAAGGGAAATGATTTTAAAATATTTTGATTATTTGATTATAATGGAGTCTATCGGAGACAACCTTTCCGTAATTCTGAGCTTTCTGGATAATGGGTTTCCGGATAATGGAACCCCAACCGGTACTGTAATGAGTCAGAGAGAGAAGGCAAATAATTACAGAAAACTATAAAAAAAAAAAGAACATTTATGACCAAATGAAAAGTTGATTAGAATTAGTCATTCTATAACATACTAAGGGGCACATTTACTATGGGTCGAATATCGAGGGTTAATTAAACCTCGATATTCGACCATCGAAGTTAAATCCTTCGAATATCGAAGTCGAAGGATTTACCGCAATTCGTTCGATCAACGATTCGAAGGATTTTAATTCATTGATCGAACGATTTCCTTCAATCACAAATTGGCAGGAAAGACTATAGGGACCTTCCCCATAGGCTACATTGGTGCTCAGTAGGTTTTAGGTGGCGAAGTAGGTGGTCGAAGTTTTTTTTTTTAAAGAGACAGTACTTCGACTATCGAATGGTCGAATGGTCGAATAGTCGAACGATTTTTAGTTAGAATTGTTCGATTCAAAGTCTTAGTCGAAGGTCGAAGTAGCCAATTCGATGGTCGAAGTAGCCAAAAAAATACTTCAAAGTATTTTTCATTTTAATCCTTCACTCGAGCTAAGTAAATGTGCCCCTAAAAGTTTGCTTAAATGTGAACTATCCATTTTTAAGGTTGTTCCTGTTACACCCACTGCCAAGTTCCACTCAATGCCACTCAATGCTCTGCCTGTTTCTGAGGATTTTCTGGTGCTTTTTAATGGCAGAAGTAAGCTTTTATTGGGGTGAAAATTTGAGGTGAGGTAGCCAAACTCTTAATGGGGTTGAAAGTGAATTCTGTGTATTCTGCTCATAAGAACATCAAAATGCTTCTGTACAACTGGGTGGTTTAAAGCTGAAGATTTTCAAAGCCAGAAAAATCCTGGCAAACTCTTTCAAAAATCGTAGAGACAATTTCAGCCATACTATCTTACCATATAGCCACTTTCAGGGATAACAGGAAATGCTCCATTTCAACTTTTTCTTTCTCTTTTTTTTATTGTACAGTAAGAAATGTCAACCAAACTGTTGATGTCTTTAGTAAAGGAAAAATCGTTATTGCCTTTAATCAGAACTAGTTATCTTTTAGGTATCAAACTAAATGCAATTCACAACTTCAGTCAACTGAATATTGTCTCTGTGAGATTTAAATGTTACAGCGGAGTTTAAATGTAACAGTCTCTAGTATTATTATACTTTTATTATACTTGAATCTCATAGGAACAATATGTTCTCATACACTTTTGTAGTTAAAACAGTTACTGACATGCTCTGTTAACTAGGGTATCTCCACTTTCTGTGTCTATGATTCTTATTGCTTTACCATTGTCAGTTCTGTGCTGTTTATTAGGGCTATTGGTAAATGCACTAAACTCTGTGCCTTTTATTGCTTATTGCAGTATCAATGTATTGCCAGGTTTTACCATCACTTAGATTAGTTCAATGTGGCAGGAAGCTTGTTTCCATACCTCCCAACATTTTGGAAATAAAAAGAGGAACAAAAAAGTTCTTGTGTGTAGTGTGGCAAATTTTTTTGTGGCCACGCCCCCTAATTATCATGTTTATTTTACAAAATTTCGCAGGTTATAAAAGTTTGAACATATTTCTGTGTTTTTTTTAAGTTTTGCTATGAAGGTGAATTGCCCTTTAAGCTGTGAGTCTAACTTTTCCCAAGGGATCTGTTATCTTACATTGTTACAATTACTTATTTGCTTATCTAAATTGCTTATTTTGATACATTTGAATTGATACAAATGTATCTTATCTTCTGTAGTGACGGTTTTGGGCTCTCTGCCTAAAGCCAATTAAGTTAGAAACTTTGTTTCTTTTTGTGGATGTTCAGTGCAGAGAAAAACAGGGCTTTCCAGTACAAATGAGGGACTGCAGGTTGAGCTGTCAAAAGAGGGACAGTCCCTCTTAAAACGGGACACACAAGCCTGTGCTTAGGGCAGGAGCTTTAGATAAATTAACTTCCCCATCCCGCACCAGAAATTACCTGCATAAAGCTAGCAGCAGAGCTGGAGGTGTAAGGGGGTCAGGCAGCACTTCCTTTGAGCAGGTCATGTGTGTGACATCACGTCTGCGAACTAGGGGTGCAGATAAATAATGACATCACTTGTAATTAAAATGTATGTACTTCCTGTGTGTACTTTCCTACATTGTACAGTGCTGTGTATCCTAGTAGCGCTATATACAAATCTTATACATACATACAAACTATCGATTTCCTTCTGGGGTGGTGGGTGGCAAAACACTCTAAATTAATGCACCATTGACTTAATGGTAAACATCTGTACCCTGCTGGTGTAATTGTGGTTCGGATGATCATATAGTAAGCATTTCCAAGTGGATATCACTTATTCATGAATGCTATTATCATTAAAGTCAAAGAAGGGGTAATTCAGAGCATTTGCCACCACCCCCTGCACCAGTAGGAATCAGCCCATCTGCCACTGCCCTTAGATGTTAGGCCTATGAGACACAGAATATTTTGACTGGTGGAAGAAAAACATAAAAAGCCACTAGTTGCTTGTTGTCACTGCATCAGAACTGTCTGTAACATTAGAGGAAGTGACAGCCATAGGGAACAAAGGCCATATTCGAGAGCCACAAACTATGTTACTCTTTTTCACCATTCTCTCTGTAACTCGTCAATTACTATGACAACTAAAGGAAATGCTGCTTCTTAAAGAGACACAGTAGGTAGACTAAGGGATCACTGAACAAGAGAATAGAAATTATAAGAGAAAAAATCAACTCTAACTTTTACTATATAACTATATAAGCTATATAAGATTTTCTAAAACTTACATTTTCCCACATTTATTTTAGCCCCCCCCCAAAAAAAAGTAACAAGCATTTTTGTGCTATGTCGTTCATAGCTTAAGCTGATTTTCAACTATTGGCTTCTGATGAAACATTTAACAGCATGCCAAGGCAGAGCTGCAGCTCAGAGTCACATGTAAAGGCAAAAGAACATAAACCATATAAAGTTGCAGGGGGCTGGCAAAGCTGTGCATTGACTGGGTGGAAGCTGATTTGTCCCTGGAGCACAGTGCAGGAATGACAAGGGAATAATGTTAATTTTGATTGTATGTGTTAATTACTGCCATTTGCATTTTGCTCTAACAAATGACACATTTGGCGTTTCAGATTTTTTTATTAAAAAATGGTTGTACTTTCTTAGGATGGGTTCCAAAATCAGCAGACACATTTCAGTTACAAAGCAGCTGAAGAAATGCACCCGACAAGCCATTGCTGCCATAAACCTTGCCACTTGATCTCTTGTACCCAGCTAAACATATTTTCCTTTGTACCCTGAATTAACTTAGCGGTGGATGCCATAGCAGCATATGTGCTCACAAACTGCATACCCTTTAATGTAGTTTGCATTGTTCATTGCAGTGTTCATTGCCACTGAGATTTTTTTTAATGAAGCTAGCAAGAATAATTAAAGGATGGTATACCCTAACAGTGATGAGAAGACAATTAGTGATTAACATCACTTTGACTGATCACTAGTGATATGAAAATATCAGATGTTTCACACTTATATGCTGAGATGTTATGACCATTTATCCAAAGACTCCTTCCTGATATTATTCATTTGAAGAGTTTTTTGTAATGAGACAGTATTTTTGTATTTTTTTTTACTGTGAAATGTGTTGGTGTTTGAAGATTAATAATTTTTATATTAAAATGTGAGTAATGGTACCATATGTCTGGTCTCTTCTCATTGATTTGTACATAGCACAGAAAATGACAAATATTTTAATGGAAATTTTTGGCATGTGGAAAAGTAAACAAAGAAAATACATCTCTTGATTTTTTTTAAATGAATACTCACTAAAGAGAAACGGTACAGCTGGCTAAATTGCTAAGGGAGGCTGAACTTGAAGGCCAGTATGAGAACCACATTTTGGACCAAAAACAGTGGCTTGAACCAAAAAGTCCAAAAAATGCTGTCTTATATAGCATTATAAATAGTACCATAGTTCTTGCAATCCATAGAAAACACACATTTCCTCTATTTATGATGATTATAATGTCAACATTTATCCACAGAAAATTACTACGGCACTCCAAAGCCTCCTGCTGAACCTGCTCCACTTTTATTAAATGCACCAGACCATATTTTTGCTGGTGGCATTCCAAGAGTTGAGGGAAAACGTAAACGCAATAAATCTGTAAGCAACATGGAAAAAACAGAGATTGAGCCTCCAGAAGAGGAGGAAGAGGAGAGGCCTGTAGTAAATGGAAATGGTGTTGCTGTGACCCCAGGTCAGTATGCAATAATAAGATGAAGTAAAGAGTGTTTTTGATTTTGCTTTATAACAGTATGGGCCTTATTTAATTTAAAAAGTCCAACCAAACTAGAATCCACGATTGGAGCTTATTTATTATATTAAAAAAAAGCGCAATCACTTTTTTTCCTCGAGCACTAGCTTATTTAAAGGAACAGTTCAGTGTGAAAATAAAAATGGTGTAAATAGAGAGGCTGTGCAAAATAAAAAATGTTTCTGATATAGTTAGTTAGGCAAAAATTTAATGTAATGTAACTGGAGTGACTGGATGTGTAACAGAATAGCCAGAACACTACTTCCTGCTTTTCAGCTCTATAACTCTGAGTTAGTCAGCGACTTGAAGGGGGACCACATGGTACATTTATGTTCAGTGAGTTTGCAATTGATCCTCCGCATTCAGCTCAGATTCAAAAGCAACAGATATGACCCATGTGGCCTCCATTCAAGTTTCTGATTGGTTACTGCCTGGTAACCAGGGTAACCAGTCAGTGTAAACCAAGAGAGCTGAAGTAGGAAGTAGTGTTCTGGCTATTATGTTAGACATCCAGTCACTCCAGCCTTTATACATTACATTTTTGCCTAACTATATTAGAAACATTTTTTATTTTCTATTTACCCAGTTTTTATTTTTACACTGAACAATTCCTTAAAGAAGGAACTCCAACGAATCAAATTGCTGAGAGAATTTCCACTGACTTCAATAGAAACTCACCAGCATTTACTTGCTGAGTTTTTTTTTTTTAACTTTTTTGGTTGTTTCTTCCGATAAATTTCAGCTATTCCAGGTCCTGAAGTTTATTCAAATTTTTCTTGTTTTTCATCACAAATGCAAATTTTGATAAATCAATCCCTGAATATAGAATTCATCTCCTACATTTGTTTCTCTAATTCCCTTTGGGTCCCTAAATCATCCTGTATCCTTGACATCCTGTATCAGCCCTGATTTGCTCACATTCATCTGTCAACAATGCTGAAATTATGTCTATTTTTTAAAAAATACTTTACATCTCATTTAAGTAGTGGCCAACTAGTCTACAGGTATATAATCTTAGGGCTCGTTTTTTTGTGTTCCACCTCTGTGGAGCCTTAATGAATATGTAACAGAACTTTTTGTTGAGAATGTGTTGTCATTAATAATAATAATAGTAATTGCCTTGCCATTTTACACAAGTGATGTCAGAGGGGGAACTGTTCTAAAAGACCATTTTTTATACATTTATAAACTTAATTGCTTGTTTTGTCACACTAATTTGTGTCATGTTATACGACATGTAAAGTATTCTCAAGCCAAAGTTGACATCAAATAACACTTTAATTGCTATTTTTGAGGCCCTGTGGAATTATCTCTGTTTTTGTGACCAGTTTTCAAGAAACCATATCTGTGCTGACAAGAGAAAATTTGAAGGGCAGAGGTGATAAATCTGAAGTTTTGTGTCTCTTGTAGAATCAAGTGAACATGAAGACAAGAGTACAGATGCCTCAGGTGAGATATCTTCCCAGCCTTACTCTGCTCCACTGTACTGCCATTCAGAAGAAATTAAGGAAAGCACAGACACAAACAAGACCATAAAGCCCGAGGATGCTGATGAGCTTGGGTCCTTGCCTGAAAACTGGGAAATGGCATACACAGAAAAAGGAGAAGTCTACTTTATTGAGTACGTGAAAATTAATTTGGTCACAGATAACTTATGATAAAATATATGATAAAAATGTTTTGTTATATACTGTTGACTAAATATAAGCAGTTTTTACAGTCGATCATTAACTCTCAAAACAATTATATTACAGCGGAAGAACTACAATAACAATGACATATTTTGTATAGCATAAAAATGTTAAACAGAAGGCAAAATGTATTGAACATTTTTAACTCTACACTGAACACCCTACAGCTCAATCAGTGCCCAATGAAATTAATTAATTCAACTTTGCATTTGTGAGTCCAGACCCACCAGAAATCTTTGTAACAGAATTTAATAAGATATTTCTGTGTGAAGCTTTGGTCTGAATTAATGTATGGAGAAGCAATTATGGTCAAAATTACTTGATCCCACAATATAACTTGTAATTGTAAACTTACTGTTTTCTTAATGATGAGCAATGATCCTTATGGTTTTTCTCTGTATTATTTACTTTAGCCTGAGCTGGCATAGTTGCCTACTATGTTATATGCTAAGCCTATTTTTTAAGTACCTATAATACATATATTTGTTTTCTGCCAATTAATTGAGGTGCAATTGTTCTAGTCCAGTAACTGATCATACATTTGTGTTCATTGTCAAACCTGCACAGTCAAGCAGAATTATTGATTGGAAACTTTCGTGGGCATAGTTAACAACCGCTAATCTTTGGGGCAGATTTAGTAAAGGTCGAGTTGTATTTAATACAAGAAATTCAAGTTTTCAAGGGTATTTTTCAGTCAAAACTCGAATTTTCACTTTTTTTTGGAATTTTTTTTAAAAACTCGAAATTTTTAGATTTATTATACCCTGAACCTGGAAATAGCTTGAATCCAAAAATACATCATTTAAAACATTTTGAAGTCATGTAGAAGTCAATGGCAGAGGTCCCATGAACAATTGGACAATGGTACTTATTTCATGATGTTCAGGGTTTTTTTGGTGGGTTTCACTTGCAAAACTCTAATATTTTGAGTAATTCAAGTTTTCAGATTGTTAACCCCCAATTCGCTGATTAGAGTTTTTTCTTAAATTAAAAAATCATTCGTTGTGATATTTTATTAATAATTTGTGGTTTGGATCTTGCTCTAGCCTTTTCCCGTTTAGGTTTAGATGTTTAGTCTAAGTCTGTGTGACACTTTATAATACATGTGGATTTGTGTATGCGTGACTTCATTGGTCCAAAGCTTCAGTTGGAGCCTATTTTTGGATTAGTTTAGGATCATAATCATGCTTGGAAATAATAATCTACTAGACCCTATTACTATTGAGGCACACCAAAATAGGATGTGATTTTGTTTGCATTTACAATAGTTGGACACATCTGTGCCCATGTGTTTTTGAGAGCAGGCAACATACTGCCAATGCTTTTCAGTGCTCTAGTACATCATTAGCTAAAGCATTAGTTAAATTAAAACCTTTAATGAAACTATACATCGATACTGTTCAGTGGAAGGCATATGCAGGATGTGGGTCATTTGGTTATTTTATACCAGGACTTGCTAACAAACCAAAATCCTTCTTAGTTTGGCATCATTTTATTATAATTCAAACATCACGCATTGGGTGTTTGTCTCTCTGTGTAGAAACAAATTGGATAGTGTCATTTTAAGTGTCCTGCTTTGTGTATGCATAAACTTTGCATAGTTTAGCCAATTGAAATGACAAATTATGTCTTCATGTATGGGATCAAAATGATGCAGTTTTTATTGTGGTGGAAAATCATGTTGAAAATAACCAGTATTTGGTATTTCCCAGTGTATCCCTAGACCAGCTGTTGACCTAAGGGTTGAAGAATCTGTCCAGTTGAGCCATCCATATGTTACTGAACTGACTGTAATGCAATATACACATTTATCTTGTTTAAACCTCAACTATTCTTTGTATGTGTTATTATTTCACCGATACTTCTTAAGTAATATTCCTAAAGAGCTAGCAATCTAACTAGTATAACAAGACATTTATTATATTTTCTTTGTGTTAGTGGCAAAGAAAAAAATTATAATATAAGTTAAAATATAAATATAAGTTTATACAGTTGTACACTGTTTATGTAATGTAAAGCACAGGTCTGACTGGCAGTGCTTGATAACATATTAGGGAAATATGAAGGATGATAACATTCTGACTATTTGTGGAATCTTGGTACTGTACTTTGCTATTTTATTTCATGGGTGCATTATTATCAATCCATATTTTTTTTACTGTGCACTTTACTGATCCAATTAGCTCTTACTTTACAAATGTTAGAAGCAGATTAAAAACATTTGGACAACTGGCTACTTTTGTGATTCATCCACTGGTTAATGCCAGTAGGTATATTAGAAAATGTCTTATTCTTGTCGCTGTAATGGCATTTGCTTTATGTCATTGGTAATATGTATTTTTCAAACTAATTGCAAGATGTTTGACAGGTTTGACCTTTATGTCTTCTTAGAAATAAATACCAAAAAGAGGATTCCAGCCAATATAAAGCAATTTAGTATCTATACTATATCTATATCAGTCATAATGATTTGTCTATTGATTTCTATATCATACACAGCATAATTTGATTTAAGTATGAGCACTGAAACACATTTGTTGACGAACTGCAGAAAAAAATGTGCAAATTACAGCTCATGTTTAAAAAAAATAGCATAATGTGAGATGTCATTTCTGAAGACTTGTTCTCCACATTTAATCTACAGTGTTCAGTGTGCTGCTGTTATTTATCTGTTTTAAGTGCAACCCTGTGCTGGTGTGGATAGGCCTTTTGCATTTATATTGGCACACAATTGTATCATCAATGTTTATACTGCAATTTAAGACATATGTATGATTCATACAGGCAATAGCCTTTAAGAAGAATCTGTCAGTCTTTGTTGACAGTATTTCCTGTCATAATTTCCGTCACTACAGACTAGTTACAGATTGGTACCTTTTATTGTCTTAATCAGTTTGCTTTTTTGTTAGTCTTTTTCTTGCCAAGTTCCCATGTTTTTTCCTGTATAAGGACAGGGAGGGAGGTAAGAACTGTTGCCAAATGTTGGATCTCTTTCACGGCAATCAAATATTTAAATATGGCTTTACTTTGACCTTGGTATTGCAAATGGTATCTTCCTGCTTAAACTTAAAATTGTTTCATGTTCACTGAAAAAATGTGCTCCGGGGTTTGCCTGTATTTTAGTTCTAACATCTGGTTTCTATCACACCCTATCGCTTCAAAATTATCTTCCGCTTTCAAGGATTCTTGCTTGTAAATTCAATTTGAGTGCATATTCATCTTACCATAACAATTTGACCATGCATATTTATCTTACCTTAACCACGATAGCCCTATAAATGATGGAGGGAAGGTTTATCAAAGTATGTGGGCTTGACCAAATTCTTGATCTGAAATCTACTGTCAACAGTGTAGAAATGTAACACACCAAGTAAACATGATGGCAATTTCTTTTTTACAATGTCTTTATTTGCACCAACAAAATTCATACAAAATAGAATGAAACTTGTTATTACAATTATGTATAAGGTTACATATATGGATTTAAGAGGGTCTGTACAAATTCTTCGACCCACTTTAATAGTCAAAAGCATAGATTGTTCTTTAAATTACCCTATGCAATAAGGATTTTACACATTTCTCTCCCCCCCCCCCCCAGAACCACTCCTGTTTCCACCCAGAATTGTGTCAGGTAGAGGGCTATAAAAACACCAAGAATCTTTTTTTTATATTTAAACTCCTATAACTGCTACTACCAAGTACATGTAGTAAACCGAAACCTATGAAATGTCTTGTTGTCACTGGAAGATAGTGTTTGTACATGTTTTGTCCAAGTGGCGAAACGTTTTTTAATGTGACATTTTTTAATAAGAGTGGCTTCAAGCCAGTCCATATGATAAGTACATTAAGTTCAGTAAGCATCAGCTCTAGTTATAGCAATAAATATGAAATCCAACAATGCAACATGGCCTTTCTGCTAACCACAGAGATATTTGCTAACTTCTTATTTATCTTTGGTACTTTTGTTGTATCTCCAAAGATAGTCCACAAAGGTGTGAGGTGTATCTGAATATGTAGTTCAGATTTGCAATAGGAACTAAAAACATCCCAAAATTGTTTAATCAATAGTGATGGGTGAATTTGCACCGTTTTGCTTCGCTGAAAAATTCTCGAAAAAAAATTCGCGAAATTCGCGAAACGCCGAAAAATTAGTGAAATTCGCGCCGGTGCCAGTTTTTTGACGCCAGCGACTGTTTTTTTTACGGTGGCGTCCTTTTTTTTCGACACCGGTGAAAAATTTTTTTTGACGCCAGCATATTTTTGCCGAGAATTTTCGCGGGCATTTCGCAAATTTATTCGCTGGCGGCGAATTGCAATCGACAGCACCATAAACAATGGTAGACATCTGCTTTTGGGCCTGGCATTTTAAGCAAGCATCGGAATCTGACCAGCTCACTTTTTCTTTTGTTACTCAGGAGAAAAATAGCCCCTATGTAATATATTTAAAAATGTAATGTAACACCCATTTGACTGTATAGAACACAAATAGTTAAAGAAAGTACAGCTAAGGTATGAGCATGGGTTACATGCAACCTACATACACCCGGGGGAAAAATCAGCAGTGGACAGGTAGAGATGTGGGACTGGAAAACTTTGACTCAGTTGTGGAATAGTCCTAGATCCGCAGTGAAGAGCGGGGTTAATTGGGTAACGTCCCGCTGTTAGAGTGGGGTAAAATGGCCAGAAATCCTCTTAGTAGCAACACTAGAATAGGTAGAGTAGGCAAAGGCAGGAACTATGTGAGACACGTCCTTCCTCAGTGAGAACACTCCACAAAATGGCGGCAGTGACGTGACATCAGGAACCGCCCTTTCCCTCAAGCATGCCAAATAGCTCTTGCACAAAAAGAAAATGTCGCCTGCGAAATCTCGCAAGGGCACTATGGCGCCAGCGAAAATTCACATTTGAGAAAAAACAAAAATGCTACCGACGTTTCGCCTGGCGAGGATTTTAGTGGCGCAGGCGAAAAAGGGTAGCTGGGGAAAACCTTCAAGCCCGAAACCACGGCCTTACTATGCACTATACTAAAAATAAGAAAAGAAAAAAAAAAGAAACTGCGTGCAGGACTGCCTTTTGCCTATCGGGTCCGACAGCCTCTCAGCAAAATTTAAAGGCACAGTAGCACAGTCTGATTTAAAGGGAAGTGAGCCCCACGTTGGGTGCCAAATGTAACACACAAATAGCACACAAATAGTAAGAAAGAAAGTCCAGCTAAGGTATGAGCATGGGTGACATGCGACCTACGCTACAGGGCACGGCCTTCGCCAAGTGGAAGCTTTCCCTTTAAGAGGTAGTAGTACTACACAACACAGGCAGGTTAAGTGCTATAAAAGATGGAATGGACGCCAGGAGGTTCTTGGTGAAACAAAAGGTGGAGGTTTATTATGCCTAAAGCAAATGACCACAGGTTTTACTCACGTATGAGTGGAGGTGATAGTAGTCGATAACACAGCAGGATGGTAATGTACAAGCAGATCACACAGGAACAGCAAGATGGTTATTACTCACAGAGGAATCAATAGTCAAGTGTACATCAATTCCCATTTGACCGACGTTGCCAGTGAGGGGATCGGGATCAATCAGGTAGGGTACAGGCAGTCCTCTGCTAACCTAGATGCCTATCAACTGAGTTCCCTGCTCTAAAGGCAAACAGACCTTGTGGAAAGCTACTCCCTGCTATCAATCCTCGACGGAGCAACAACTGCTCTTGCTGAGTAATGCTCTCTGTCTTACTCTAGTCTATAACAAGAACTAGTCTGTGCTGACTTATCCCTCATTCACGGGTTGCCTGGTCCCGATTTAGATCTCCAAAGGTACAGGCCCCTTTGGGGTAAATGGCTTTACTGGGGCCAAATGGGAATCACCTAGCAGCATAGCACCAGGAGCCAAAGAGGAAGAGGCCACTCCCTACACAGCACTATATAGCAGTGTGGCAGGGGAGTGTCATTACACTCTTTGTCCAATAGATGTAGTTGCTACACTTACATGTCATAAAGGCTTGTTTCCAACAACAAAAGCTATAAGAAACTAAAAAGAAAGGTAGGGGATTAACTCTATAGGGACTAGCAGAACCTATAGGTCCCTACAGTAACATGAAAATGAATTGAACTAAGATTATGCAAACTTTTTAATCTATACTTTGAAACATAATATCAAACTAATACATAAAATCCATATTAAAAATATGTATTTGGATTTGCAAAAACAGCAGTATTTTTATATGGTTGTAAGAGACAGTGGGCTAACTTACCTTCATTTTTTTACAGTTTTACCCATAATTCTTACATTTCTTATAATATAATATGTGAAAATGTGCGTGTACCTTAAGGTGAAGGAATTGTTAATTAGTTCAGTTAGGAAGTTTTTCTGCACAATTTTTTTTCTGTATGGAAATGCTACTTTGATTGAAAAATGAGTGGGTAGAGAACATACATTTGCAGTATAATTTCGATGTATTGTATAACATTGAAAGGTTTTGCGTGCCAGAACACAATTTTTTTATGTAGACATGCTTTCAGTTAAGGATGTCCAGACTACAACTCTTTCTCAATCTCTCATCAGCTTCTTCTTTAAAGTTATTGGAAACAAGGTTCAAATGCCTATTAATTTATAGCTAGCATGTAGATTTTTTATATTAAACAGTTAATTTACAGAATTGTACCGGCCAGTTATTATTTATTTCACATTTGGCAACCATTGACTGATATGGCCTTCCATGCTGGTCAAATTTTACAGAAATTTTTCAGTACTTGCAGCCTACCTTTTCTATGTTTTGGTGACACCTTCAGAATGTTTGTACAAGCAACAGAATTCGGGTAAGCATGCAAATTATGGGCTACATTTAATTTGATGTGAAAAAACGCATTTATTCAGTTCAGATTTTCCCATAGACCTCTTCTGAGTTTTCATGGGATTAATCATGACGTCTGGCCCTATGAATCTGAAGCATATCAGGGGTGTGGAAGGACAGGCTGTCATGGGGGGATTACGGTAGTCTGATTTTTGAAATGTTAAGTTCTGAGAAGTTTTATGTTACAAGTCACAATTCACTACATAGCAAAATAATTATTCATGATATCTTTGAAAAAACAAATGTAACCCTTTTTATCTTGAATAACCTGTACAGGGGATTTCAAAGACATGGCATTTGCATAGTTACCTCTTCAGATACTTGTTCATATTCTTCATATTCATTATTTCTATGCTATCTACATTTTTTGTGAGGGGACAGATGAATAATTTTGCTACCACTATGATAAACGATGTATATCGTTTATGTATATGATAAACATTTGTGTCATTTAAAGCAAAATACAGAAGGAGCAGTTTGGTTTTACAAGACAGCTTTCATTATTATTAACAAAAAAAAAACACATGTAATGCAGTAAAACATGCGTACGATTCCTTTCTACAGTGCATGTGCAGAGCTCTTTGGAAACCCTAGACTGAACGAAGATCTGGGTATTTCTAATAAATTCCTTTTGCTTTGGATGAACTCGGAATCTCCAATGAGGCTCCCTTGGCAGGCGGGCTGGTTGATTATAATAAAAATAGCTGCTGTGAACACAGTAAGTTGAGGATGCCAAATTTACAGCTGCCTTGCACAATTACTCTTCTAACTCCTTCAGGAGTAATTAGAGCTAGTGAGCAAATTAAGTGTATCAGTTGCAGTTTTGCTGGAATAACCCCCCTATTCTTCTTGCTGTCTCTGTTCTTTTTTTTATGTTTTCCCCTTTTCAAGAAATAAATGTGATTCATTTCAGTATGCCCTTCTCAAAGTGGTCTCCTTTCTTTTCAGCCACAACACAAAGACAACGTCATGGCTGGATCCACGGTTAGCAAAAAAAGCAAAGCCTCCAGAAGAGTGCAAAGAGAATGGTAAGTTGTTACGGTTTGTCTGAAAAGAATTCCTGTAACGCCTTCGGTACTGGTCAAGTTAAAACCTCCCCAGTTTGTCTGGAAGAATTTGTTTAAACATGTTAATTAGCTACACAGAAAGAAGGCGTTTTAGAAAAACAGTTTGCTCTTTGCAACAGGCAGTTCATCTCCTTTTTAATTTTTCCATGTGCCTCACTCTTTTTGTATTCATGGTTGAGGTTTACAGCAAACAAAGTTTTATTTTGTATTGGGCGTTGTGAGTCTTTGTCTATCATCTCACATTCTCGTCTGCCATGAAATCCGGATTAATGGAAGAGTCTTGTGATTTCGTTCTATGAAGGAAGATGCAATGCAATTAGAAGCAGGGGGACCACTCTCAAGGATCTTGATTATAATTTCATGTACATTTAAAGGTAACAGAATAACCGTTGCTTAGTATTCAGCTTTGCCATGTTATAATATAGACTTTGCCATTGTAGATTGCTCTTTATTTCACTCACTTGAAATTATGTTTGGGTTTTTTTTTTCTTTGGTTTTCCTTAAGATTGTCATACCTTGTAGATAGATTGTGTCTGCAAAACATATATATAACTGCTAATGAATGTTTTTTTATTGGCCTAGTGCAGACATAGCTTGAATGTAAAACAAAGCTCATTGATCTTATAAATTGGTTTCTCAATGTTAGAGTAACAAAAGTGTTCTTAGTTTGACCTTTAATTGAGCTCAGTGCATCTGTAAAGCACTTATTTGGAGCTCAGCAAATAAGTCATTTTGTTTTTGCCACTAAATCAGTTGAAGATGTTGGTTCTTTTTGTATAGCTGGCTTTACGTGATTAGTTATATAATGTATTGGTCATAATCTGTTCATTATAGAGTGTGCCTAGCACATAGATACTATTGATCACTGTTTTTATTACACAGTTCTTTTATTTATATGGAATGTTGAGATGCATTGTAAATCCAATATGACTATGAATTGTTATCTTTAGACAGCACCTGTAAGTCGTACACCTGTATGCTGTTAATTGCAGAGTTTCAGTTATAATAATTACAGCAATTGCTTCTGTTCCCAAGTTAAAAATATCAATGTGTTATTTTCACAGCTGGTTTCTTCTTAGCCAACCTTAGGTTAAGAATATATATTCACATTAGGCCAAAACACTACTTGTGTACCAAATATTCCATACAAGGTCTTCATTTATCAATTAACCTGCACAGCAGTAATCGTAAGAATGTTAATTGCTGTGTGCTGTTGTAAAAAAAAAATGCAAAAGAGCGCAGCGTCTGTCTGTGTACATGAGTTAATGTAGTTAGTTCTGTACAGTGAGTGGTACATGGCACAGCATTTATTAAACAGACCTGTATACAGTATATCACTGATGATTATTATTATGTACATATATATATATATATATATATATATATACAGTCCAAAGCTGGTGCACCAGTCACTCAAAGGTAATGCCTGGGTGCTGGTTAAAAGAAGTAATCTGTAAAGCACAAAAAAAACGCACACACAGGTCTTTGTAGTGAAAAAACAAAGATAGTTTGCTTTATTGCGACGTTTCGGCTCCTAAACTCGAGCCGTCATCAGGAATGACGGCTCGAGTTTAGGAGCCGAAACGTCGCAATAAAGCAAACTATCTTTGTTTTTTCACTACAAAGACCTGTGTGTGCGGTTTTTTTGTGCTTTATATATATATATATATATATATATATATATATATATATATATATATATATATATATATATATATATATATATATATATATATATATATATAATGGTGTGAAGGATCAGCACTCTCCCATTAGTTTAGTGAATGGAGTGTTGTTTTATTGAATACACAACATTAGATCCTCAGATATACAACATTAGATCCTCCCCTAGATACACAGTATATATATAGTAGTATGTACTGCATCATTACTCTTTTAAGTAAATCTTATTTAAATTTTCAAACTCCATGCAGCCATGGATATTTGATGTGTGCAAAAGCCTCTGTGTTGTTTTATGATTATTACACAGATTCTGTTGACATAGTTTCTTCATGCCGTCCATTAGTGAGCGTGAGGTAATTGGTATTCAAACAAAGCTCTGCCTAGTCATTCATTGAGGAAAAAGTCCCATTCATAACTGTGATGAGGGTATTTCTCTAGGAGTAATGAATACTTTCACTCACAGTCACCTGAATTGATATTCCATTTGCACTTCATCACATCTACTAGAATTATAAACCAATTTGATTTATATCTAGAAATCCACTGAAAGGTTTCACATAAACTACTGCATTTGAGTGCTTTGTGAACACCGTTAGTTTGCAGTTAGGAATTAGGGTACTAATATATATATATATATAAAATATGGACAGCACCACCTTCCATTAAACTGCCCCTGTGCACATAGTAGCAGTGCACCTGTAGAGAAAGAAAATACTAGCACCAGGGGGCAATATATTTGTAAACATTCAACACAATATATTGCATTTTTGATGAAAAAAGACCCCTGGTGTTCTCTCTCTCTCTCTCCCATAAGTTAGTTATAACCATACATTTTGTAACAAGATTTGTAACCTAAAATTAATCAAAGAGACATTTCCATTACTAATGTGAATGAATTGGTACTACATCTGCTAGAAATGTACTGTACTGGTAATAGTGTACTCAAGAGTCCATACAGTATATTCTGTGTACCGCACATGAATGGTTAATCCAAATGAAAGTGTCAGTATAGCCCTTTTTCAACGTTAGTATAATAAATAGAGCTTGGACTGAACAAACACTTTGCTCTATTGTTTTAATTATGAAATATGTGTTTTTGTGATATTTTTGCACTAATCAGTGCAAAATCTGAAAGTAAAGTTCTACTTCAGTAAGGTAAAAAAAATCCATTGAGAAGCCTCTGTATAAGCCTCTGTATAAGCTTCTCAAAGCGTCAGGGCTGGATTGGTAGGAAGGCCACAAAAGCATGGGCCTAGTGCAGCAAAGTTTTAGGGATGGCATGCTGCCAGGGTTGCTTCTGCCATGATGCAAGGTGAGTACGCCCCTGCATGCCGCCCACTTTCCACAGTAATTTAGAGCTGTACCGGGGACTGTGCCAGGTTTTAAATCTCCAATCCTGGTACGGCTCCTGTTCCTTAATATATAGCAACTTGTGGGATTGGCGCCGTTATCTTTCAGCTTTTTCTTTCATGTGAGCATGCAATCCATGTGAGGCAGGGGAAATGGACAGCATGCAGGGTATCTGACCGCCAGCCTTAGGGCATATAACTTTGAAATCCAGCCCTGCATAGTCTAACATAATGCAGCTGGGGGAAGGGAGGGGTTTATAGAGGACTAAAAAAAAACTATATTTATTGAACTAATCATTAAAAATGGGGACATATTGCTCCTCAAAATTGTTACTTTTTAACTTAAATATAAAACAGATAGAGTTCCTCTTTCCATTCTGCATTAGTGCCCAAGTCTTTATGTAACAAGTGAATGTTAGGCAATAGTTACTCCTTGCCACAAAATTAAGGGGCATCATTAGATAGGACTGTGAAATGCGTAAAACACTGGATCCTTTTGCATAAGCTCCATTTACACAACTTTGTGCTGTCTATGCAAGTGCATATCATTTTGCCAAGTCAAGTGCCCCAGTTTTGGCACCAGTCTCTTATACTGTATGTTAAACCTTATTGTATCAAATGAATAGACTTGCTCTGATCAAGGTTACCGCTGCTTCCTAACAGAAGCCAAAGAGATTTCTTTCTTTTTTTTTTGCCACAAGCAATTCGTAAAAATATAATATGTTAGCTGTAAACAGATAATGCTCTATTGTGTATTCTTCAATCACATCCCTTTATTATTGTTTAATTTATTTCTATGGTTCACTTGTGTAAAATGTCATGCTTTCAGTATTGTTCCTTTTTTAAAAACTAGTACCAAATCGGATTTCTACCAGTCTTATGGAACCAATCCAAATAAAGAGTAGTCTACAAATTGGGCAATGTTAATTTTAGTTCAACTGTCTTACACCCTTGGGTGCAGTTTTGTCTTTTGGTATGATGCGCCTTATAAATATGCACTTAAACTCCGAGAATCAAGATGAATAACTTATAAGGAGGATCTTGATCAGCTCATTAATTGAGAGAAAGAGAGGCATTATGGACCGGAACAATTTGTAGGCAAGGCATGACAGTGTAATACAATATACGATCTACCATGTTTCCTAATGCAAAGTGGCTTTTCATTTATCCTTCTAACCTGTAACATATCAATAATGTGAGGGTTAATCACAAGCTTGTTTCTAATTTGGGTAATAAAAGACTTTTTTGTAATACATTTTCCTATAAAATACTTCACAATCAAGGTATTCAGTTTATTGAGGCTGATTTATTGAGTTAGTTAATACCATCAGCCTGAATGGCCTGCATAGACTAAGACTGCATGCCCAGTGCTTTCAGTTTTACTTTATTTAATGTTTTTATAGTGCAGCCCTTTTCATCTGTTGGCAAACTGGTGCAAATTAATTACATTTCTTAATTTTCTGTTTCACTCTTTGTTTCTTGTTACCTTATATATAATTTGAACAGCTGAGAATGACTACTCTGTGTAATGATGCTAATTTATCTATATGTGTTTTGATACAGTGGAAAATATATTGTGCATATCAATAGCTGGAAATTCTACATGTTTGTGTTTTCTAAAGGCTGTCCTCCAAGCAAATAATAATAGTCTCAGCAAGTTTTGCTATTACGCAATTATTTACTTTTGCAGTTGTGTGACTGTAAGGATGATCACAGTTGCCAGTGGCTAAAACAATAAAAAGATGTAGGAAATGTAGAGTGTTTTGTTGTTGCAATAAATACATCCATAAAGCTTGAAAGTCTTTGGAGCTGTTTGGGGAGGAAACTGAGAAATTATGCAATAAAATATTGGCAAGCAATGTGACTCTGAGAAGTATTTATAAAGCAGAACCACCATAACTTGCATAACGATTTATGTGGGACAAATAATATATTTGTACATATACATTGTCACCGTTTTCCTTTAAATGGCTCTCTTAACCAAAGAATTTAAAGTAAAAATATGATAAATATGTTAAACATAAGACTTCTTGCCTGTGGACTGGTATATATTTACAGTTTGCTTGTATTTTCCTTGGATTATTGGATACTTAAACTCAATCTTAAACAATCTTTTATAGTTATTACAGTGATCGATTTATCATTCAAACTGTGATGTACCTGTTGCTTTGAATGGATCTTACTGGGTTTGAGCTTCTATAATATTTTTCAAAAGGTGTCAGCAAGAATATACAGGAAAGATTTATAAATAGAAAGATTTTAATTTGTGGGCGAAAGGCAATTTTTCTTCATCAAGAACAAATAAAATTTGTGATTGCTGAGTTGGCCCCTTAATGTCTAGTTTATTTCTGTCTAACCTGTAATTTTTGAAAATAGAGTAAAAACCAGTGGGTTTTTCAAATAATGGCCTTTGAGTATGTTGTATATGGAACGTGTGTGCAGACAGACAGTAATCCACTCAACAACACACACACAGCACAAAGTATAATAAAAGCATAACTTTTTATCTGACTTGAAAAAATGAAATGAAAACATTCCTAATCTTTACAGATTTGCTTGTGAAGGCTTTCATCTGAAGAAAGCATTCCAAAAGCTTCCATTTGTGCTTTCCAGTTGGTCATTAGAAGAAAAGAGATGTGGTTTGTTATTCAGAATGCTTGTGACCTGGAATGTTTCTGATAGACAGTTCTTCCATACTTGAGCACCATGGTCACAAACAACATGAATTTTTTTGAATTGTTTTGCTTTAAATATGGATTTATGTTAGCATCAATTACAGGGTACTACAAATCAATCAAAATCTACAGCTGGTTATTTAAATTGAAAATAGAATATTTTCAATTTAATCCAAATTTAATAGGAAATGGCTGCTGTGTTTAAAAACTTTCCATCAAATAGGTCTCCGATAATAGACCTTATACACCAGTATTCATTTTACCATGTTTGTTGTGTGTAAAACAATACTAGCCAAAAGGAAAAATGCCTTTGGAGCACAAGAAAATCAACATGAGTCTCAAGTGGCTACCAGTTTAGAATGGAATTGCATCCATTTTTTTACTTGCTGCCAGAATGAGATAAACAATTCTACATATGTAGAAGGAGTATGTATTGTGCTGTATATGAGACCTTAAAGTGTAGCCTTTCTATTATGTACTTGTACACTGTTAAAGGAACAGTTCAGTGTAAAAATAAAAACTGGATAAATAGGCTGTGCAAAATAAAAAATGTTTCTAATATTAGGCAAAACTGTACTGAATAAAGACTGAGTGACTAGATATCTCAGATATTAGCCAGAATCTAACTTCCTGCTTTTCAGCTCTCTAACTCTGAGTTAGTCAGCGACTTGAAGGGGGACCACATGGGACATAAGTGTTCAGTGAATTTGCAATTGATCCTTAGCATTTAGCTCAGATTCAAAAGCAACAGTTATGCCCCATGAGCCCCCCTCAAGTCACTGATTGGTTACTGCTTGGTCACCAAGGTATCCAGTCAGTGGAAACCAAGAACCAAGTAGTGTTCTGTTATGTTAGACATAGTCACTCCTGCCTTTATACATTATATTTTTGGCTAACTATTTATATTAGAGACATTTACCCAGTTTTTATACTGAACAATTTCTTTAAGCTGGTGTGAATTATGCAGGTTATATATAGTGGCTACATTTTTATTATAAATACAGGTATTTCATTTTAGGCAACTGCGTGTGTACAGGGAAATAGAAGTATTTGCTTTTATTACACTGAAAATGAAAATAGTGCCTCCATTTAGATAATGGCTGGTAGAACCTTATTGTCACTGCCAAGTAGCTCTGTAGTTTTAACCAGTCTTACTAGCACTGTGCACTTTTTCATATGAATCTTTCCTCTTTGTCACAAATGCCAGACGCACAAAACTCAGACACATTCTGGCAGTTGTCATGGTTACACTTAAATTGTTCTTTCACTTGTCAGAATAGCTCTGTGCCATGCTTCATTCATGACTGATCAAGAGTTTGACTTATCTCCTTTTATTCTGCTCAGACTCATTTTGTGCCAGTGCTTTTCAGGTTGAAGGGGATATGTCTATGGCAAGCAGTACAGTGTCATAGTCTTGTTTTTTAAATGATGCTTTTAGAGATGCAATAAATCTTAATGGTGCCTACATGCAGCTGGGTTGAACAAGGACCCAAGAAATAGGGCTTGTGTTGAAATTCATTTTCCATTATGTTTTTATTTAAAATAGATATTGTTTTTGTTATCTATTGCAGTAAATAGTGCAGAACAATGAAAGTGAAGCGCATTAACACTAGTTACCCCATCCAACCATCCAAATTGTAAGAGGAGAAGAAAAAGTTTAATCAAATTATCTTTTTAGTTAAACCCCTGTTAATAGATTTTAACTAATGAGAAGAGACATGCTGTAATACATTTCAACAGACCCCCTCTTTATGTGTATAATGCTCTATATTCCGATTAGAAGAAAGGAAATTCTATCTAAATATTCGGAAGGGTTTTTTATAGTGAGAGCTGTGAAGATGTGGAATTCTCTCCCTGAATCAGTTGTACTGGCTGAAACATTAGATAGCTTTAAGAAGGGGTTGGATAGCTTTTTAGCAAGTGAGGGAATACAGGGTTATGGAAGATAGCTCATAGTACAAGTTGATCCAGGAACTAGTCTGATTGCTATTTTGGATTCAGGAAGGATGTTTTCCACCTCTGAGGCAAATTGGTGAGGCTTTGGATGGGGTTTTTAGCTTTCCTCTGGATCAACCAGGCAGGTTAAAAAAAGACTTGCTTGGTTGGTAGAATCAGCTCACAAAAATTCAAGTGGGTCCTGGTGCACGTTCCCTGAATGGCCACCTTCCAATCCTCTTACATGAATTGGTTAAAGTACAGCACCACAATTCTTTTCTTGAATAAAAATGCCTTTATTAGGAACACTGGCAGGACCTGGATAAGCAACGTTTCAGTCTACACAGAGCTTGAAAAAAAAACTCTGTGTAGCCTGAAATGTTGCTTATCCAGGTCCTGCCAGTGTTCCTAATAAAGGCATTTTTATTCAAGAAAAGAATTGCGGTCCTGTACTTTAACCAATTGAGGTTGAAAAAAAGAGTCAAAGGGTTGAACTTGAACTAACTTACTATGTTACATTGGTGTGTATATCCTTTTAAGAATATATGAGCAAGATTGCAGTCACAAACTGTTAACATTTACAGATCTCAAGTTTTAAACACACGTTTTATTTATTCATTTCTAGGTCTAGTTCCTACAGGTGATTGTGGCTACCATAGTTAGTAGATGTGCATGAGTTCTATTCCAGTTTAGGACTAGAATATTTAGGACTCCCATTCAAAAAAAAAAATCAAATACAGCTAAAATAAATAGGAATAAGCAGCAACTGAAATAGTCTCTTTGTTTGCTCACTCTAATGACTGGACTTCATCTGGAATTTTCATGGGCAAGAAAGCAAAGTAAATATGTATTTAGGAAAATCATTTTAGGCATAAACATGTCATCATATTAATGCCACATAAACATTCAGTGTTGATATTGGGATTCAAATTTCTCTGCGAGTCCTGCGGTAAACTTCTAAATTAATCAAAGCAGCTCAGTGCCGGTTTCAAGCTCACCCTTCAATTTTGTTGGCCCAGGTGCACAAGGCCCCAGACCCCTCGATAAATCACCGGATCAAACTCCCAAGGTATGTGAAAGATACAATCTTACCCGGATACAATCTTACCCGCCCTGAGTCCGTCACTAAGGGGAACGAATTTGGTGTGTGTCATCATATTAAGTCATTTACTCTCTCTAGGGCAAATTTTTTATTACAATTTGGATGACATCATCGCTATCATCATATCAGGAAGATGTAAGGGGAAAACAAAATACATGTTTTTCATTTGCATAAGGGTTATGAAGCAATTATTCAGTAGTTGCTAATTTGTGAATGTAATCTATACAGTGCAAAAAATCCGAATGTGTAAACCAGCTTATGAATCACACAAGAACATTTGCATTCAAGGCGAACAAATCTGACTTTGATGAATATACCCTTAGATATAGCAGAACAAATAGAATAAACTATTTTCCATTATAAGAATCTTTACTTCTTTATACAACAATAAAATAAAATGTGTGTGTTTTCAAATGACTTTGATATCTTCAAATTATCTGAACTGGACTGTCTGGCCATTCAGCCATGTGAGTTTTGCTGTTTTGAGAAGAAAAGGAAACTTCATTAGTTACCTACTGGCTAGGGCAATTAAAGGAGTCCACTTCAAACTGCAAATTTTATTTAATTACCCCATAAAAGTAACTTAAAATATACATACTTACTTATTTTCACTGAAACAATAGGTTATACATATTCTTCACTCTTTCCTTCAAAGTGAATCATAGTTTGTATGCTGTATAAAAATACCTGTATACAAGCATGAATTCAATGAGTAACACTTGGACTCTGAAAGAGCTGATAAGACAAATGCATGATTTTAGCAGTCTAAGGGGGAAATGTAATAAAATTTGCAAAGAGCAAAACTTTGCAGATAAAAATGTACCTGTCACTATATAATATTCTTCTTCTAATATGCTTTTATTGCATTGCGAATTTTAATTGTGCATTGCAAACCTTTAACACCTGCTCTGGAGTTTCAATGGAGTTTAAATATTGTGTCATTAACAGGGGCGCTCCGCCTATGAGGCAGTTGAGGCACTCGCCTCAGGCGGCATCGCCCCCCCCCCTGGTTGCCAGGGGCGGCAAAAATGCCGCTCCTGGTAACTAAGAGCCGAATTTCCGTTTTTCAACCCTGAAATTCGGCTCTTCTAATTGCGCTCTCTGCACTAGCGATGTGGACCCCCCTGACCCCTGTCCGGCACTGAAGGTGAGTGCCGTGGGGGAGGCGGGGGCGACAAAAATAAAGGCCGCCTCGGGCGGCAAATTGGGCAGGATCGCCCCTGGTCACAAAAAAACGGTTTGCGATTGCAAAATTTTATTATATACGCTGCGAACATTGGCAAAAGCAGTTTGGTCGCAAACTTTGCAAGGAAGTCGTTGAAGTCTTAATCAGTCAAAAATGGTGCAAACATGGTCGCTAACATTAGCAAGCGTATTTGCAAATGCTTTTTGCACTTACGAAGCATATTATATTCCCCCGTTTAAACCATAAATTAGTAAATATTTCAGAAACCTTTAAAATAGAAAATGTATGTAAATGACAATGGTGCTTTGGGAAGCACTGTGAGTAAGTTTAATCAATGATTATTTAGATCCTCTTTAATGGAATAAACAGTCACAGTTTGGGGCAGATTTATTAAGGATCAAGTTGTTTTTCACAAGTTTTCAATTTTTTTGGGTTAAAAAACTAATATTTTTTTTAAAAAACTGAAATATTTCTAGATTTATTATACCCCGACCCTGAAAATTAGCTCAAATCCAAAAATACACCATCTAAAACCTGTCAAGGTCATGTAGGAGTCAATGGCAGAGGTCCCTTGAACCATTTGAAGATGTTAATAGCCTTCATGATGTTCAAGTTTTTTTTGAGGATTTAGCTGAAAACTTGATTAATTCAAGTTTTTGGGTTGTTAACCCTGAACTTGCTGAATTGAGTATTTTCAATTCAAGTTTTTTCTTTAATTAGAAACCATTTGAGTTGTGAGTTCATTTGAGTACATTCCAGGTATAGAAAAAACTCTAAAATTCGACCTTTGATAAATAACCCCCATAAACTCCAGACAGCTAACCAGTAAATGTGGCCGTCAGTACTGTCCTTAAAGTTTTACAAGAGAGCTTTTAGCTTGAGTTTAGCCAGTTATAATCTATTCAAGAAATGTGCAGCAGTAGGAAGATTCTGAAGTGACATGTTGTGCACCCAATTAATTTGGCTAGCATCTATTCTTTGCTTAACAATTCATTACTTCAATTCGGAAACTTTTAGAAACAGTGATAAAGAACATGTCTAGAGGTACCATCAGTGGCACAAATCAGCAGTATGAAGTAGGAAACTGTACCTATGTATTTGGCACTGTGGAAATGAAGTTGGAGCCTATAGTGCACATCAGTGAATTGGGAACCGTCCAAAATAAAGAGGTTTATAAATTATAATTTTTGTCAAATTGAAAATATTTTAAACATCTGTTTATATCTAATTGTTTTGCTGCACAGCAATTTAACTTGTTTAGACATAAAAGCACAGATTCTACCTAAACCCAGTACATAATCCATTACATAAATGAACCATGACTGAAACACTGGTGGGTAGGGAATGCCGCTAAGGTAGTATATCTGTTAAAGCAGAATGCATGGAGTAATGAGGGGCTGTTAAGAACACTCTGGGACTGCGAGAACATGTCATGGGGATAGAGAGAAGTTTAGCTGCATGAGATAAGCAAGTAAAAATATATGAAAGCCTGAGCCTCTTCATTATTTGTTTCTAGAATGTGAAATGAGGTTTATTCTAGCATGTCTCTTATGAATTAGTTATTTCATTCATCACTGACATGTTAATACTGCTGCTGCCTGCCAAAACACTAATTCTACAAACATAGACACTCACCAGGCAACACAGTGGCTTTTGGAGCTCAAGTAATACAAAATCTACCTCCTTACCTATGCCATTTGAGGGATGACAGGGGTCCTTTGCACTAAATCATTGCAGATTACAAAAATGCTACTTTTTATGTTTGTTAGACTTGGGTTCATCATTTCACATCGGCAATTTTATATACTGATAATAATGCCTTTGTACAACAATTAGTAGAAAAATTGCACATAACTTTAGGATAATAGTACTATGTTGCTTCTGATTTTCCAGTTATTGCCCTGGTCAACATAATTATCTCTTTCTATTGTGAACTTCCTGCTGTTAAATTATATATAGGTATTAATAATGGCTGTGGACTTCTTCACACTATATCACACTTCTATTGACTATATAGAAGTATCACTGGCTTAACATAACAGATATCATTTTCTAATTTCCTGATTGTGCTATTCTGTGCTAAAATTCGATGTGGTCTTGCCTATATGAAGATATAATGTAGAAGCTAGTTGTATTAGAAAATGATGGTGGCATTTATAAGGACGTTGATAGAAGCAGTTTAGTAACATGCAAAAATAGCAATACCATTCAAGGAAACAGTGTTACATTTCTGCATTATTAAGTAACAAGAAAAGAAAAATTAGACTGCTGAAAATTTTGATGGCACTATACACCATTCAAGGAAACTTTCCTGCAAAAGTCATATTTCTGCATTGTGTCTGTCCCAAACTTGTTCTAATGATCAAAGCTTCAGTAGTGTAGTTAGATTAAAAATTTTGACTTGGTAATAATCCAAGCAATATCTTTATCTTGGAGATATATGACTGGCCCAGATGAGGATATAAGTGAATGAAACCACAGGGTTTTGCTGGTTTTAAATTGATAAATTACTATATAAAGGCATAAATATACATAACAGCCTGTGCCTGGTCTTTTGAAAATTAATACATTTGCATCCATTTTAAGGCCTAGAATTAGATTTACTGATCGTATCTGTACAATTTCATGACATTAAGTCTTTGCAATTATTAAAGAAATATGTACACAGTAGAATTTGTAATGAAATTAAAATGTCTGAACTTTATTTTATTACAAACAGCTATTCCTAAATAACCACCTTGCTTTTTGCTTACTACTTACAAGAATTCTGGGTTGACAGTTCACATTTTTTTTTGGATCAAGAATAGATCAAGTATACAATCCATTGAAAAAAAAAACTTCTGTTCACCTAAGATTCTGCTTATCCAGTTAAATGCCTGTTCAAAGTTATATTTTATAACAGAAAAGCAGAAGTTTGTTACATATGTCCCATGTATGGTGCCAGTTGTAAAAGTTTTATCTCCCTGCTCGGACGTCTGATCCCCCCAATCCCTGTCCCTTTGCATCACTGACAGCCCTCTCGTGTTTTATATTTTTTCAGAAATGAATATCTTATCATTTTGTAACTTTCTGCATTTTATGAAGCACTGATGAGTGCTGATATGTTTATACTGTAAAAAGCATTTGCAACTACGATTATTTAGAAACATTTGAATGGCATTTTGATGTGTATGACCAATGACCAATTATTTTTTGTTTATGCTTTGCCAAATACCACTCTTGATGGGAATTGGCATTTGGTATATTGACGAATTACCTGATGATTTTCCAGAAAATACACCAGTTCAACTATTTACAGCAGAGTTTTAGGTTTTCAAACCTAAAGTAGAGGGAAAATACAAGCCATTGTTATACGAGCCATTTGCACGGAGTCATACAATTACAATACTACTGTGAAGCATTTAAAGCAACAGTAACAAGAGGAAACTTCGGGCGACTGCGGAAAACGAATCGCTTTGAGTGCCATCCCGCCGGCGATTTACACTCTAGCCTGCGGAAGGCAGGGGAAGGCAGTTCAGGGAGATTAGACGCCCCGAAGAAGAGGAGATTTGTCGCCGAGCAACTAATCTCCTCGAATCGGAGTGTTTGTCTCTGTCCTAACAGATAAGATCTATAGCATACAATAGGATTCTTCAGAAGTTATCTGTTATCTGCTGTGTATATTGTACTTGAATGTTGTCCCCACAACTATACAGCAGATTGTTTATACAAACTATTGTAGAGTTTCTAAGCAAACACACCAGTTTTACCAGTGCAGGGCAACAGTACGTTATATTGTTATTCCTTTAAAACACTTTTATTTTTTTGGTGTTACTATTACTTTAAGTATAAGGCTAGCATATGATTTACCAACCTCAACCCACAGCCGCCAAATTATCTCATTCCCCTAAAAAGTTTGGCAATATACACACTTATAGTACCCCAGTTTGCAGCAAATGTTTGCAATGAAATTCAGACATTGGGTTTGTCCAGTATTTATAAACTCAGTGGGGGTCATTTATAAAGTTTGTGCAGCGCATATTTTTTCGCAAATGGTTGTATTGCCCATGCTTTTTCCTGAACGCTAAAATATCGCACTGCTGTGCATGTCTATCCGTTTTTTTTGAATTCACATTACACATACATTTTCGGAAATGGCTCGCAATTGGGACGGGTGTTTGCATGAGTGTGCCCATTGTGCGAGGTTGTTGTGTGAAAATAGCATTGAAAGTAACCTAAATGTTCTCCACCACCAAGGTTGTGGCGTAATTCAAACTCAGAGCATGCACATAAATATTCGCAATTTGCTATTTGTGCCATATTTAAAAAGCTCTTATAGACATTTGCAGTTTTATCCAGATTTATAAATATAACCATGCAAATATATTCACTGTCTGAACCAATCTGCCCTGTGCAAAGTTTATAAATGAGCCCCACTTATTTTTTCTATTCTGATTTTGAATTTGCACATTAGTAAATATGTTCACATTTTTTACATTACAAATGAGAGCTCTGTTGCTATAACGTATTAGCACTCTCCACTAAATAACAGAGTGCTCCAGGAAAGCACCATGACGTAATTTAATCCTTATCTTGAGATATTGCCCAGGAACAGAGCTGTTCATCAATCAAATCCCTTTTTTCATCATTTTGTGTTTAATTATCTTTTGAAATTGAGAAAGCAACTGAGGCATTTGTTCCAATAAAAAAGTTGGCCATCTTAGTTCACTTTACAGGAAAATTGAGGACTGTTGTACACTCTTCATTTGCCTCATAGGTCTAATGAAAAATATCACTTGGCAGTTGAATTTGAGTTCATTCTTCATTTTAATATTAGCTTCACAGTAAATATCAGGGGAAAAAACAGGACTGTAAATTCATGAGATGAGCCAAATAATGAGTAGGCAGCAAGAATATTCTATTTTCATTTGATATTTTATAGTCCTTATATAAATAGCAAAGTATCCTTGTGTATTCTCTAGAATTCATTACAGACATGCTCTGTGTTGATTGCTGGGGCTCTCCTGATCTAGGCAGCTAGGTCGGTTATTGGCTAATTTATGGATGATTATAATATATATTGGTAAAATAGGACAACCTTTGTATATTTTGGGGGCCCTAAAATTATTTTCTGTGGGGCCAAGTAACATCTACTTACGCTACTTTTCAGGAGATTACAGGAATGCATACAAAAAAAGACCATACAAAAATATGCAGTCATGTGATAATCATTTCTGTAGGCTTTAATAAAGTTGTACTCAAGTAGTAGCTTTGGACAGATAAATCATGGGGACAAGTGGGATAGCTCAAGGCAAGGGTCAAATTGAGGAGTCCCCTTGTCATGGTTCCTGATGTGAACAGAAGACAGAGGCTACTGCCTGTGGTAGGCTCTGAAATTGAACTGCATATTTCATAATAGTGATTTTGGCCCTAGCCTTACAGTTTTAAAATACATGCCTGCAGTGGTGCAACTAGATATTACTGGGCCCCACAGCAAATTATTTTTCAGGCCCCCAAAATGTCTAGAGGTTGACTTGTTTTACCAATATTTATTGAAACTGGAAATGAATTAGAGCATCATGGGGCCCCTATACCTCCTGGTCCCCCCTGCAGCTGCAGGGTCTGCTTCCTCTGTTGTCACCCCCTGCATGTCTGTATGGAGTTTAATATGCTGCAATCCAGACAGGTTAATCATACTGTACTCTATTCCCTTTCTAAATCGAATTAAAAGCAATATGACAGTTTTTACACAGACCCTGTGAATTAATGCAAAACAGGTGCCAGAATAACCTTTCTCTGTATGAGCTTTAATATAGCTTGTGTCATTTATAGTAATTTTGCCACCTGGCAGTTTATTATGATTGTTAATGAACCATGCTAACCAGTCATATGCACACCAGTGTCATTACTAACCTAACAATTAGAACATATAACCTAACAATTAGAACATTGTGTTTTAACACACTTTTCAAATTATAAACATGTGTCTGTCAAATTGATTTTTTGTGAGGCTGAGGAGGCTAGTGTTTTTTATCAGAGCTAAGTTTGTGTGTGGTGGCAACACCGCCACAATTTTAAATCCTTTATAGAAGCAAATTAATTAGAATGATATGTACCCTAAAATATGTTGAGAGTATTATATAGAGCACATCTGATCGTTATTTAGCATTATTTTTTTCAGGAAATACCTAAACCAACATCAAAAAAAATGTAACATTTTTAGACATATATATAACATACCTGTATATTATATTACACACTTCTGTATACTATTACTATCCATTAGCAATTAAAAAGTATTCTATGCAAGCACTTTACCCCATACAATGGCATTATTTATAACAGCATGCAAGAGTTTTTCAAGAACAGCACAAAGTCAAATACTGTAAGGTTTCTGTGCTTGAAAACAGAACATGCGGGGCATTGTGGGAACTAGAGCCAATCATGCAAGTAGTCTGAACAAGCAGTGGAGACAACAGTAAGAATAACTCATTGATAAGTTTAAATTAATGCTTCCTGTCATCATGCAAAAACAATTTTCTGGAAGGACATACCATTTAAGATCTAGATTAGTGAGCTTTTCCATTCATAGCTTGGATAGAAAATAAGCATTTACAGAAGTTTCGTGTATCAAAAATCAGTGATATACCAAAAAAAATGTGGTTAGAATTTAAAATGTATACTTTTTTTTTAAGCAACAACAATATTTCTCAATATTTTTTTTATCATGAAAAGATCCACTATGACAAAAATCTATATTATATAAGTTAAAATGATAAACAGTGTTTACAATACACATTTACATTCCTTCGTACATGCATCTAGAAAGGTGTCTCATGAAAAAATCATGCTTGTAATTCTGAGAAAATCTATTATTAATATTTATTAATATTATTATTTATTCTTTAAATTCTGAGTTGTCTATGAATATGCTTTGCTCTTTCTGCAAAACTCTGTTTTCCTTACTGGCTGGCTGTAACTTGCTGAATTGAATTTAAGATATGTTATTGACCTTCAAACCCCAATGCAATATCTTGTGATGCATTTATTTATTTAACCAAGCAGGTCAAGCCCAGCAGAAAAGAAAATGAAAATTGAACCTTTTCTAAAAAGGCACAGTTCAGTACTATTAAATTAGATATTATTTGATTGCTACATCCTTAGTAAATTCTTAAAGGAGTTGCAAGCCCAGATAGTAAATGTTGTATAATGAAAGCATGATCCGTCATTAAGGGGGTTATTTATCAAAGGCCGAATTTTAGAGCTTTGTGAGCTTTTTTAGACCTTGAATGAGGTCAAATTAACTCACAACTCAAATGTATCTAATATAGGTCAATCTAAAAACAACTGGAGTAATCAATGAAGACGTTTCACTACTCACCCGAGCAGCTTCTTCAGTTCAACTGACTGGTGTGGGAAGTTCTCTGCATATAAACTCTTCCACTAATCCAATCACAATGGCACATTGTAACTCTTCAAAGAGGTGACATCTGAAGAAATTCACAGAGGTGTCGATTCTGTGTAGTTACTGTGATAGGATTATCCAATGTGTCATGCAACTCCTAGAAAGAGGTGTTACTTGTGAGAGTTGCATGAATAGGATGTGTGAAGTGTTCTGAATCCGCCGGGGTACAGATGTTAGAACAGCATTCTATGTAGCAGACAAGTGGTGTCGAAGGCCCCCACCTCTGTTCAGAGATGGTCTCTCCACCTTGACCTGAATCACCTCTTTCACGCCTCGTTCAAACCAGCAGTCTTCTTTATCCAAGATTTGGACCTTGCTATCTTCAAAGGGTGTCCCTTGTCTTTTAAGTGTAGAAAGACAGCTGAGTTTTGCCCTGTAGAGTTCTCCCTCCTGTGCTGAGCCATTGGCTTGGAGAGCGAATGGCTCAGCACAGTCAGTTGAACTGAAGAAGCTGCTCGGATGAGTAGTGAAACGTCTTCATTGATTACTCAGCAAGTCCAGTTGTTTTTAGATTGACCTATATTAGATATAGCATGACCTGGATGAATGAAAATCTTCATCACAACTCAAATGGTTTCTAATTTAATAAAAAACTGGAATGTAAAAACTCAAATCAGTGAATTTGAGTTGATAAACCTGAAAACTCGAATTGATGGCATTTTCGGCAGGAAAAAAACTGGAATCTCTCGAATTGATAGAGTTTTCAAGTGAAGCCCAGGGGCACTTTTTTGACTAATGCATAGTGCAGGGAGAGGGGATGATAACAGGTGGTTAAGGGGGGCTTTTGTTGCTCGGAGGGTTTAGTTCTCCTTTAAGTAGATTAAGGGTATCTGCAGGTGCCTGAGATAAAATGAAATTACAGCTAGGCAGACAAAGATTGGCTTTGTGATGTATATTGTCCAAGTCCAGATAAAGTCGTAACAAAGATGGTTGCTGTTCTGTGGCATGAGTACAAAAGGAAAGGTCAGATAAAACAGTCAGTAGTGCTGCTACAGTACATGGCATGTCTCCTTTCCATTCAATTTATAGGTTTATACTTGACAAAAGGCAAATTAAACTAACACTTTTGCTAAAATATTTGTTACTTTCTTCCTTTATAGATAAATGTACTATATATGATTTTATGTCAGCAGGCTAGAAACCTTTCCTTTTCTTCTTTCTTACACAGGAGGCTAGACTGAGTAGTGAAGCATGGCTTTGAACTGAAATGTTTCTAACACTCCAATTGATGTAAACTATTCAGGATTTCTTGATCATTTTTGTGTTGTTATACCACTAAACTCAATGGGAACTTTGTACAGTGCAAGAACATTTTGAGCAATAAATGATGAGACGAATCAATAAAAAAACATAAAGAATTTCTGAATTATAATCTGTTCCTTAGTGTTAGGTTCTTCCATTTTACTGGGTACATCAGGCTTATTGCTTCCAGCCTATTTGTCTGGTTGTGTATTCATAAACTCGTTGCCACTTAATGCTAACACAGTGTACATTGTAGGTCTCATTGACTTCTGTAGGACCTTGACTACTTTTACTTGGCAGATTTTTTTTGTTAGAGTTTTTTGTGGTCTTTATTCTTAATACATCTCAATTTTTTTTTAGAGTTTTAGAGAAATAATAAAAATAAAATGTAGGGGAAAAATACAATTCATGAAAAAATTGAAATTTGGATGTTAGCAAATAGGCCCCTTAGACTGTCTGTTCTGGTGGTTTGTTCTAGGTTGGTTGTCATTTTGATATTGACTTGACAATGTCATCCACAAAATCCAGGGCTATAATCAAATGAATACACATGTATATATACTAACTATAGTTCACTTTGAGGTGGAAGGAAAAACTAATATACAAAGTAAATTCTCAGTTAAACCATTGCCTTGGGACCATTCCACCTTACACTTCTACATTGCAGCATATGAAAGGCTACTGTTCAAAGCTATAATGCATAACAGATCCTTATAAGCAATGTGGTTGTGTGTTAAAAATATTCACTTCTCTTTTCCCATGTGTGGGTAACCCAGGTCATTACATACTTTACTGATTGAAGACTGAATCTACCTAACTACAATTCACTGCATCAAACCAGAAAACAGCTCTAAAAAAAAATTAATTAATATAAAACATACTGATACTGATAACTAGACCATATTAAGAGTTAAAACAAAATTAATAAAATGCCAGATTTGCTCTAACATTGTGCTAAGCACTTGTTTTTTTACCCAAATAGTGTCCAAGTTTGTTTACTGATGCAGGGGAACCCTTAAAGGTGGTGGTAGCTCCAGGGATTCCACTGTGGTCTGCATAAATAGAAGCAGTAAACTTGCTATTAAAGAATCTGGCGAGAAGTCATTTTGATACAGAGCCCAGAAAAGATGGCATCCAAAATCAGATTTGCATCATTTGCATCTGTAACTGTGGCCATTTTAGCGTATTGCATGCATTTGCATCGGCAGCATTGTCACAATGTCTACACAGCAGAGAACAGATACGCTGTGTTTAACACAACTGTTCTACATTTTACACAGGAAGATAAATAGAGGTCAAATGTCATTCAAGGCTCTCTACAGAATTATAGAATTAAAACTTTGAGGCAGAGGGAGGCAGGGACTGTATTCTCAAAATCACCCATATTCACTTGAAAATAGCCTGCAAGTAATTGATTGTTGGGCATTTATCACTTAGAAGCATGGCAATCTGCGTTTCCAGTCAACAAATAACTGACATGCAATTGCCTAGCCTTTGTTATGTGGAAATCCAATACAGTATTTATTATTTCTATGATATATTTTTGAGGTTGTGTTATAAACTACCCAGGAGCTAAATAAATCACTAAATCTTAAAAAGAGATATAGCCTTGATTTTTACAATTCCTCGCTCTTTTCCTGTTGTTTAAATGTTTTTTTATATTGACTAGCCCTGCATACAGTAAATTGCAACCTTTAGTATACAACCATCCTGTTTTGAATATTTGACTTCATCAAATGCTTATTGAGTGCCAGCTACTCCTGGTCCTGTTTGATACAAACACAGACCTAGCAGTGAGAATGCATTATGTTCCCTTACTTTAGATAAATTGTTTTTCATCAAGGTATTGACTCAGCTGCACCAAGAATGAAAGAAAATCCAAAGTGACTTTTGAAAGGTCATTTGTCTTCTGTAAAACTAAAGCAAGCATCACCCTTGTTATCTGTCATTGTTTACGGATCTGCTATGTTCAAATAAAGCAAAATACATCCTACTTTAAAAAAAAAACAACTTCCAGGAGGCACTAAACCATAGCCATGTGGAAGCTGAATTATTCTTCAAGAGTAAAATAAATAGTAGATGTGAATACTATGCATACGTTACTCGAATACTGACACATGTAGAAAAGAGTGTAGGATTGTGAAGGACAGCAGGAAAGATTATGTCAATTCTGTTAGGCTAATGTCATATGCCATTGTCTTGCTAACCATTCTGCAATGACAAAGCTGCTCTAATATTCTTAGAGCATTTTTCACTATTGTATTGGAACTGACCAAAGTATGCTAGTGGTTGTTGGACATTGGCCAGTTCTGACAAATGCCCCTGTTGCCATGATTTAGATGGGTTGAGTCTGTCTCTACATTGTGTGGATATTTGAGCCTTTACATGTAGAATGTTTAAGTGCAAAGGCTAATGTTTAGAGCAATGTCATTGTGTGATTCTTATAGTTCTTTTGGGCCTTGTGTTAGAAATGCATGCTATGATACAATTGTGTTATGATATGATATTACACTACTACAGGGGAATACACTAAATCTCAGTATCTGAAAAACAAGTGAATGTAAAATGTATGAGAGTAATAGTCTAAGCACTTTTGCAAATTACATTCATTATTTATTTTGTTTGATTCCAAGATTTTAAGGGATGTATGTGCTGTCAATATTTACTTTTGTATAGCCTTTCTTTTTTATTATTGTGGTTTTTTTTTAAAGCAATAGGACCTTCTCAGTAGATGTAGGCAGCAGTGGGTTCAGGCCAGTCCTCTTTCTTTCTCCAGACAAGTTCCTTGACCACGTCAATGTCAGAAACTGACCAGCAGGTAATGCTGGTTTAACAAAATTCAATAAACATTCATATTAACAGTACATGTATCCCTTAATATCTTGAAATTAAATGAAAATAAATAATGTAAATTGAAAAAGTGCTTAGAATAGCACTCATTTAATTTTGCATTTATTTATTGTATAGCCTTTCTCTTTTATTATAGTGTTTTTCTTGAAAGCAATAGGACCTTCTCAGTAGACGTACTGTAGGCAGCAGAGGGTTGCAGTAACTGAGATGGGCAGTAATGAGGCTCTGTGTGAAATAAATAAATTGCTTAGTTTTCTGGCACCATTTTAATTTAATCTCCATCTGTTTATAAGCATTGTTTTCATTAATTGCTTGTTAATAATATTTAATTACTTTATTGTGGCAGACAGAGCAATATTACTTAAAACAAACATATGGCCTTAGTGCATGTGTGTTGGGGGGGAGTTTATGAATTCAGGACTTTATTTTCACATGAATAATGAGCATTGAATAGAAAATTGTAAGGTTCCTTATCTTTATGTGTACAACATTTCTATTTGACTGGTAAGGAAGTTACCATAAGTATCTAGCTAGGGTTGTCTGAGAAAAATAAGAAAAAGTAGAAACCCTTGATATCATGACAACCTTTCATTCAGTTGACTTTATTAATGAGCAAAGGTATTATAGAAACTACTTTCTTTAGGTTGAAATGTAAGATAAGAGCTTCCAATGAAAAGTTTATGTAAAAGTTTTAAGTGAGCTTTTAGGCTAAAATTGTATAATGTAGCATAGTTACACATTGTGCAAATTTACTCAGACAAGGAAAATAAAACCCCTTTATCAGTGGTGTAACTATCTGGGAAGCAGCTGGTTCGACTGCATGCAGGTCTGCAGCCCCCAGTAAGGCCTACTGGAGACACTGTGCACACTAATAGAAAATCCAAAGTTAAAGTTAGCGAACCACATGCCTAAAAACAGGTAATAGTGCACCTCCAGCAGTATCCTGCATTACAATCTATTTTTCAAAAGAGCAAACATATTTTGTTATATTTAATTTTGAAATCTGACATGGGGCTAGACATGTTCTTGGTTTCCTAGGTACCATTAGCCATGTGACTTGTTCTCTTTCCTGATGCACTGTACGTTGGAGTGCTATCACCCCCCATTCTCCTTCCCCAGAAGCCCACCAGCAGAAAAATGGGAAGGTAACCAAATAACAGCTCCCTGACACATGCATTGTTAAAAATGCTCCCATGCTACACCTGGTGGTTTATATGAGAACAGTACTCAATAGTGAAAATACAAATCCAGCTAACCCAAGTCGCAACTCCTTCCGTTACATTGAGTAGGAGAAACAATAGCTTATCTGAAAGAAGTTCCATTGTTACCAGTAAGTGCTGGTTCTTTCTGAAATCACATGACCAGGCAAAATTACCTGAGATGGCTGCCTACATACCAATATTACTAAAAAAACTAAAAAAATACATATATTGATTCAAGATTAAAATTTTAAAAGGTAGAATTTATTACTTGCAATGTACACAGTGTAATTTAGTAATAGATTGTTCCATAAACTGAATTTGTGGCTGAGTTGTTATTTTCAGGTTTATTTAAGCCAAGCAGCTGCAGCATATATTAAAACCAGAATGTTGCTCTGAAGGATTAAGCCATAGCCCAGTGTGACAAAACTTTTTGCTAATCCATAAAAGTTAAAATGTACGACAAATAATAAAAACAATCCTCCATTTTATTACTCTTGGAAACTGTCAGATAAACTGAACCGTAAATTCTCAAAATATCCTTCCAAATGCAAATAAAATATGTGATTTATTGATGGAGCCAAGGGCAGATGACTGTTTTTTAATACATTCTCTCTATGCAAACACATATAGAGATAAATAATTTTGTCATCTGGCAAAATGCATCAAATAATGTAAAATTGCTTCCTGAATGTTAACATATTTCTTGTCATCAGACTAAAGGAAAAGTAATTTTATGTGATTCTTTAAGATTATTATGTCTTAACTCAAGCAGGCTCATAAATGCAATGTGTGTTATACAAACAAAAACTACTGCATATAGGCTCTGGGTATTGGTATTGTTTTTTACAGACAAAAAAACACTGAATGAAAATACAAAATAAAACGTATTTTTAAATTTGTGATGTTTGCCATATTTTCTGAGTGAATGCTCATGCTACCTGCATCCACAAATAATAGTCCAACATTCTCTTTTTCAAAACCATGAATTGAGTGCAGCATGTCTGTGTCAGTTATGCCATAATAATATTTTGCCATTTTGCAAAATGTTAGAGCACTTCATTTAGAACTTTGAGATAGCGGCACTAACATTACTCACTACTAATACTGCACTGTGAGATCCATAACAAATATAGCAATACATGTTAGTACTGTAATTTAAAACTGTCCCCACTGCTCATGGCAGTTCTAGTGCTTTTAAGGGCAAGGGTGCATTGAATGTTGACGCTGTTGCTCTCAGCCTGCATTTTTTCTGCACATGGAGAGAAGCAGATCTGCTCCCTTACCCAGCTCCAGGGTCAGACTGGGCCTCCTGCGGCCCTGTGTGCTGCCCTCGCCCTGATGCAGCTTCATGGAGAGATAATAAGGTATACACTAGCAGTCCCAGTGGACCCAGATCCCTCCACAGTCCCACACTGCCCAGCTCCTTTGATCGGTACTGAAAAGTAAAATTACCACCTGAGGAAGCTACTTTTTAGTGCAGATGCAAAATGAAGTAGATTGATGTTTAACTATTTCTACAGCAACTGTCTTCATTTTTTTTAATTCTTTGTTTTTTTGTTAGTATAGTTATTAAGTAAAAAAGAAATAAAAAATTTATCCAAAACTATTACCCAACATAAGTGTATCCACCCTCAATCTGTACTTCTTCATCCCAAAGCAGAGCTTTCCTGAAGTTCCTGTTAGGATATAGTAGGCACTATTTTTTTGGTTTTGCATTTGTGTTTAGGATTAACAACCTGGATATATCTATTTTTTCAACAGAGTACAGCAGCATGTCATTGTTTTAGGAGTGTTTGGGAGTGTTATATTGTATTTAGTCAATTAATGATAATATTAATGCCTGGTATAACAATGCAAAGTAGAATTCAAGTGTTCTGTGATATAAATAGCACTGCTGATGAAAAGGAACGAGGTCATTTCCTATAAAACTCCAAAAAATCAATTAACCCTTTAAGTGCCAGCAGAGTTTCACATTTTGGTTACGCGAAATGCCAGCCGTTTTTGAAACATTTTGTGCTCTCTCACTTTAGGGGCATTTTCTGAGGTGAAACCTATAGTTTACCTAGGAAAACTATACATTGTTTTTTTCGGTAGAAACTGAGCTTTCTAAATCTGCCTGAGTTTTCATGTATTTCCACCTGTGCAAAAAAATTTATAGTGCTAAATACCAAAAAAAAATGAAAAATTATGATTTTTCATCGTATATCAATTTATACCAGAAAAATATTTCATTTTACGGATGAAAATCCAACTGATTTGGAAAGCCTTATGTCTCTCGAACGTGTCAATACCAGATATGTATAGTTTTAGGGAGATTTAGGACTTCTGTACCTCAAAAACTCCCGGCAGTATATTACTGAATTTTGAAAGCACTAAGGCTGAAAACGGCATGCTTTAGATTCCAAGGCAAAAAATCCTGAAACCGTAGGTTTACCCCAGAAAACCATACATTTTTGAAAAGTACACATTCTGCCGATTACAAAATGGGTAACTATGTCTCTCTACTCCCAACTACTAAACATAAAAGCTTGTCTGAACATAGTGGTTTTTCAAAAAAAAATTCAAAATTCTGAAAAATCATTTCAAAGGTTTTATTTTGCTGCTCCGCATATCCAAAACTATATTAGGTACCAAAAAAAAGCACCTGAAATATGATTGCCAGGGGTCCACTGAACAGTTTGATACCCATTATGCATAGGTTTACCAAAGTATCTGGCATTTAGAGACACCAATATGTAGTTAGCACATCCAAATTGTTCAGGACTTTACTTCAGCTACTGAGAAATCAACACATTGACTGCATTTTTTGTGGGGTAAAAACACAGAAATATATGTTTACCCCCCAAACCCATATATTTTTGGAAAGTACACATTCTACAGAATCTAAAATGGGTACCCATGCCTTTCTGCTCCAAACTACTGAGTCGCAAGGCTTTCCCAAAATTGTCGGTTTTGGTGAAATATCTGAAAATTGCCTCAAACCTTCAACTTCCCAGCACCATATCACCCATGTATCGTTACGCAACAAGAAAAAGCACCCTAATTATGATTGCCATGGTTCCTCCGAACAGTTTGGTGGCCATTGTTCATAGGTTTACAAAAGTATCTGGCATTTAGAGGCCACAAAATGAAGTTAGCGCATACAAATAGTCCTGTGGGTAACTTCATCTAATGAGAAATCAACACATTGACTGCATTTTTGTGGGGTAAAAACACAGAAATATATGTTTACCCCCCAAAACCCATATATTTTTGGAAAGTACACATTCTACCGAATCTAAAATGGGTACCCATGCCTTTCTGCTCCAAACTACTGAGTCGCAAGGCTTTCCCACAATTGTCGGTTTTGGTGAAATATCTGAAAATTGCCTCAAAGCTTCAACTTCTCAGCACCATATCACCCATGTATCGTTACGCACCAAGAAAAAGCACCCTAAATATGATTGCCAGGGTTCCTCCAAACAGTTTGGTGGCCATTGTTCATAGGTTTACCAAAGTATCTGGCATTTAGAGGCCTCAAAATGAAGTTAGCGCATACAAATAGTCCTGTGGCTAACATCATCTAATGAAAAATCAACACATTGACTGCATTTTTCTGGGGTAAAAACACAGAAATATATGTTTACCCCCCAAACCTATATATTTTGGAAAGTACACATTCTACTGAATCTAAAATGGGTACCCATGCCTTTCTGCTCCAAACTACTGAGTCGCAAGGCTTTCACAAAGTTGTCGGTTTTGGTGAAATATCTGAAAATTGCCTTAAAGCTTCAACTTCCCAGCACCATATCACCCATGTGTCATTACGTACTAATAAAAAGCACCCTAAATATGATTGCCAGGGTTCCTCTGAACATTTTGGTGGCCATTGTTCATAAGTTTACCAAAGTCTCTGGCATTTAGAGGCCCCAAAATGAAGTTAGCGCATACAAACAGTCCTGTGGGTAACTTCAGCTAATGAAAAATCAACACATTGACTGCATTTTTGTGGGGTAAAAACACAGAAATATATGTTTATCCCCCAAAACCCATATATTTTTGGAAAGTACACATTCTACAGAATCTAAAATGGGTACCCATGCCTTTCTGCTCCAAACTACTGAGTCGCAAGGCTTTCCCACAATTGTCGGTTTAGGTGAAATATCTGAAAATTGGCTCAAACCTTCAACTTCCCAGCACCATATCACCCATGTATCGTTACGCAACAAGAAAAAGCACCCTAATTATGATTGCCATGGTTCCTCCGAACAGTTTGGTGGCCATTGTTCATAGGTTTACAAAAGTATCTGGCATTTAGAGGCCACAAAATGAAGTTAGCGCATACAAATAGTCCTGTGGGTAACTTCATCTAATGAGAAATCAACACATTGACTGCATTTTTGTGGGGTAAAAACACAGAAATATATGTTTACCCCCCAAAACCCATATATTTTTGGAAAGTACACATTCTACCGAATCTAAAATGGGTACCCATGCCTTTCTGCTCCAAACTACTGAGTCGCAAGGCTTTCCCACAATTGTCGGTTTTGGTGAAATATCTGAAAATTGCCTCAAAGCTTCAACTTCTCAGCACCATATCACCCATGTATCGTTACGCACCAAGAAAAAGCACCCTAAATATGATTGCCAGGGTTCCTCCAAACAGTTTGGTGGCCATTGTTCATAGGTTTACCAAAGTATCTGGCATTTAGAGGCCTCAAAATGAAGTTAGCGCATACAAATAGTCCTGTGGCTAACATCATCTAATGAAAAATCAACACATTGACTGCATTTTTCTGGGGTAAAAACACAGAAATATATGTTTACCCCCCAAACCTATATATTTTTGGAAAGTACACATTCTACTGAATCTAAAATGGGTACCCATGCCTTTCTGCTCCAAACTACTGAGTCGCAAGGCTTTCACAAAGTTGTCGGTTTTGGTGAAATATCTGAAAATTGCCTTAAAGCTTCAACTTCCCAGCACCATATCACCCATGTGTCATTACGTACTAATAAAAAGCACCCTAAATATGATTGCCAGGGTTCCTCTGAACATTTTGGTGGCCATTGTTCATAAGTTTACCAAAGTCTCTGGCATTTAGAGGCCCCAAAATGAAGTTAGCGCATACAAACAGTCCTGTGGGTAACTTCAGCTAATGAAAAATCAACACATTGACTGCATTTTTGTGGGGTAAAAACACAGAAATATATGTTTATCCCCCAAAACCCATATATTTTTGGAAAGTACACATTCTACAGAATCTAAAATGGGTACCCATGCCTTTCTGCTCCAAACTACTGAGTCGCAAGGCTTTCCCACAATTGTCGGTTTAGGTGAAATATCTGAAAATTGGCTCAAAGCTTCAACTTCTCAGCACCATATCACCCATGTATCGTTATGCACCAAGAAAAAGCACCCTAAATATGATTGCCAGGGTTCCTCCGAACAGTTTGGTGGCCATTGTTCATAGGTTTACCAAAGTATCTGGCATTTAGAGGCCCCAAAATGAAGTTAGCGCATACAAATAGTCCTGTGGGTAACTTCAGCTAAATAAAGATCAACACATTGACTGCATTTTTGTGGGGTAAAAAAACAGAAATATATGTTTACCCCCCAAACCCATACATTTTTGGAAAGTACACATTCTACTGAATCTAAAATGGGTACCCATGCCTTATTACTCCAAACTACTGAGTCGCAAGGCTTTCCCAAAGTTGTCGGTTTTGGTGAAATATCTGAAAATTGCCTCAAAGCTTCAACTTCCCAGCAGCATATCACCCATGTGTCATTACGTACTAATAAAAAGCACCCTAAATATGATTGCCAGGGTTCCTCTGAACATTTTGGTGGCCATTGTTCATAAGTTTACCAAAGTACCTGGCATTTAGAGACCCCAAAATGAAGTTAGCGCATACAAACAGTCCTGTGGGTAACTTCAGCTAATGAAAAATCAACACATTGACTGCATTTTTGTGGGGTAAAAACACAGAAATATATGTTTACCCCCCAAAACCCATATATTTTTGGAAAGTACACATTCTACAGAATCTAAAATGGGTACCCATGCCTTTCTGCTCCAAACTACTGAGTCGCAAGGCTTTCCCACAATTGTCGGTTTTGGTGAAATATCTGAAAATTGGCTCAAAGCTTCAACTTCTCAGCACCATATCACCCATGTATTGTTATGCACCAAGAAAAAGCACCCTAAATATGATTGCCAGGGTTCCTCCAAACAGTTTGGTGGCCATTGTTCATAGGTTTACCAAAGTATCTGGCATTTAGAGGCCCCAAAATGAAGTTAGCGCATACAAACAGTCCTGTGGGTAACTTCAGCTAATGAAAGATCAACACATGACTGTATTTTTGTGGGGTCAAAAAACACAGAAATATATGTTTACCCCCCAAACCCATACATTTTTGGAAAGTACACATTCTACAGAATCTAAAATGGGTACCCATGCCTTATTGCTCCAAACTACTGAGTCGCAACGCTTTCCCAAAATTGACGGTTTTTGTGAAATATCTGTAAATTGCCTCAATGCTTCAACTTTCCAGCACCATATCGCCCATGTATCATTACGTATCACAAAAAAGCACCCAAATTGTGATTGCCAGGGGTCCTCCAAACAGTTTGGCGCCCACTGTGCATAGGTTTACCAAAGTATATGGCATTTAGAGGCCCCAAAATGAAGTTAGCACATACAAATTGTCCTGTGGGTAACTTCAGCTAATGAAAAATCAACACATTGACTGCATTTTTGTGGGGTAAAAACACAGAAATATATGTTTACCCCCCAAACCCATACATATTTGGAAAGTACACATTCTACAGAATCTAAAATGGGTACCCATGCCTTTCTGCTCCAAACTACTGAGTCGCAAGGCTTTGCCAAATTTGGCGGTTTTAGTGAAATATCTGAAAATTGCCTCAAAGCTTCAACTTTCCAGCATCCTATTGTCCATGTATCATTACCAGCATAAAGCATCCTAAATATAAACATAGGGGTCTACGAAACAGTTTGATGCCCAATATGCATAGATATACCAAACTATGTGGCGCACAGAGACCCCAAATGACAATATGTATAGACATTTTCACGGTTGACGCGCTGGCTGCTGCGACATAACCACCCGGTGTGTGTATTATGCGACATTAGACCACCTAACAGTACAGAGACCCCAGAAAACCATATATTTTCAGAAAGTACACATTCTGACGAATCCAATATGGGTAAATAAGTGTTTCTACTGCAAACTGCCAAACTGCAAAGCAATGCTGAACATAACGTTTTTTATAAAATTTCTGAAAAGCGTCACAAAGCTTGAATTTTACCCCATTATATGCCCCACATTTCGTAACTTATCAGCATAAAACATCCTAAATATGAACGCCCGGGGTCTACTAAACACGTTGATGCCCAATATGCATAGATATACCAAACTATGTGGCGCACAGAGACCCCCAAATGACAATAGTGTATATACATTTTCACGGCTGACGCGCTGGCTGCTGCAATATAAGCACCTGGTGTGTGTATTATGCGACATTAGACCCCCCTAACAGTACAGAGACCCCAGAAAACCATATATTTTCATAAAGTACACATTCTGACGAATCCAATATGGGTAAATAAGTGTTTCTACTGCAAACTGCCAAACTGCAAAGCAATGCTGAACATAAAGTTTTTTATCAAATTTCTGAAAATCGTCACAAAGCTTGAATTCTACCCCATTATATGCCCCACATTTCGTAACTTATCAGCATAAAACATCCTAAATATGAACGCCCGGGGTCTACTAAACACGTTGATGCCCAATATGCATAGATATACCAAACTATGTGGCGCACAGAGACCCCCAAATGACAATAGTGTATATACATTTTCACGGCTGACGCGCTGGCTGCTGCAATATAAGCACCTGGTGTGTGTATTATGCGACATTAGACCCCCCTAACAGTACAGAGACCCCAGAAAACCATATATTTTCAGAAAGTACACATTCTGACGAATCCAATATGGGTAAATAAGTGTTTCTACTGCAAACTGCCAAACTGCAAAGCAATGCTGAACATAACGGTTTTTATCAAATTTCTGAAAATCGTCACAAAGCTTGAATTTTACCTCATTATATGCCCCACATTTCGTAACTTATCAGCATAAAACATCCTAAATATGAACGCCAGGGGTCTACTGAACACTTTGATGCCCAATATGCATAGATATACCAAACTATGTGGCGCACAGAGACCCCCAAATGACAATACTGTATATACATTTTCACAGCTGACGCGCTGGCTGCTGCAATATAAGCACCTGGTGTGTGTATTATGCGACATTAGACCCCCCTAACAGTACAGAGACCCCAGAAAACCATATATTTTCAGAAAGTACACATTCTGACGAATCCAATATGGGTAAATAAGTGTTTCTACTGCAAACTGCCAAACTGCAAAGCAATGTTGAACATAACGGTTTTTATCAAATTTCTGAAAATCGTCACAAAGCTTGAATTTTACCCCATTATATGCCCCACATTTCGTAACTTATCAGCATAAAACATCCTAAATATGAACGCCAGGGGTCTACTGAACACTTTGATGCCCAATATGCATAGATATACCAAACTATGTTGTGCACAGAGACCCCCAAATGACAATACTGTATATACATTTTCACAGCTGACACGCTGGCTGCTGCAATATAAGCACCTGGTGTGTGTATTATGCGACATTAGACCCCCCTAACAGTACAGAGACCCCAGAAAACCATATATTTTTAGAAAGTACACATTCTGACAAATCCAATATGGGTAAATATGTGTTTCTACTGCATACTGCCAAACTGCAAAGTAATGCTGAACATAACGATTTTTATCAAATTTCTGAAAATCGTCAGAAAGCTTGAATTTTACCCCATTATATGCCCCACATTTCGTAACGTATCAGCATAAAACATCCTAAATATGAACGCCAGGGGTCTACTGAATACTTTGATGCCCAATATGTATAGATATACCAAACTATGTGGCGCACAGAGACCCCCAAATGAATCCATAGCAGACAAAATTTCCATGGGCAAAACGAAGTAACATAGAACTGAGCCAAATGGTATAAAATCAGTAAAATTCCAACAAAACCACAAAAATCAATGGCTTTTTTTTTTAGCCTAATGTAATTAACGGTCAGAATCAAAGTTTGATTATTTTAGCATAGCTAAATAGGTTTTACAGATAGAAATAAGCGAACAACACCTACGCAAAGCTGAAAATGAAATAAAATGGCTAAACATGCAATAAAATGGCTAAAAATGTACAAATATCACTGAAATTGCAATATAATCACCGAAATAACATACAAAAGGTATTGCGCGGTGCAATTAGCAAATACGCTATTCGCAATGGCAATAAAACAGTTTTTACAGGCAAAAATACAGACGATGCGATAAAAGAAAATAAAAACACACAAAATAGCGTATGTGTGTGTACAACAGGCAAATTGTGTGTTGTATGCGTGTTGTTTGCATGTGCAAGTGTGTGCAAGCATTTGTAAGGGCTGTGAATATATGTGACCCCCCTGATCCCCCAAAATTGAATGTATGTGTGTGTAAGTGTGAATATAAGTGGGAATGTAAGTGTATTAGTACAATAGGTGTGTGTGGGTGTGTGTTTGTGTGTATGTGTGTGTGGGGGGGGGGCACTAACCTGGGGTGGCAGGCTGTAGGTTGTCCAGGAGGGCTGCATGATGAGCTGGAATCGTCTTCTTTGCTGGATCTGGTGAGTGGGCGGTGCTGTAGGGCTAGGAAGCACAGGCAGCAGCAGGGCACCTAGATTTCATTGTGCCTGCTGCTGCCTTGGGGCCCCTGGGCGATCGCGCCTCAGGGGCCACTCGTTCCCCGCTTCTGCTCGTTGCCTAGGGGCTGGGGGACGAGTATGAACGGAGCGAGCGGCTTTTTTAGCCGCTCCTCCGTTCAAAAAAAGCAGGCAGCAGGCAAACAGCAGCAGAGCACGTATATTTTGCGTGCCTGCTGCTGCATTGGGGCCCCTGGGCGATCGCGACCCAGGGGCCCCATTTTCCCTACGTAGGCTCGTTGCCTAGGGGTAGGGGAAGCTGGCAGGGACACTAAGAACGGAGCGAGCGGCTTGTAAAGCCGCTCCTCCGTTCTGAAAGTGCAGGCAGCAGCAGGGCACATATGCTGCACGTGCCTGCTGCTGCCTTGGGGCCCCTGGGCGATCGCGACCCAGGGGCCACTTGTTCCCCGCCTAGGCTCGTTGCCTAGGGGCTGGGGAACAAGCAGGAACGGAGCGAGCGGCTTTACAAACTGCTCCTCCGTTCCCAAATCTGCAAATGCTGCAGAACGTAGAATCTACGTTCTGTGGCATTTCAAGTTACTTTGCTACAGAACGTAGATTCTACGTTCTGTGGCATTTAAAGGGTTAAAGCAGCGTGTCAAAAGATACCTTGCGCTAAACAAGAGTTTGTTTTTTTCATTTAATTTTGACTTCCTGTACATTTCTTCTGTGCCAGATAATTTAGTTCTTCAACCCTTACAAATTATGAACAGAAGAACATAGCTTTTATTTGTTTTTTTTAAATTAGAACTCTCTTCAGCAATCCTTTTCCATCTGGTTATGTTTACATAAAGAGGCAATTATTCTCCCCATTATTTAGAAGAAATAATTGGTTTTTAAAATAAAAACATAATTGGCATTCACAGGAAAAATGAACCCATGGGCAATGTTTTGTGGCTTTTTCCAGAATCCTGCAAGTTTGTCTTTTCCAGAATCTCATTGATGAATTTGTCTTGTTTTGTGTGTCTTTACCAACCGACAAAAATCACAAGGAAATAGAAAAGGGTGTCAGTGGTATAGAAAAGGTATAAAAGTAGTAGTACCCATACACTGACCCTCCTGATCTACCTCACAAACTTTTACCTAGCTTACTAGTTTCTGTCTGTAGACATTCAATTACAGTCCCTTGGGAAGTTGCCTGTGCAAAAAAACTGTATGCTAATGTTGGTAACACAAGGGACTTAATAGTACAGACAGCACATTGCTGCTGCTTGGAGATAGGCGCAAACATAGAAGACCTGATGGGGGTTACTGTCCCATGTTAATATATGAGCTTGACTTTAAATTGTGAAAAATTAAATGCAAGTAAGGTAGCTATTATTTACATTGCTTTTTTGCCTGTGGTTTTCTAAATAAAGAATATTTACATCATTTGGAACATCATGCCTATAAATAGAGAAAATAAAAAATGCCAAATGTTTTGCAACTATCAGGAATTTATACTGATCATTAGTGATGGGTGAATCTGTGCAGTTTTGCTTCACCGAAAAATTAGCTAATTTATAGCAAAATTCACAAAATGCATTGAAGTCAATGGGTGTCAAAATAATTTTGATGCACGGCAATTTTGACACAAGCGTCTGTTTTTATATGCACAATTATTTGGTCCAAATGCATTAAAGTCAATGGCCATCCGAATAATTTTGATGCGTGTTAATTTTTATGCTCATGCCAATTTTTTTGTGCAGAAACAAGGAAATTCGGTGAGAATTCATGTTTGGCAAACAATATACTATGAGAAGGGATCTTTCCAGTTTTCTGATCTTTCTGGGTTGCAACTTGCAGAATCAAGATCCCATACCTGTACTAGATTCTCATCAATTTGACAAGTAATTCTTTTATTCTTTTATTTATGTCCTTTGTGTTTGCTAATCCAAAATGATGATCTCTTTCAGAGCTTCCTTATGGCTGGGAGAAAATTGATGATCCAATATATGGCACATATTATGTTGAGTAAGTTTGCTTTCCTTAAATTACTGCTCAAATAAAAGAAAGTAAAAACCACATAATTATGAATCATTGAAATAAAGACTTTAAAGGAAATGTTCAACAATGCAATTAGCTGTTTTGCCAATAGATTTAACTGAAAAATACAGAACGAATCCACATGAATAATATTCATATGAATAAGCCTTATGAGGAATAAACAAAGACTGGATTGTGAGAAATTGAGGGATGCCAATATGGTTAGCAGACAAAGAAAGTCATACAGAGGGCAAGCTAACAAGCTATATAATATATCAGAGACTTCCAGTAAAGAGAATATACAGTATATAAAAAGAATATTTTCATTTGTGATCATTTCAGAAATGTAATAAAGTGGCAAGTAATTATAGGGCACACATATATATAATATGATACCAGAGTATTCGTGTTTTTAAAACTATTATTTCATATTTGAAAAACTAGGGGACATTTTTAAAAATGTAAAAAACATTGATTTTCTTTGCGAATGTCATAATAATTTTGGGTATGAGAGAGAAAATGTAGCAATAAGTTACACATGTTTTAAGCTTCTGCATCTGGAACCTAGCAAGACACACAAACATTTTTGTCACCTGTGATTAGCCAGTGTAAGTAAATGTCTGGTTGCCATGAGTCCTACACTACAGGAAAAAAGATCTTTTTGGAAAAGCGTAAAAATTGGTGGTAAAAAAAAGGTAGTACTAAATAACAAATGTCACAAATTATCTAAAATGTTCTATAGAACTTAACTAAATACTTATCTAAAAGATTAGTCAGGATCACTGCTTGGACTGCCAGTATTATGTGTAAATGTACTGCTTATTTTCTGCTTCAGTGTGTCTCTACATGTCTACAAGTCTAGTTGTTCTTTTCTGCTTTGTGTATTTTATATGGACTGTATTTTATGTTGACTCTTGTTTTCTAAAAGATAAAAATTATTTTGGGACTAAATAATTATAGTTTTTGCTGGTTTTTCTCTAGAGACAACCTTTTAACCTTTTGTATAAGCTACTTAAGTTAATGAATTCTGAACTTTTCTATCTGACCTGTTTTCTGACTCATTTCTTCAATCATGCTGCTGTCCACACACTCTGTAATAACTGCTGAAAACAGAACTAAAAAGAAAATCGTAAACCTTGTTATTAACAGATAGGCATATATCTGCTACATTTTTTTCATTTGGTTCTCGCATTCAGCTCCATGTTACCTCCTCTAACTTGTTGATAAAAACAATTTGATTTGTATTGCTAACAATCTGCACATTGTATAAGTACTGCAAGACTGAGACCATGCAAACTGATAATTCCTTTCATAACATCAGTATTGGGATATTTAGGTATGATGTTCATATGACAATTAATTGTGACCTTCAATAGAATAGAATAGACTATAGCAACACATCTGAAATGGTCATCTGAATTCAGAGTTTAAAGTAAAATCTGAGAGTTTCTATACTGACATAGAGTGAATTTTAGCTTCAGATGGTGCCGCGTGGCCCGCGTCCATACTAACTGAACTTATACATGTCATTGCTCTATCACATTCACTATAATGCAATCAATGTAATACACAGTGCAGATGCAGCTGGCTAAGTTCTTCCATAATATTAAGAAACAATGCCATCCAGGCATAAGTGGAATCTTGCATCACTCTCTTTGAAAACTGTTCTATTCAGTTAAGCACATCAATTAAAGATGTGCTTAATTGAATACCATATCTACATCATTTTCATAAGGCTTCTATAATATATATTTTTCTTCTCTGTTGAAATTCATAGGAGCAAGACCAATGTTATTTTATGTACAGACTAACCACTGCAACTGTTTTTTCAGTCACATAAACAGAAGAACACAGTTTGAAAACCCAGTATTAGAAGCAAAAAGAAAGCTTCAGCAGCACAGTATGCCCTCCACAGAACTGGGAACTCCGCCAATGCAGCCCCAAGTATTTAGAGGTACCTTCCAACAAAAAACAAATGTTGATTTTGATAATGATATTAATAATCTTAATGCCTATAATTAATTTATGTGTGATTTGAATTAATTGGCTAGTTTACTGATAAATTGGGCTTAAAGTAAAAATGTCAAGTTATTAGTAAAAACAGTAAAATGCATGCAGAATATGCAACATTAAATAATTAGAAAGTAGTGTAATTCTGTCTCTTACAAAGCTACAGTACTTTCAAGTAACTAAAACATAGTAATTAAAAAAGGCACTACTTGTGGAATAAATGCATTAGATTGCCTCATTGTAAGTAAGAAATTAAAAGGGAACATTTGAAGGATAAAGGCATAATATCACTTCTTAGTAAGTAAGTAAAAATAAAAGGCAATACTCGAAGAATAAAGACATCAGTTTCCCTCTTTGTAAGTAAAGTAATAAAGGTATAATATGAAATACTTGCTATCCTCTTATATTGAGTATGTAGAACGTTTCGAGTTCTTAGAAAGTATATTAGTTTGTTGAAGAGAGTTCACAGAGAAACAATAACATGAATAAGAAAAAAAAAATAAGCATTAAATTATAAGTCAAGACTATGAAAATAGAATTTGCTTTGTCTGGAGAAGAGGGCCTGTAATAGCGTCAGGTCTGGAAATATTGGCTTCTTTTCTCAAGAAATTGTTGTGTTTGTCCCTTTAAGTTAAAGAAATGCATTTCACTGCAAATGCAATAAATTAATGGCAGTGTTATATCAGTATATTCTCTTGATGCCCTCAAAGGGTGCTTCTTTATCATCTTGGACAAAATAACTTATGCTATAGAAAGTATTTTCTGAAAGAGCTAAGTGCTACACTGAAATGATGAACTTGAAAGACAAAAAAGGTATTTTAGCTAAAAAAAAAAACTTAGGTCCATCCTGGCAGTCTATGCTTTACATTTCACAAAAATGATTATATTACTATGCATAACTAGAGTACTCACTTAATAAGTATTTTTCTCCTTCTATGACCCCTTTTTATTATTTAACATAAATCTTGATAGATGTACTATTTCATCATTTATCACAGCTCAGCTAGCATTAGAGATGAGTATCATGATAGTAAACTAATACATTAATGGGATGTAATAAATCTGTCAAAACTGAGACTTAGCAAGGTTCTTCTACATTTTCATTAATACGTTTTATCCATTATTTATTTTTAAATAGTAGAACACTTTAGTACAATTATTTCTACTTTTAAAAAGGGACAAACTTTAAATGTTCACTTTTCCAACTTTATCCAATGCTGCAGAAAAGCCACTATTTACCCGTGACGCATCACAACTAAAAGGAACTTTTCTAAGCACCATACTGAAGAAAAGTAACATGGGTTTTGGGTTTACCATCATTGGAGGAGATGAACCAGATGAGTTTTTGCAGGTGAAGAGCGTAATCCCTGAAGGCCCAGCTGCACAAGATGGTAAAATGGAGACAGGTAATTTCCAAACTCGCTCTTTGCTCCTTTTCACTTGTAAGTTTTATACAACAAATGGCATGTTTAACGTTTTAATACTTATGGCATAACAGAAGCCAGTTAAAGGAGATGGTCACAAAATATATTAATATAGTATGATTTTATTTTGTCTTCTATGGTTTGAAAATGATTGCTGTTTATTCTGTCTTACATACTTTCTTACTGTCCTCTATTGGTTTGAAAATTATTCAGCACCCAAAAAGTGTTGTTGTGAAGGACTATATTTCTATTGTTCATGTTATTTCTCCTGAAACATACGGAGAACATCTAAAAATATTTTTTTGTAAATGCATGCAGATGTAGTCCCTCAGAGTGATACTTAGATGGCCAAGATCCTTCTCATCTGGACAACTACAAAACAAATCCGCACAAATGGTTTAATGGTGATTATCCCATTTATTCAAGCTGGGCTTCATATATAGGGATATATAATTTATTAACTGTTTCTAGCTTATGTGTATCTGCCTAATACATAGTTATTTATTACATTTTAATAAATACATTTATGTTGTCATAATTAGAAAACTGCTACTGGAACTGGGTGAAGTATGTAAATGCTGTGAAAATAAAGCCAAAGCACAAAGCTTTTGTCTAATTAGAGACTGTAATGCAAATGCAGAAATCACAACTGGAAAAAACTCAACTTAGAAACAAAGGCAACATGAAGTGCTTCCAATCATGAAAATTAAATCACTGGATTTTTCATCTGCACACAAATTGGTAAAGATAGGATGCAAACTTTAGAATCATTCCAAAAAACATGCAAGCCAAATGGAATAAGATCAGTTTAAAACTACAGGAGATCCAACTAAAATAACTCCTCTGAGCTACACACATGGAGAATAATACAGCTGAAACTGTTAAGAAAGCATATGTATTTAACCTGACCGTGAAGCCAGAGCAAGTGTCGATCAGGAATTTAGATCAAGTAAGCTAACAGACGATTTCCGTGCTCAGTTGTACCTTAGCCCCTGTTGTAATTGATAAGAACAAGAAAACAGATGATAATTACTACATAATGAAATGAAAGGTTTGTCAGATATTTGTATACCTCCATAACAACCAACATCACTTGTGCTAATAGCATTTACCGTCTTCAATTATATTGAATATTATATATACTGTATAATAATATAATATATTGTATATTATACTGTATTATTTGGGTAACTAAAAAAACTGTAAACATTCATGCAGAATAATGGTTGTAAACATTTTGTATAGTGATTTTTATTCTTATTGTTTTGGATATTACATGTAGACATTCATAAAATGTCATCATATATGTAGATCTGAGAAATAGCTTCATAATATATGGAAATCAGATATAGCTAAAACATGTCTTAGGGTATTTTCATGATCATGTACATTCTACACTAAGTTCATGTTTGTTGAAGTTGAAGAAGGAACTGTATAAATTTACAAAGAAAAATCGAATAACTAATAACTAAAGCATTAAAGGTTTGTGAGCAGCTTATAATTCTGTAGCAGGCCCCGAATACATTTCATTGGTTCCTATGGGAGTGTGTTCATTAATGTTTGTAATTTATATGGTTTTCCCACAAGAAGCTGCTACTCATACACTGGGACAATTATTGGTTTTATCTGTAAGTTTTTTCAGAGCTTGGGAAGTCCACTAGCTAGCTAGAGATCTGTTTGCTTACCGTATATGAGAACAGTATATTTTTTTTAAATATTGGCCATGCTCTAAAAATATGTATGGCTCATAGATTCTGTTGTTAAGGAATCTTAACAGTCAAGTTTGTTACTGAATTTACCCACTCTGCAAGTGGTAGGTGTACACATCTTAACGTCCAGATCGTTCCTGGAAAATAGATAATAATCCCATGATAGTCTCTACTTTCATAGTCACAGGAGTGTGACATACAGATTAAATGCTTTCCTGAGGTTTAAGATGTTTGTAAAATGTTTGTAAAATCTCCCCATAAATGAAGGGGTGATATTATATACCAGGCTTGCATGTGCCCTAGATAACTTGTGCTTCAGTTTGACCTGACCTGACCTGGCCACCTTCCTTGTATGTACTGTATATATAAGTATATTAGGTATAGAAGCATCTTTGAAAACATCTTCTTATTGTTGCAGCATATAGCAGTTATATTTTGCCATTCTTCTGAAAAGAAATATTTACTCACTGGTCTGTCCAAATGTTAGAACCATTGAATCAGAAAGAACATGTCAAGCATTAAAACACAAAGGACTTTATCTGTATAAGTTTAGAGTCCCAAGTTCATATTAGTCCCACTCCAATCTGCACCTCCGGCTCTCCTCAACTGTCAAATAAACTCCAATTCCAAACTAGTGTGCTCTTGGCCGACTACACGCAAAGAACCATGTGAGAAACAACATAGAAAAAATATATTGTAGCTTCATTGGTTCACATTCACCCAAGTGTTTTCAAACAAATATCAGATAAGTGCCAATTAACTGTGCTCATAACCCAGAGACTTGGAGTATTAAAGAGATACTGACATCAGAAATAACCTTTTTTTATTATCTATCATAACATTGTCTTTGAATGCTATTTATAATTTTGCCATAAAAGTATTTGCCTGATGCTTTTACATTACCTTTCTTACTACCCTGTTCCTCCATGAGGGGGCTGCTATATTTGTGCAGCAGTAGTTCATTAGCATTAGAAACTCTAACTGGAGAAAGGACAGTCAGGTTTAGGAACTTCAAGTGATAATTACTTACAAAACCAGAACTATCAGTGAAAAAAAGATCAGCATGACCTATAGGTAAGTTTTAATGTAGATTAATATTTTGAAAAGAACATTTTTAGGGGCCAATTCACTAAGTTCGAGTGAAGGAATAGAGGAAAAATAGTTTGAATTTTGAATGGTTTTTTTGGCTACTTCGACCATCGAATTGGCTACTTCGACCTTCGACTATGACCTTTGACTTCGAATCGAACGATTCAAACTAAAAATCGTTCGAATATTCTACCATTTGATAATCGAAGTACTGTCTCTTTAAAAATTCCTTCGACCCCCTAGTTCGCCACCTAAAACCTACCGAGGCCAATGTTAGCCTATGGGGAAGGTCCCCATAGGCTTGCTAACAATTTTCTTATCGAAGGATAATCCTTCGAATCGTTCGATTCGAAGGATTTAATCGTTAGATCGAACGATTATTCCTTCGATCATTCAATCGAACAAATTGCGCAAAATCCTTCGACTTCGATATTCGAAGTCGAAGGATTTAAATTCGGCAGTCCAGTATCGAGGGTTAATTAACCCTCGATATTCGACCCTTGATACATCTGCCCCTTAATGTCAGTATCACTTTAAGGGGCCAATTCACTAACTTCGAGTGAAGGATTCGAAGGTAAAAAACTTCGAATTTCAAAGTTTTTTTTGGGTTACTTCGACCATCGAATGGGCTACTTCGACCTTCGACTACGACTTCGAATTGAAGGATTCGTAGTAAAAATCGTTCGACTATTCGACGATTCGATAGTCGAAGTACTGTCTCTTTAAAAAAAACTTCGACCCCCTAGTTCGCCATCTAAAAGCTACCGAAGTCAATGTTAACCTATGGGGAAGGTCCCCATAGGCTTGGCTAACTTTTTTTGATCGAAGGATATTCCTTCGATCGTTGAATTAAAATCCTTCGAATCGTTCGATTCGAAGGATTTTATCGTTCGATCGAAGGAATTATCCTTCGATCGTTCCATCGAAATATCTGCGCTAAATCCTTCGACTTCGATATTCGAAGTCGAAGGATTTTAATTCCTAGTCGAATATCAAGGGTTAATTAACCCTTGATATTCGACCCCTAGTGAATCGGCCCCCAAGTCTCCATATATCACTATTAGAGGAAAGGTGTATAAAGACCAAGATAGGACACACTTTGCAAACTTTGTTCCAAAATACAGTCTCACATTTTACTCACAAGATAGTTGTTGTTAAAAAGCTCATCAAATACTCTCCACTGATTCGGTATTATCACATACCTCCCAACTGTCCCTTTTTTGGAGGGACAGTCCCTCTTTTGACAGCTCAACCCGCAGTCCCTCATTTGTACTGGAAAGTCCCTCTTCTCTCTGCACTGAACAGCCAGAAAAAGAAACAAAGTTTCTCACTTAATTGGCTTTTAACAGAGAGCCCAGAACAGCCACAGCTGCAAATAAGATACTTTGTAACAAATTTAAGACACAAAAACACAGTTTAGATAAGGAGAAATATTTTCAAACTTTCATAACCTGCCAAATTTTGTAAAACAAAATTGCTGCGCTACGTGCGTAAAAAAATTTTTTGTCCCTCTTTTTACTTCCAAAATGTTGGGAGGTATGATTATCATGCTTCAACTTTTCCTTAGGAACATTAAAACATAGCATGTGCAGGTAATGTCACTTAAAAACCATTTTAATGATAAGCCATTGCACTTACAAAATCTTCTTGATATTGGCGCAATTCATATATTGCAACCACAGTCCCGAACAACGTCCGTTTCAGTGCTCTCTAGTATCTATTGCGTATGTTCCGGGTGTGTGTTCTCTGTATGAATGTGTCCTGTTATCCTCGCTGACCTGTTTTGCCTGTCTGGCTTCTTCCAAAGCAATCATCACATTCGTTAGTTGGCTCTGCTTTATTGTCCCATAGATCTCAAAACTTTATTGTTCTTTTTTTAATTAAAAAACTTTATCCCTTCCTGAATTTTCAACAACACTGAAATCCTATTTACACAGTTAATTACCAATCCTAAAATTGCAATACATCGTATTAGAAACCACTATAAAAAATTCACATCAACGGTCATTTATGAGGGACTCCATTATGATAAACATGTTCTAAGATTAAAATCTATATTAAGACCACAGGGATTTAAAGATTTTAATTTATAAATCCACCAACTCTCCCTCTTCAGAGTATCTGTCACTAATTCTCCACCCCTTCGATGTGTTTTTACTATCTCAATACCATACCACCATAGTGCGGTAGGGGATTTATTATGTTTTTCTAAAAAATATTTTGACACATAGGGGCATATTTATCAAGGGATAGAATTTCGAATTGAAAAAAACTTCAAAATTTGAATTCAAAGACCAACCGAAATTAGGTTGAAGTTTTTTTTTTTGGTTGAATAGGTCTGTTTACGATTGAATAGTTCCGTATTCGGTCGAATTCTAATAGTTCGAATCGAAGGAATATCGCATTTGATCTAATTCGATTCAAAGTTTTTCCAAATAGGTTCTAGGAGGTCCCCCATAGGCTAAAACAGCTATTCGGCAGGTTTTAGATGGTGAATGGTCAAAGTCAAATTTTTAAAGAGACAGTACAAGATAAATTTCAATATTCAATTTTTTTTAATTTTTTCAAATTTTAATCAATTTTTTTTTCATTCGACAATTCACCTCGAACTTTGATAAAACTGTCCCATAATGCTTCTCAAGCCCTTTACAGATATTGTTAATATGGTCCCCTATCCTTTTTTGAGCTTCCTATTTGTTTTGTCCACATATTCACCCACTTCTTGCATGTCAAATTGTTCACCTGTATTATGACTATGGAAATTCATTTTTCTGACTAAATTTACATGCTTTGCAGAGACTACAGGGACCATTATAGGGATCTCCTTTTCTCCCCTTAGTTCTTTTCTGAATCTCTACACTTATTAATCTCTGTTTTAAATTTGGGGCTTTCTGAAAAATTCAGGTAGAATTCGAATTCAGGGAGAATTTGTACTATTTCTCTATTAAAACTCAAAACATTCCATTTTTTCCTTAATCTCCTTAATATGTTTAGCTTGTGGATTAAATTGAGTAATAAAACATAAACCAAAATCTTTTTTTTCCATTTTTTTCTTCATTGTCACCTCTTTCTTTTTGAATTTTGTACTCTAATATCTGTTCAGCCTTAGTGATTCATATATATCCTGACAAAGGACTTAATGCAATGAGACCTAGTAACTGGCCCCATTAGTCTTTTCCAAATGGAACATCTGGCCCAAACTTCACACTTCTGGTTGTGTACAACTAAATTGGCTGCATATTTTTAGATATATTTAGCTCAGTCTCTGTAAATTTTGATCCCCACTAAAACTAAAGAGAAGAGTATTTAAAAGCAGGAATAAATCTATTTGGACATGACCTTGTAGAACAACATTGCTGGTGTAGAAAAAAACCAATAAGTTTTTTCTAGAACTGAAACGTCTGCTTTGAGAAAGAAGTAGGACAATAAGAAACACAATTCTCTAGTGCTTCTTTCATCAGTTTAATTAAAGTTTCTTTTGAACAGCCTTTCAGTTATTATAAATCCCATTGTATGGTTAACTGATATTTTAATTTCCTAAAATTGTTTTAATCTTTTCTTGTGTAAGTATAGTTGTGTGTGAATGTAAATCTTTCCTAGAAATATTATTCATGCTGGGTAAAAACAATGATATTTTAGAACAAGTGCATTGCATTACAGTAGTACTTGGCCTAAACCTCAGAAAATATGTTCCATTTTGTATCTCTTTTAAAAAACAAAACAATAATGCCTTTAAACGATCCACGTGAGCTGCAATGATGTACTTCTGTTTGACTGCAGTGCTGGGTTTTGCTCATGGCTGATGCTGAAGTAAGGTGCCAAGGAATGTCCAGATTTGTCTTGTTGGATAATGTGAGCTACACTGAACACAGATTTGTGTCATTGTCATAATGTGAGCCACACTAAATATACTTGTAGCAGACATAAGTTTTAACATAGCAATTTTTTTCAAATATGCAATGATATTTATTTAAGCATATGGCTGAATTTCATTCAATACTTTTTCATCTCATTTGCATATTTGCTACAGTGTAATGTCTTTAAAAACCATAATGATGTATGAGGATATATATTCAGGAAAAACCTATTTGGCAGTTTATGGGTCACATGGCAGCCATAGTTTTTGTGACTTGCCCATCACAATTATCAATGTTAATTGTATAGCCAGTGCTGTAAATTTGTACCGGTATAGTTGGCCAATCAACTCTTTGCTTTTATTTTCTAACTGGAATTATACATCAAATCTAACTGGTACTGATGTTTGCTATGGGCACTAGTGCTGTAAATTCATTTATGTGGGTATCTCCACTGTGGCAGAGATTAATGTGAATGATAAATAATTATATAAAGTTCTGCAAAATGTGTTGGTTCTATATTAATCACTCAGCTGCTAAATGTGTTGGTTAATATAGAACCAACACAATTTGCAGAACTTTACATAATTATTTATCATTCACATTAATCTCTGCCCCAGTGGAGTTTACAATCTGAAGTCCCTATCACATTCATTCATGCACAGCAGAGTAAATTGTATAAGAAGCCAATTAACATTTGCATGGTTTAGGAGGCTACCCACACAAACACAGGGAGAACTTACAAACTCCTTGAAAATAGTTCCTTGACTGGATTAGAACTCAGAACCCACTAAACTATAATAATGCCCTATTTAGTTCCTGTCTTTGAAAATTGGCCCTAACATGTAATTATATTGTATTTGCATTCTATTTTTATATTACCATTTTTCTTTTAAAATGCAGTACAGGTATGGAATTCATTATCCAGAAACCAATTATTCAAAAAGTTCTGAATTATGGAAAGGCCATCTCCCATAGACTCAATTTTATCCAAATATTCCAAATTTTTTAAAATGATTTCTCTTTTCTCTGTAATAATAAAACAGAACCTTGTATGTGATCCAAATTAAGATACAATTAATCCTTATTGGAGGCAAAACCAGCCTATTGGGGTTATTTGATATTTACATGATTTTCTAGTAGTCTTAAGGTATGAAGATCCAAATTATGGAAAGATACACATTCTGCTCCCATACTTGTAGTTTAATTGGGAAACACGATTAGTAGGTACAAGGAATGGCCAGGAGGCAGGTTAACTGCTCAATGTGGTTTATTGTAAACACAACATGGTTCGAGCCTTTCAGCTCTTTGTCAAGTGTCAGTGTCTCTTTGTCAAACCTGTAGTTTGTTTACCCCTCTTTTTCCATGAAGAAACATAAGAGGTGCTCATGAGCTACATCAACAAGTACAAAACTAATTAACTAATTTATCACATAAACAGTTTTTTAAAGGAAACCTAAAGTCAAAAAATAAAATCCTAATTATAGGTTGCCCCTCAAAAATAACACTTATATACTTGCATTAAAAACGCAAGTACAAATGTTTGTATGGCTCTCTCAAGGAATTACATTTGCTCTCAAAGCCGATAGCAAAGATTTATTAGCAGTCACCGGCTGCCCTAAGTAGATGGGATCTACAGTGTTTCAGACTTCAGACAGCTTGATTTGCATTAAAACAGTTGTTTAATAGAGTGTGTTATGGTTGGGAGTGGAAATGAACATTGTTAATTATTTCCAGTTTACTGTTAGAGTTGTATATTAAATGTCCATCTTACAGACAAATTTTTTTCTGTGTGGTTTTCTCCAACCAGATCAGTAAAACACTTGGCCTTGGTGACCAGATTATTATATATTGTCTTTACTTATAAAAATCTATCCAAGATTTTAAATGGCCATACTCACTGGCATCATATTCTTTTAGAGTGGCCTATGAAGCTGGTGAGCGATAACAGATTTTCTTCTTGGAGCCCTTTAAGTAAGAAATGCATTTGCTCTCCAGCCACTCACTCCAGTGCCAGTGGGCAAACTAGTAGTCTGTTAGTGGCATGCAGCTGAGTTTCTAGTAGTAGAGAATATATAAATAGTAATTTTTATATGAATAGGAATTTATTCATATGTTGGGGTGCTGGCAACTGATTTTTTGATTGAAACATCTGTGTGGACACTGGTGGGTCACCCATTATTAATAATTGAGCTGGGGAGGAGCGCAATGCTAAACTTTGTTAGTATCTGATGGGATATGTTTGAAACAGTGTAATGTTGACTGCAGAAGCATGTATTATGTTATACTTGAGAAAGATTAGTTAGGTGATTAACTGTGAAAGCCAACCCGTAAGTCTCTTAAAGAATGACTCGCCAATACAAATAGTAACTTAAAGTGCACGTCTATGTTTTTACAATAATGATTGATTAAACTCTGCTATGAGGCAGGTACTTGCAATCATGCTGATTATTCAACAAATGTTCCATATCGGTAAAGACATTTTGTGCAAAGTGTTGGGGAAACATATTATTTAGAAAAAATTGCTCCTGGTTAATTAAAAAGGAAACATTTATTTTATTTATTTTCACAGTCACCTTTACAGTGCACATCTTGCTAAAACATATGATCAGCTGTAAAGTACAATGGTTTAAAATTAGAATTTGGTAAGCAGGGTGCTTTCACAGGCTTGTTTTCACAGAAAAAAAGTATTCTGTTTTTGCTGCTTTGTAAATATGGTATTTCTGCATGTATATGAAGAAAAGGATGAATATGATCAAAAACTTTAACTGCATGGGCTACAAATTTAAAACATGTTCGCTAAGGTCTGCATGTGCACTTGAACTGTTTAAGCAGCCATTTTTGTAATGTCCTTTAAATGAATGTGGCCGCCGTGATTAAGGATAATCATAATAATCATAATATTACTTGCCAGATATTCAAGAAAATGTAGCACAAAACAAAATAAAAATTTGATTAGTGCCAAAGATGGACAGGGAATTGGTGAAATGTTTTTGGGGGTTGCCTCGTTCTTTAAAAACCATGTCGTCTTGCCAATGTATTCTTGCAGTAGACATTATTCTAGGAAGGGTCTTGGTAAAAATTATTGTAAATGTTTCTCCTTTAACTGTAAACAATTTATTACAACCTAAAAGTTTGTCAAATTGTTATATCTACACATTGCACAAAGGTGTTATTGGATTATTCTTGCATCTTGTCATCTGAATGAGCATGCCTTATGCAAACAATTTATTCATAAAATGATGACTCTCAACAAGTTTACTCTTTTCTTCTCTGCCATTTTGGCATAGCTTTTAATTTCTCTATATTTAGCACAGTTCAAGAAAATATATTTTTGTTTTCTCTTTGGCCAGTGCCCTGTTCCATTGTCTCATGCTTGACAGCTTAAGAAGAAATAATGCATGCATTACTTTTCTCTTGTTTATTCTTTCTTCCGTGACGAATGCAACTTACCGTATGCCTTAATTAATGCAGACTTTAAACAAAGGGCATCTGAATTCTGCATCAAGAAATGCTAAAACATAGAGCAATATAAGGAAAAATGCACAGTAATCAGTGTTGTAAGACAAATAATTACCTAGGAATTGTGGAGTTAAAGATCAAGATTAAAAATGTAAACATTATTTCCTATGTGTCATTTCATTTCTAGTAAATCAAATTATGCATGTTGAGTATACTGATGAAAAAGAATTTGATTTATTGTAGATTATTCTAAAACAAGATTGTGTCAGTTTAGCATATATTTATTTTAATAGGAACTATGCTATGGCTAGGGTTTTGTATTTTGTAATGCACTATTGTTTTTGTGGTGAAATCAGGACTATGGTATTAGGTTGGCAAATGGAGTTCAGTAATAATAATAGATATGGAATCTATTATCCACAAACTTATTATGCAGAAAGAGCTGAAATACCACATTGCTATTTACCGTTCAGTCCATTTTAAATAAACAAATAAATTAGGTTTTTTTGTGATAGTTATTACATATTTTAGTACCTTGTACTTGATGACAAATCAACTAGCTAAAATTCATACTGAAGACTAAAACTAACTTTTTTTCTTTTTAATATTTATATGTTTTTTTAGTAATAATAAGGGTAGGACTACACAGACGTTTTCGGCGCGATCCGACAAAACGCATGCAATGGAAATAAGGTAAGAGATAGAAATGTCGGATGAAGTTGCATCGTTGATCTGACGCAACACGACTGTCGGATGCAGACGCAGTGTGCAGCGTCTGCATCTGACAGTCATGTCGCGATGGATCAACGCTGCAACTCCATCCGACATTTCTATCTCTTACCTTATTTCCTTTGCATGCAATTTGTCGCATACGTTTTGTCGCAGCGCTTTGGATTGTGCCAAAAACGTCCATGCAGTCCTATCCTAATGGGCAGATTTATCAAAGGTCGAATTTCGGGGAAATTTTTTTTTTTACTCTATTAAATTCGAATATACTCAAAACTCGAATGAACTCGAAAAGTCCCTACCTGAAAATTAGAATCGAGTTTTCCCTCCGAAAAAAACTTGAATGTCAGTAAGGCAATTAGCATATTCAAATGGTTCAACCTCTATTATTGACTTGTAAATTAACTTGGCAGGTTTTAGGTGGAAAATATTCAAATTGAAATTGTTTCCATGGTCGAGGTGTGATAAAGCTCACATTCAAATTTACATTCGATTTGGGGGATTAAAATTTGAATGTGTGAATTGTGACACCAAAAACAATCGAAAATTCGAATTTGAATTTACTATTCAACCTGTAAAAAAAATTGGTGATCCAAATTACTGAAAAAAAACCCCTGTATTTAGAAAATCCCTGCTCTTAAGTATTCTAAATGAATTGTGCTTTGGTCCCAACTTTGTCTCTTTTAAGTTTAAGATTTTAGTTTACCTGCCCAATCAAAAGGGCAATAGCACTTCTGATGAAGTGTCAGGTTCTCTGACACGAAACGCGTTAGATGTGATCCCCCTCCTTAGCAGTTTTTAATGCGCTCAATAAAGCCATTATATTGATATTAATCTGCCAGACTCCGTGATTGCTTTGAACAGCGCTCTGCAAACGGTAACAGAAGTGTGCAGTGGAAGCCGGCTAGAAGGAGCCGAACTATCGCGAGAGCTGCGGCTTAGCAGGAGCTGGCGTGTAAGGGAAGCGCTCCGCCATCAGCCACATCGTATTCGTTTGTCCAATAGCATTTCAACTCTGGACATTCTTCCTAGAACTTAAATCATAAGTACAGTGAAGTACAGTAAATTGATTTATAATGTTTGACTCAAGTGAGGTTGTAGCTTATTTTTACTGGAGCAGCATATTAAACTAGGATATCGCTCAAAGAAACACTGATACTTGAGTATAGGTGCTACAAGCAAATTTGCAATTACTGTGAATAACTGGGCTCAGAATTGCTGCCATCAAAATGCTATCCAATTATGTTTTTGATCCTTTGTGCTATTCTCTATACTTTGCCAGCTGACCCTGGAATGCTAGGAAGAAGTGTTGGATTATGCGAACAGAGTTGTTCCAATTTTCTGCACTTTCTACAGGATAAGTAATTAAACCCCAATAGGACTGCTTTGCAAAATAATCTTTATTGCTTTTATTTTTGGTGTGATTAATTACATCTCACTTTAACTCTGATATACAATACATTTATTTAAAAGAATACTTATTGCAAATATAATATATTAAGCTGAAAGTGTTGAGTATCATATTGCCTAGCAAAAGTTAATTCGAGGACACTGTTAGGATTTAAATATCAGGCACATGATAATAAAAAAGAGTCAAACAGAATACACTTGTCAAGCAATTTTCTTTTACAATGGAGATTGTTAGTTTTGATGGCAGACTGTTTCATTATCTTGTCAAAATGAAAATGCAAAAAATAACTGGCACTGACGAGAAATGTAAAACATCCCTATTAAATGTGGAGAACTAATAGAGGTGTTACCCAAAAACCTGCTGCCATTTGGAGTTTTCTATAGTTTTTCTGTTAGATGAGAGATCGCTTTCGACATATTCTCGTGTGTCTCTCTGACATCTAAAATACATTTTGCATTTACAGTGCGAAATACAGTATCTGTAGTATAATATTCTTCTGAAAATGTAATAATATCAGTCAAAACCTAAATAATTAATTTTCTCTGAATTCAGAAATTCATTAAAGCACATTTTAAGACAAGTATTAGTGATGAGCAAATCTGTCTGTTTTTCACTGAAAAATTCACAAAACAACAATTTATCTTGCTCCAAATGCATTATGTCAATTGGAGTTTTTTTTTGTGGCAACCTTCTTTTGTCTCTGCGACTTTTTTGTAAAATGCATTAGTCAATGGGCATTTTTTCTTCTGTTTCAATAATTTTTATTAACATGGAAAGTAATAGACCATACATATCAATATGAATGACGTTGTACAGAGTGTATATAAAAGGGATACCATAAATATATCATCAGGATAAGAATACAAATTGTTCGTCTTTCATTGTGTATTGAGAACAGAACATAACAGTATTATACTGTATATAATATATAACAGTACAAAGAAAAAATAAATGAAAGACAGATAGTAACGGAAAAATAAATAAAAATAAAAAAATAGAAAGAGGATAAAGAAAGTAGGTTAGACCAAATATTCGTCACAAGTATCGAGAGGTAAGGTATATCAAATGTGGGTTACATCATACAAAACATTGAGCAGTATCAAGATACTAGTATGACAACTATGGCTGACTTCCACAAAGTGTACCTTATCAATTAGAACTAGATCTTATTGTAAGGGGAACCTGTATTGAAAGGGGTTGTCTATTGGGTATCCTATAGTGAAAGCATGGGAAACGTTAGAGTGCCTTTGAATCTGTAATCTATCCAGGGTTGCCATATATCTGCAAATGTCTGGTACTTATCAAGGTGTATACTAGTTAGCTTTTCATTAACGAGAATCCAATCTAGTTTCGTTTTACCATGTTATACTGCAAAGAAGGTGATTTTCATGCTTTGACAATAACCTGTCTGGCAGCTAAGAAAATATGATTAAGTAAGCGGACCTGTTTCCTAGGAACGTCGCTAGGGACTGCTCCCAACAAAGCAACATATTGGTCCCTTTTTAAATTGAGATGTAATACAGAGAAGATAAGAGTGTAAATCCTTATCCAGAATCTCACAGCTATGGGACACATTCACCAAATATGAAACATTGATTCTGTCACAGAACAACTCCTAAAACATGCATTATTACCATCTGGATAAAATTTAGCTAATCTTGCTGGAGTTAAATACCAACAAACAATACCTTGTAACCCGCTTCCAGCATGACCGTGTTAATAGAGCTTTTACGTGTATTTCCCCAAAGCTTTAACCAATCCTGTTCAGGTAATGATCTCCCTATATCTATTTCCCATTTGGTAACATATGGTAAATCTAGTAGTCTGGCTGGAGTGTTAAATTGCAAGTATAGAATTGAAATAGCTCCTTTAGGGGCTACACCCTTAGCACAGCATTGTTCATAAAACGAGCTAGATATGTCATGAGACTTGGTGGCATTCCAGCATCCCTGTATAAAATGTATAACCTGATAGGCTCGGAATCTTTTTGAGTCTGGAAGTTGTTAATGATCTAAAAGGTATTGAATAGTGTAGGGACCTCTCGAGGTTAATAGGGATTTCACAGATACCAGTCCATTTTGTAGCCACCAGTGAAAAAGGTACTTCTGTAATCCGGCTGGGAAAGCTGGGTTGCCAAAGAGAGGTGCAACAGGAGTGTGAGGAGTAATGAGTGGGTTTTTTACGAGAAATTATATCCCATAAGTGTAGGGAGGGCGTTTTTTTCTTATGGCGACTTTTTTTCCAAATGCATTAAAGTTAATGGGTGTTTTTTCTTATAGCGAACTTTGTCTTTATTTGTTGCGGTGAATCCATGGCTGGAGAAAAAATTTGCTCATCGCTGCACACCTGTAGTTCACTTCTACTGCACTGATGGGGCTGGCCCTCTGTTGACCTGCTGAGGTCCCTTAGCAACAGCAAACTTTCTTCACTGATCCGCACACAAACTATTTTTCTGCAGTCGGGGAGCTTACCCCTTATATTTTTATTGTGTTAACACAGTATCAACATTTCGGGGGCACACCCTCCCTTCATCAGCAGGTATGTATCAGGCAGGCCTAGAAATAGCATCTGCCCAAACAACAGGTAGCCAGCAACATTTCTCAGACATTAGAATAGAAATGGAAAAAAGAGTGTTACTGTAACTGAATTCCCAACTCCCCAGAGTGTCAGTAGGGCAATAATGTAATGTGCATGGAATATTGAAGAGGAGGTCATGTGCTCTACTTTTATAACTGTTCTATGTGTTTCATGTCCTTAAACATAAGAATTGCTACTTTAATGCTGAAAATGTAGGTATTCCAGTTTGTATATATGATGATGATAACTTCTATTCTGGTAAATCAATTATAAATAGTCTGTAGCTAACCTTTAGTATATGTAGGTGGATTCTCCTGCAAGGTGTCCTATGTCCACACCCAAATTGATACAGTCAGTATTATAATAGAAAGCAGGACAAATCCAAGGCAGTAGCTATGACTGCAAAGTGCTTTTATTTGGGAAAAGTGCTCCCGCACTTTTCCCCAATGAAAGCACTTTGCAGTCATAGCTACTGCGTTGGATTTGTCCTGCTTTCTATTATAATACTGACGACAACTTCTATTCTGTCTTGCTCAGAGCACTTTGCTGACTTTACAGATTTTTATGGAGCTAAAAGGTAGTTCAAGTGAACTAAAAGGTAGTTCAGGTATCCTGTAGATCCAACTGCATCTGTTTTGTACTATTGTATCAATTAAGATTGATACGAAAGGTATGAAAAACTTCAATTGCACACAGGATATGGAGCAGCAGAGCAAGCCATTGCAATTTTATTAATGCAGTGCAACAGTGCAACGTTTCCCCCTTTATCCCGCCCCCGAAACATAGCACTTTTGCACTGCATTAATAAAATTGCAAGGGCTTGCTCTACTGCTCCATATCCTGTGTGCCATTGAAGTTTTTCGTACCTGTTTGTGAAGAGGCCGATTCCTCTATCACTGGGCAGGACAATATTTTTCGCTCGGGCGGTGTGTGGCGTGCGGCTTCTCCAAAGTTGTTTGTATCAATTAAGATGAGCCAGGAGTGTGCTTCGTATTTCCTTATTTCTGCCAACCAGTCAGGTTGCAGATAAAGAAGCTTTATCGGGTTGTAGGTCCAATCGGTTGACATGCACATCTTTCTCTTGACACTGTTTCTACTTTATTTAACAGTCTGTTTTGTGCATGAGCTCCTCTGCTACTGACCCTGCGCCTGTGTATTGTCTGTGCATTGATGAAGAGAGTATATAATAAGATAAGATAAGTATTGAGTATACAGAAGGTCCACAACACATGCAGATTAAAACAGTTGAATCATGTATACTGTAATTACTAGCAAATGATCACACTATTATCTTCATCTTCATTCACCATAACACAAGTTTATTTTGTCTTCATGAATCGGTTCACCATGTGACTGACCTGCAGTGATGAGAAGATAAACTCTTCTGGTGACTAAATTAGGCTTAATAATGTACACTGTATAATGCACAAACAATATGTGAACATTTTAATAAATTTAAAAGCCACTGAAAGGGGTTTATAGGCTATAGACAGGGTTGCAGGAAGTTTCTTTATGTTGTAAACTTGAATTTTTTCAATATAAAAAGGTCACAACTTATAGCTCTGTCCCAGGTGCAGTTACCACGTTGCTCAGTGAAGACCGGGTCTAGTATATTTGAGAAATTGAATTTTTAACATCTGCTTTATCTCCAGATGCTTTGGTTTGGTAAAACGGCTTTGTATGGAGGAGTGCATGGCAATTTGTTTTTCTGAATCTGGTTTAAAAGAAAAAGTTAGTGTCATAAATTAAAGTGTCGGTTATATACTGTTCCATTTTATAGTGGCACGACACCATCATACATGGCAATTAGGAGCCTCAGCAAGAAACTGTAGACGTTCTATTGCCAGCTTCATTTAGATTTGGCATGTTTTTATACTGGATTACAGTCTAGAATCATTTCATTTCATTTATAAAGTAAAAAGAAGTGGAAATTGGGCCTTGGTTTGTTTTTAGATGTTTACAATTGGAACAAAAAATAAAAGCACTCATAGAAGGTTATTAGGGTGTTTTGACTATATTTTCCTATTTCACTAATGTGGGTATGCTCATTTATTATTGTTTATGCAATCACATATTGTTGTCTAGTAACATAATCTATTAAAAAACAAATTAGTGGTAGCAAAAAAATCCCCAGGGGGAAAACAGTTTAGCAGTTTTTTTAATTAAAAAGAAAGCATCCATGTATACAAATAATATTGCAGGATGGAATTTATTGTCATTTGAGCAACTTAGATAATTTAATGCCATACCTTTATATTTAGTTTTTTTTTGGTGATGCATAGCATGGCACAGGAGGAACAGTCTTTTTTTATAGATAGCTTCCTGCAGCTTAATGACCAGTGCCATAGACAAGAAAAGTGCTAATAATATCAAAGGCATATCAGAGTTTATATGCAGGCAACCATCGAGTCCAAGACCAGGCTAAATTAAGGGTTGCCAGCAGGCAATCGGATTAACAGGCTGGTATCATTTTTGACAACAGACTTTAACAGCACAATACTTGAAAGCTATAATTTGATTGTTAATGTTACTTTTTACTTTTGTCTTCCTATTCTATCGCCCTGCTAAAAGTAATCTCAGTCTTAAACTACTGCCTGGTTGCTAAGGAAAAAAACCTGCTGCTGAAATACCAATCTGGAGAGCTGCTGAACAAAAAGCTAAATAACTGAAAAAACATACAAAATGTAAAAAATTAAGACCAATTGCAAATGGTCTCAGAATATCACTGTTTACATCATAACGAGTTAATCTAAAGGTGAACTACCCCTTTAAGCTATCATGATGTATTTTTAGAGTGCACATTTAAATTATATCATTTTGAACTAAATATCTGGAGAAGAATTCTGGTAGCACCGACCGAAATAGTGGAAATCGTTCCATGCCATGCTCTTTAGTACTTTACGTAATGTTTTCAGACTTTTTATTAATCCTTATTTAATTAATTAAATTAATTTAATTAATCCTTTTATTAATTAATATTATTCAAATTAATCCTTTTAATAAATAAATGTGTTCTGCTGTATTAAGTATTAAGCAGGGTGCAGTTCCACTAATCAGTGATAGCTGCATTGGCCTTATTAGACTGGGGTTGCTCTGACAAGCAGTTGGTCAGAGTTTTACAAAGAGTACTTCAAATGCTGATTCCTGCTGTAAACCCCTAAATGTGTGTTCTGCTGCTAAATTGCATATTGCTGCATCTCGTACTGAAATGTACAATACTGTGTCTTTTAAGGTTAAATTACATACAGAATATTTTCCCCAGGTGCCAGAACAAATGCATTTTTATATATGGAAGTGATCTGATATGAGGTTTTGCTGACAGCGTGTCTCTTTTCTTGATTTACTTGGTATTTAGAAGTGAAGAATAGCTTGATGCAAGCTTGCTTATTTGGAAATATGTTACTTCTATCTAAAATACAATAAAATGTCTATATAGCTAAACATTTTGGAGAGATTGCGTTCTGAGAGGCAGATGTGTTTAGAGCAAAGCATTTTGGTATAAAATAACATTAATTAGGTGAACTCTTAATGTGACTCTTCACCTGTGCTTTTCTTCAGCATTAGTCTATTTATTGTATTTATTTACTTAGCTTTACTGCAATGCTTCAGTTTTATGTTGATCTGTTTACTGCACTCTGCTGTATTATTCTACATGAGTGCTTCTAATTACCATGAACAATATTTCTATTCTTCTGCTGTATTTCAAATTCTTCTATATATACACACATACTGTATGGGTAATCTGCACATTGTGAATCAAAACAATCTATTCATAAGGCAAGCAATTACAGTAAAATATGCTAACTACTTTTGCACTTACAGTATATTAGATAGTTAAACACAAAGCTAGGGATGAATGCAGAGGATTAAAAAGACATTCCATGTCCATTAGAAACAGTGGTGCAATGTGCAAATCTTTTATCACAGGAAATAGTGAAAACTGGCAGGTGCCGTTTTTGATAACCCCCTAAATTATTATTATTAACATGTATTTATATAGCGCCAACATATTGCGTAGCACTGTGATGAATATCAGTTTTAAGAGAACCGTATTAGGCAGTTCCTTTGTAGCGCCCTAAAATATAAGATTAGATAAGGTTTCGTGCTTCTACATAAATGTATACTTAAGTAGGAGAACTGCTGTGTTGTGCTTCAGCTGGTACAGTGATCTATCACTTAAATATAACATGATGTGCTATAGAATTATGTCAGATAAATTGGATCTATCATACATACAGGGTCATTAAAATCATGTGTTCCTTCTTTATGCACTCCACTCCACTCCATTGGGAACTTACTTTTTTTTCTTTCAGTTACTTTATCTTTTTACAAGTAAAGATATTAAGGGGCTGATATGTGATGTTCAAGGATTGTCTTCGGGTGATGGCAGAATTTTTTTTACCACGTTCCTGTTTGGCAATAACCATATGTATTTTTTGTTTGGTTGAAAGAATTGTATTTTTAACAAAGTTCCACTCATGGATGAAAAAAATACACATGGGTCATGATAAAACAATGGCAAGAAGATCTTCGAAGGATCATAAATAATTACCTTGGTATTTAATGTATAATTACTTTGCAATTTCCCCCTTCTAGTTTTTATGAAAATGTTGGCCTCGCCACAAATCCAGGCCTAAGTGCCTGGTTGAACCAAATCCCAATCCCACAAACTAGGGCATTGCAATTTTTTCCTTAACCCTTTAGATTGAGTTCATCATTTGCTAAATCCTTCATGAAAGATTTGCTTAAAATCACAGATATGTTGCAAATTCCCCTGAACATCTCCCCTATATGCAAATATAGAATACTGCAATTATTTCTGATTCTTACTACACCAGAGAAAGGTTACACAAAATTAATCCCGAGATCCCAGCAACTTGTTTGAGATGTGGGGTAGAGGGGGGTACCCTAATACATACATTCTGGTCCTGTTCTGTACTCAAACCTTTCTGGGTCTCCATACGAGACCGCATTACGAAAATGCTAGGCTTTGAGCTGGAACTGGATCCTAGGTGGTATGTCCTGGGAATGGACCCTCCAACCCAATTGACCCGTCCGACTCACAAAATGCTGCAGAAAATTCTTTTCCAAGCCAGAAGGCTAATAGCACAACAGTGGAAATCCACTCTTCCACCATCATATGCAGAATGGGTAAAAGCAATGCAATACATGTACAGGGTGGAACAGCTGATTGCGATAAAGAAGGGCAGAACTGAACAGTGTGGGAAAATGTGGCAATTGTGAATTTTGGAAAATGATAACTAAAGAAGGTATAAGAAATGTTCACAAAAGCATTGTATAAAACTGTATTTGGATGTGAAGTGAAATGCCTTGTATGTATAAATTTTTGTTTTTATGCACAAATAAAGAACTTACCTGAGTTAAAAAAAAAAAAATCACAGATATACCCTTTATCTGGAAAACCCCAGGTCCCAAGTATTCCAGGTATTTGATCCCATACTTGTCCCATACTTGTCATGTAAATAAGAAAAGAACTGTTAAAATAATACATGGCTTGGGAAAGTGAAGCAATTTTGAGTACAGTCTCATGAAACACATAGGGTAAATGCTAGACACCTAAATGATATCACAATATTATTCTTTATAGAAACAACAAATTCAAATAAAATGAATATCAATGACTTAAAATAAAATAAAAACTATTAAATTAGTACATCCTCATGTTTTGTGAAACTACAACCAAAACCTATTTCATCCAGCATAAGAGAAAGAAGCAGACATTGCTTTGGTGGATTTTAACTTAGTTGTTTAACCATTAGAAAGGGGAGACAAATATATGCCATCAGTTCTTGAATCCTAATTTCTTTTGTATCTCTATGATTGTTTTAATTTCACATAAATTTGGTTTATTTAGTCACGTTACCCCTGTATCATAGATGGCAAAATGAACTAGGGATGCACCGAATCCAGGATTCGGTTCGGGATTCGGCCAGGATTCATCCTTTTTCAGCAGGATTTGGATTCGGCCAAATCCTTGTGTCAGGCCGAACTGAATCCGAATCCTAATTTGGATATGTAAATTAGGGGCAGGTAGGGAAATCACAAATGAAGAATTTTTTCCACTTTTTCCTTTCCTACCCCTAATTTGTATATGCAAATTAGGGTTCGGGTTCGGTATTCAGCCGAATCTTTCACGAAGGATTCGGGGATTCGGCCGAATCCCAAATAGTGGATTCGGTGCATCCACAAAATGAACACACGACACATATGGGGGCACATTTACTATGGGTCGAATATCGAGGGTTAATTAACCCATGATATTCGACCATCTAAGTTAAATCCTTCGACTTCGAATATCGAAGTCGAAGGATTTACCACAATTAGTTTGATCGATGGAAAAATTTGAAGATTTTAATCCATCGATCGAACGATTTTCCTTCGATCACAAATTGCTAGGAAACTAACATTGGTGCTCGGTAGGTGGCGAAGTAGGTGGTCGAAGATTTTTTTAAAGAGACAGTACTTCGACTATCAAATAGTCGAACGATTTTTAGTTGGAATCGTTTTTTTCCTTCTATTTCTTCCCTCGAGCTAAGTAAATGTGCCCCATGGTGTCATATTGTTATAAATGATGCCTTCATAAATTCCTGATAAAAACAAGTAAGTTTCTTGTTTAATTGATGTAAAGTTACTCAGGTCCTCTAAGCATTTTTACATACATTTTCTATTTTTAGTGTTTTTTTTACTCTGCTAATACTGGGCTTTCAGTTTAACAACTCTTTGAAATCTTTGAAGTGTCTGAGGCCTCCAACTGTCTAGTCATTTTCCATGTATTTTCTGTATAGTCCAATAATTTTACGGTTGCTGACTCTGACTTTCAAAGAAAGTTGTTTAAACAAAAGTTTACTAGTAGCAGTAAAAAAATAAAAATAGCAAAAGTGCTCAGTGAAATTTGCATACATTTTTCTTTGGGGTTTAGATTCCCTTTAAGAGAGAATCCAATAATTCTAAGTTTTCACATAAATAATGAATCTCATAATATATTTAGCTTTGTCGATGTGTGTCAGTAACATCTGTTTTAATGTAATTTTTTTATTTTTGTTGTAGGTGATGTAATAGTCTATATAAATGAATCTTGCGTGCTTGGGTACACACATGCAGATGTGGTTAAAATTTTCCAGTCTGTTCCTATTGGGCAAAGTGTCAACTTGGTGCTATGTCGAGGATATCCCCTACCCTATGATCCAGAAGATTCTGCAAACAACTTGGTATCACCTTTAGCAGTAATTGAAAGGCCTCCAGTGGTTGTAAATGGAAGAAATAGCTATGAAACTTATTTGGAATACATTTCTAGGACGTCACAATCAGTACCAGATGTAGCAGAACGACCTTTGCCTTCTTTGCACTCTGTTCCAACAGACAGTCAGCTTGAAAATACATTTCCACCACCTCCACCTACACATGATGATAATGTTTCAATGGCTTCTTCTGGAGCCACACAAGCAGAACTTATGACCTTAACCATTGTGAAAGGGGCACAGGGCTTTGGCTTCACAATAGCAGACAGTCCAACGGGACAGCGAGTAAAGCAGATTCTAGATGTTCAGGGATGCCCTGGTTTGTTTGAAGGGGACCTTATAGTGGAGATCAACCAGCAGAATGTACAGAATTTTAACCACTTAGAAGTTGTGGAGTTACTTAAAGAATGTCCAGTAGGAAATGAGGCTTCTTTGGTAATCCAGAGGGGAGGTAAGTACATTCAATGTGATGTTTTATTCCTAATGAAAACTGTATAACAAAATACAACCTTGCCCAATATTTTCGGTGATCAAACCGCTACCTTTATTTTATTGATTGTAATGTTTTACTCTATTAAGAAAGGGTGCTATTACTACTACTTGTAGTTAGCTTGAAATAAGTTCCACTAAATGCTATAGAGCCATCTGGCTATTTCCCTCATAGACTAAAATAAAAACTATTTCTGCTATTATCATCATCATTTATTTATATAGCGCTGTCAAGATACGCAGTGCTTTACTGCAGTTATAGCAAACAGGGAATAAATGGTGGCTAACAGACAAGGATTACAGAGTACAATGGGGTTTACAAACTAAAAGGTTAGGGTACAATTGAGACATTAGGATTATATAAACACTTTGTCATTTTTGATACAGCAATGATTAATTAAGGTACAACGAATAGGCCTCTTTAAACAGATGGGTCTTTAAGGAGCGCTTGAAAGTTTGGAAGGAAGGAGAAAGTCTGACAGCTTGTGGCAGAGAGTTCCAGAGAAAAGCAGAAGCCCGAGAGAAGTCTTGTAGACGAGAATGGGCAGAAGTGACCAGAGGAGAAGTGAGGCGAAGATCAGAAGCAGAGCGTAGGTTTCGTGAAGGAGTGTATTTGGAGATTAGAGATGAAATATAGGGAGGGGTTTCATTATTAAGGGCCTTGAATGTGAGTGTAAGTAATTTGAATTTGATTCTAGAAGAGATTGGGAGCCAGTGAAGGGACATACAAATGGGAGCAGCTGATGTTGAGCGGCGAGCTAGATGAGTCTAGCAAGTGTTTGAATGTGTGGTGAAAAAGACAGATGAGAGTCTAAGATAACTCCTAGGCAGCGTGCCTGTGTGGTGGAATGAAAGGTGGTGTTGTTTACGGTGAGTGATATCTGAGGGACAGGGGAAGATCTTGGAGGAAATATGATGAGTTCTGTTTTAGAAAGGTTCAGTTTCAGGTGGCGCTGTGACATCCAGGAGGAGACAGCAGAAAGACAGTCTGTGACTTGGGAAAGGACAGAATTAGAAAGATCAGGAGTAGACAAGTAGAGTTGGGTGTCATCAGCATAAAGGTGATACTGAAGTCCAAATGACTGAATGAGTTTTCCTAGTGAAGTTGTATAGAGCGAGAACAGCAGGGGGCCAAGAACAGAGCCTTGAGGAACTCCAACAGAGAGTGGGAAAGTAGTAGAAGTAGAGTTAGAGAAGGAAACTTTAAAGGAACGGTCAGACAGATAAGATGTAAACCATGAAAGAGCAGTGTCCCGAATGCCAGCTGAGTGTAGAATGTCAAGGAGGAGTGTGTGGTCAACTGTAGCAGTGAAGTACTCTTCCAGTATTTTTTTCCCAAGGACCTTGGATATAAAGTCATTTGCAGAGCATCACAGGTCCAAACCTAAAACCTTATTCAGTGGTTTTACTGCTGAGACATGGTGGACTTTTTTCTTAAATATGGTTATCCCAGTTGTCGGAACCAATAATGCACAGGGCAATTTATCAGGTGTAAAATGGCAGCATGTTAAATGCCCCTGTCAGCCTTCCATTACATCTAATACTAAAATGCATGACAGAGAAATTACTATTACAGGTATGGGATTTATTATCCTGAATGACTGGGACCTGGGGCCAATATTTTTTCACAATTGTAATGTTTTAAAATGTTCATATATTTGAAAATTTTAGTAATAACTGCACTGTATGTGTTTAGTTTGCAACTACATTAAATTATGATGTATATACATCTTCAATGCCTTTTAAATGTCAGCAATTTTATTACTTGGTCAAAACAAATAATGTTTTTATGTTTATTAACCTGTTACTTTACACTTTGATAGTATCCAGAATGTTCAGTACATGAGGCTTTCCAAATAAGGAATCTTTCCAGAATCTGGATCCTAATATAATATATATATATATATATATATATATATATATATATATATATATATATATATATATATATACACATATACATATATATATATATATATATATATATATTTGAGAAAAATGCTGCTGCACACCAGGATTTATCGTAAAGAAGATAAAAATTTATTAGATCGACGTTTCGGTCCTCACCATGGACCTTTATCAAGATACAACAATAAACAAGTGAAAACAATTTATAGACTCACCCATCAAACAACCACCATCAAACCACACCCCTATTGCAGGTGTGTAAATTAATCAATAAGTGAACATCAAATCAACTGATGTATGATCTCCAAGGACATTGTATCATTCCAATTGATCGTGCACCTCGCCTGTGACAAAGACAGAGTGCGGACATCCAAACATCTTTATATATATATATATATATATATATATATATATATATATATATATATATATATATATATATATATATATATATATATATTAATTGGGATCAAGTACAAGGTATTGCATTAGAAAAAAAGGAAATAATTTTAAAAAATCTGAATCAATTGTTTAAAATGGAGTCTATGGGAGATGGCCAACACGTAATTTGGAGCCTTCTGGATAACTAGTTTCCAGATAGCAGATCCCATACCTGTATATTAAGAATATTTCCAAGCTTCAAGTCAGAAATACTTCTCACAATAAAGACAGCAGCAAAAAGAAAAATCAGTGAGCATGCCATTAGACCCCCACCCAATCCAAGCTGACACAATTAAAGACAAACATTTGGTAGATCTCCTGGAGCTAGATGCCACTTTCTACCACATGGTCTGGGAGTGCCCTCTGATCTCCCGGTTCTGGTCCAAAGTAATAGGCTACTTGTGAGAGCACTTGGCATTCACTGGGGCATGTACACCTGAAGTGTGCCTGCTGGGCATTGCGCAGGGTTTGCTCCCTCTAGTTAGAACCAGAATCTCTGTCAAAAGTATCTTGTTCCACGCTAAGAAATCAGTGGTAATGAAGTGGATGTCCCCTCAACCCCCCACAATGCAACAATGTCTGTCTCTAATAAATAATAGTCTGGTTAATATAAAACTGACATATAATCCCCCTGGCTGAAGCACACGCAGAGCATATCCCCCACCTTCAAACCCCTGCTGAATCCTCCTGATATGTACTAGGACAACTTTGTACTCTAAAAATGCCAATGTAAATGATGTGCGACAAAGAAATCAAGGCAGACAATGTATATTTCACTTTGTTTTTATTTGTTTTACATTCCCAATCCCCTATCCCCTTCCCTGTTAAAACATTTTTAACCGCCACGAAGTGCAGAGCACAGCCTGATAGGGAAAGGAGTGCTTCCTGAATGAGCACCCAAGGGTGGTGCATTACTGTTCCCCTAAAGCTTTTCCACTTCTTCCTCCAGTCATTGTAAATGACCCCTATACGGTGCACAAAATATTTCTTATCTGCTTATTTGGTTTTCTAAATTTGAGTGAAAAATACTCAGCATACCTGAGGGTAATACATGAATGCCCTTACTTTTATAGTCTAATGTGTGATATAATGTCAGTACTAACAGTGATAAATATACCTAGTAATAAATACAACATTGTAAATTATAAGGATACTAATAGTAACCATGACCATATAAATGAACAAGGCCATAGGAGTACTTTTATACTGTTCATGGGACGCCAAGAGGACATTTAGTGTGCTCATACTTTATATGGTAATAATTATAACTGATGACATCACTAAGTACTATTTATATACTGAATAAGGTACCTCCTATTGTAAAAAAAAAAGGATATTAAAAGTCCCTGTGTAAACGTCATGACCAAATAAAAGCATGAGGTCTTGGAACTCCGAGGTGATTTCTAATACTCTTGTTTTACACAGTATTTATGAAGTATTTATTAAGTTTCAGTGAGACATGTGACAGAAATTATATCACCGAGCACTAATTATATATTTCAGTCTACAGGTATAGGATCCATTATCTGGAAATCCATTATCTAGAAAGCTCTGAATTACAATTCAAATAATTCAAATACCTTGTACTTGATCCAAACTAAGATATAATTAATCCTTATTGGAGGTCATTTAATGTTTAAATGATTTTCTAGTAGACTTGAGGTATGAAGATCCATATTACAGAAAGATCTGGAAAACTCATGGAAAGCAGGTCCCATACTTATATTATGTTTTAATGGAATGGTGCTGATCTTAACATACTGTAACTTTTATTAGTACTGTACTAACAAAATACATGTTAACAAAAAAATGTTTATAAATATACGTAATTATATGGACGTGTGATAAGGAATTTAGATTGTCAGCTCCATTGGGCAGGGACAGGCATGAATGTTGAAAAGCCCAGTGTCATATGTTGATGATGGTTTAAATTATAATAAAAATATTAATACATGTAGGATGGCAATATGACGGGTGCACAGTGTTAGTGACAATAGTTAGAATTTCCAGTGTGATCTGCCATGACAATTCATGAAGCCAGTAATGGCCCATCTCAAAGCAACAGAATGTATATAGAAAACTTTCCCTGTTTAGCCATCTTTTATAGCTCTACCATGATATATCTCTTATATGACTTTTGGCCTATGACTCCTTCTAGAGGGGACAAAAGCCCAAAACCAAACATTCAAGGAGCAAGGGTTGATTTCAACATTTCTCCAGAACTTCACAGCACAACTGTATTTTCCCATTTTTATAACTAATCGACAGTCTGCACTTTTTGTAACTTCACTTCTGAAGAGAAATACTTATAAATGTCAATAAATGAAATTAGTAGTTGGAAATATGTATAATGAATATTAATATAAATATCCTTGTCCCTAACAAAAAGGAAACGTCTATTATAGTTTTATTATTACAAAGGGTATCATAATATCTCAAGAAACAAAAAAATATAGTTTATAATATACAGTACTTATAGTTTACAACAATCATTAGATCATCCTAAAATCCAAAATCCAAATATATATATTTGAATTATGTACTCAATAATTATAAAGCCAGCGCTAAGGAAGGATTTGTGAATGAATAAGAAGCCCCTTATTCCTTCCATGTCTGTTAATCAAGTGAACTTCATTATGTAATCATCAGGGATTGCTGCCACCTTTATATAAAGTAGAACCTTTAGCAGGTTCCGGTTGTTTTTCTTTATTATTCCAAGGAGAATATTTGCAGTGATTTGAAAGTAATCCTTGCTACTCTTCATCCTGGGAAGGGTTATAAGGCATTTTAAATCCAGCAAAGTAGACTCAACAATACCTACCCTATATATAGGGGTATTTTAAAATTAAAAAACACTTGAAGACAACTGTCCCAAATGTGCACATCCCATGAGGAAAATCTCACAGAACCCACACGCTCTTTCCCTTGCCTAGAAACTTAATACAAGTAAGCTTATGTAAGTTTCGGATCAAACAGAGGCAATGCAGAGAAGCTTAAATGGGGCAAACTCCACTGAACACTAATAAATCAAAAACTTAAGGTAAATTCCACTGACCCCAATAAACTGACTAACTTATTAGCACATGAATTAATTATTGTGTTAACTATTCTCCTATGTGAACTTTTCAACTATTTATTGGGCCCCACACTAACATCATTGGGCCCCCTAGACTTAGTCAATATATGTAAATTATGCAAAAACTTATGTTAGCAATTCATTCACAATTACCACAATGCATGGCAATTCTATCAGCAAAAGAATAAAAACACATACCACCCCAATATGGTCAAATGCAAATTGGGAAAAGAGTTTGTAACATGAACATTAAAGTAAAACTATAGTTAAAATAATTTGACAAATTAAACAAATGAAAATTTGCTCAGCTGTCCGGAAAGAAGGGTAACAACATGAATGTGCACATAAAAAAATGAAGGTGCCAAAAACATTATCATTTACGTTCTTTGAAACAATATGCTTTTCCTCTGCTAACCCTTACAACTGATTTGGTATGTTGGAAATTCGTTATGGAAATGTAAAAATCAAACATAAAAAATATATAAAAATATTTCTTGCATTTAACATTCTGTCTTTCCCTGTTAAACAGGTTTCTTTTCTCCATGGAAAAGTTCCAAACCTGTAAGTATCATTTATAACATTTAGGGGCAGATTTATCAAGGGTCAAATTGAAAATTTTAATTTTTAAATTCGAATTTCAAGTTTATTTTTGTGTAATTTCGACTAGGGAATAGTCCAAATTCCAGTTAGTTTAACAAAAAATTTGAAATTAGACATTAGAGTACTGTCTCTTATAAGAAATCAAATTCCTCTATTTGCCATCTAAAACATGCTGAATTGGTGTTTTAGCCTATGGGGGACCTCCTGCAACCAATTTGGAGTCATTTGGTGGACTTGATTCGAGTTTGTGGGTCGATCCTATTCACCACAATTTAAAAAATTTGATTTTTTTTTTTTAAATAAATTTTGATTGGTTATTTCGAGTTGATGGGAGTTTTTAACTCCCATAAACTCGAAATTCGACCCTTAATAAATATGTCCCTTACTTTGTTTTAGCGGTGCTACATTACTGTAGGCCACTAAAGGACCAGAAAACCCAAGTAATGTAAAAGTGTCTGTATATATATATATATATATATATATATATATATATGGTGCAAATTTGAAACCATATGTATGATATTCTGTTTTTAAAATGTCTGTAGTACCTGGTAGGGCAGGTCATGAATTTGTTCATGTTTTTTCTTTTTCCAGATAATGGAAAGATGGGAAAACCAAGGAAGCCCCCAGACTAGTTTATCAGCACCTTCCTTACCACCAAATGTCCCTTTTCCTCCAATGTTACACAGGAGTTCATTTCCTGATTCCACAGAGGCCTTTGACCCTAGAAAACCTGACCCCTATGAGCTGTATGAGAAATCAAGAGCAATTTATGAAAGTAGGCGTAAGTACAATCCTGAAAAAAACATGTTTAAACATAAACAAGCCCCATAACTTTATTGCTAATTGTAATTTAGCTTCCAGCATATATATATCTATTCAACTTTTATCGTAGGATAACATCTATTTATTATGAATAATTGAAATGATTTTTATGGACTATGTTAAAGTACTTGACAGAATTGCTGACGCAAATGTTTTGAGATTAATAATTATAACAATTATATTCCAGCTCGCTAATTAGTACATTTACTATAACAAAACTGTTTCATCTGAACATAATGGTATAGGCTCATTTGTACTTTTTGCTGAGCTGTGTCTTCAGTTGTTCATTAGGTCGCAAACAATTTAAGCCTTGTGCACAAGGTAATCCTAAACCTTAGCCAAATGTTTCAATATGGAATTAGGAAGATTGCGTATTCCATCCTGTTAACAAAGATATTTGAAAGCAATATGTTTAGTTTAAGGATTATACCTTGAAAACTTGTGTTTTAATGTAGGGGTGACTAAGCTCGACCTCTGAAGAGACCCAAATAGCATTTTAGAGATTATTAACTAAATGATTCATTTTGAAAGCAAATGAATGTACTAAGTTGTAAATTCCATCCATGTACTACCATTCATTCTCTGCCTTGTAGCTGTTGGGGCATTGGTTCTACAGCATTGTGTAACGTAAAACTGGGTATTTTGTTAATTTTTATTTAGTGTAATAGACAAATTTCAGTGGCAATTTTTTAACTTTTCTTTTAGCCCAACAAAACAAGTTGTGTGTGTTTTTACTCTCAGCCTGTCCTTGAATGAGAGCCCCATATATGTGTTTGGTGCACAGTCTGAAGCGCCTAGCGCGAGCACAGAGACACAACACAGAGAGACAGTGGATGGTTTTGTGTGTTATTCATGGTATTACAAGTTGTATTGTCAAAGCAAGGTGGTTAATTGATCCTTGCCCATTATTTGGTTCTTATATCAGTGAGCCCTCACATGCCCACTACACACACAGTACCGGCATCGAGTGTGGTAAACGGACAAGTTGTTATAAAGAAATTGCTAATGATTTTGGCAAGGATCGGGTTACTTGTTAAGAAAAAGAGTGACAAAAAGATTTGTTGCAGGTTTTGCAACCACACCCTTATTTACCATGTTCATTTTACAAAATTTGGCAGGTTATGAAATTTTGAATGTATTTCTGTGTTTTTTTTCACTTATTACAGTTTTGCTAATGAAGGTGAATTGCCCTGCTGTGAGTCTAACTTTTCCCAAGGGACCTGTTATCTTATTTTGTTACAATTACTTATTTGCTTATCTTGAAATTGTTACAAAATATCTAATTTGCACCTGGTGGCTGTTCTGGGCTCTCTGCCAAAAGCCAATTAAGTGAGAAACGTTGTTTCTTTTTCTGGCTGTTCAGTACAGAGAAAGTCGGGACTTTCCAGTACAAATGCAGGACTGTGGGTTAAACTGTCAAAAGCAGGACTGTCCTGCTGAAAATGGGACAGTTGGGAGGTATGCCCACATGAATGGCTTAGTGTTGTTGTTGTTGTTATTAATGCTCCTTTTAGAAAGGGGCCTCGCATGGTGTGGTTCCAAAATGAGGGGAAGCAGAACATGAGTTTATCCATCTCTGCAGTCTGGAACTTGTCTGGAACTTGTGTCACTGATGTGGTTTATTGCAGCAAGTCCTTCCTGTGGCATTCCATGGTTTGTGAGTGCATGTGGACATACCCAGCACTGCACTTTGAAAATGTCTAGGACTGACCAATTTGCCTATATTTGCTAAATTCCCTTTTTTGGCCGGACAGTAAAGGAATATCTTTCTAATAATAGAAATATGTTTACCTTGCAAACTGCTAAGACATATTTGGGACAAGTGATACATTCCATGATTTACAGCAAATTGTCTCAGATGAGGCTTAATCTATAGTAATGTCAGGCTACATGGATTGGGGTGTCCACAAATTAACCAATATAGATACGAAAACCACAAGGGACTTTTTGCTCCACAATATATGTGCCGAAACGATCTTGAGATAGTATAAGTGATTACACATCAAAGTGAAATAAAAAGCGATTTTTATTCACCACCATGCCATGTTGGTCAAATAGAGTTAAAACAATTTAAAAACAAGCAGTGCTGCATGTGAAAAGGAAGGGATTCCTTCTCTATGGACATTGACCCCATTAACTGATTATATTAATCAGGTATGGGACAGTTTGCATGCTAGTGTGTAAAATGATTAGTAGTCCGTTAGTATAAATGGACCTAACTTTACAGACTATACAGACTCCAGCACGCACAGAAATCATTAACCCCTAGTATTGGAGACACTCCTTTTCTATTGAATATTGGCCCATGGGCAAAGAACATTTAAACAATTACCTTGTAACCCCCTTTTCAAATCTTTGCATCATTTTGGGGAATGCGTGCATGCTGTTTTGCTTTTGATTTTGGAATTTCTCTCTCCATTTGGATCAACAAGGATTTATCCAACTGAATATAGAATAATCAAAGGAGATCACAATTGTGACTTTGTATCTATTACTTCCAAAATCCTTCTATTAGGTCCTTTCATACTAATGGACTACTAATCGTTTTACACACTAGCATGCAAACTGTCCCATATCTGATTAATATAATCATTTAATGGGGTCAATGTCCATATAGAAGGGATCCCTTCCTTTTCACATTCCATGATTTACTATGCTTTATAACCACTTGAATTTAAAAAGTCACGTTCTCATCAAGGAGAGGAAGTCACTTAGAAGTCATCATTTGTGTCTATATCACTAGTATTTATTGTAACATGATGCTATATAGAAATTATAAACGTTTGAATGTTTGCCAGACATTCTTTCAGATTTAGTAGAAATGTCATTGTTTGGTAATTATAAACGTAATCTTTCAAAACATTGTCAAACATTATCCCCTAATATGGTTTAGCTGAGGCTTTTGCTATATGAGATGGATTTCTATAATGTTTATGGCCAGTTGTTAAGGCAACCATTGAGCCTAATGAGTTGAAGAAACACCAGTAAGACAAATAACCTGGCTTGCCATTAAAATTCAGGGTGTCTAGAGAAAAACACAAAAATACTGACTTTGTAACCCCCACAGCATATATTTAATATATGTATGGATATAAGATATATTTAAGCCTATTCGTGTAAAACATATGGAATATATTTAATTGCCTTTTTTGGTGGTCTAATCAAATAACCTAATTATTGATTAGAAAAAAACCTGCTTATGGCCCAGGTATGAAATGTGTACTTCAAAGCACCAGCCACATCTAGTTTATCACAGATTATAGACTGTAAAAAATATATATATATTTATATCATAGAAGGAAAGCTTTCTTTACACAGCATGTAATCGTTAATTTGAGGAAGTGAAACACAATAGATAGAAATGGGAATTCTTAATGATGACAAACACTAGGACAGCTCCAGGTCAATTGTATTAGGCATATTGTTCTGTACACTCAATTAAATGTCTGTTAAAAAGGTCACAGAAATAAAAGATAACACCTTCTTTAAAACAAGATTTTTCCTTTGTAATTAAGAAGGCCTTTTGTAATTATCATTTATTTATGTAGTGCTGACACAGCCCTGCTCAGAAGTGTAAGGTATAGGTTTTGCATTATCTGACATTGATTTAAGCTGTGATCTTATACAGACTGTAATTGATTATTTAATGATCTAATTAATAAAGATTATTGAGCTGTATCCGCTGTTAATTTATTATATATTGTGCCATATTCTAGGTATTAACTCTATATCCTATTATAAGGTACCTCATGTTCATAATTCTCAGAATAAACTGCTTAAATCACTGCCATAAACCTTGTACCACATCACTGTAGAGCTCTATTGCCATGCAAGCAGCTCTGTAACACAGTTTGTCATGTACAGCCCCAGGGCATTGTGACCCAACACTTGTGCAGATGTCACCCTGGTACTAGGCTCTAGTGTATCCCCTGAAGGTATTTCTAATTCATACCATGTGATTTACATACAGTGTAACAAAGAGCATTGTTGGTTATACCTGATATATTTCTGGTGAATATAATATGTCTGTTGGCAGCATTTTATATTTTGGGGGGATGCTGTTTGTGGGATGCTGGGTGATCTTTAATTTATATTGTGTTCTACTAGTCCATTACATTTGTATTCTATTTCTCTGCACTACTAAACTCGTAACTGACTTGAAATTACTCATATTAAGAGTACAGGTATTGGATCTATTATCTGGAATGCTTGAGACATGGGGTTTTCCGGGGTTTTCCCCTAGTATACAATTTTTTTAAAAAAATTGTATATAAAACCATGAATTGAGATGTAGTTTTTACCCAACAGAGTACAGGTATAGGATCTATTATCTGGAATGCTTGGGTTTTCTGTTTTTTTCCCCCAGAACACCATACATAAAATAAAGCTGTGTCTGGTTATGAAGCTCTAATGTCACACAAAAACTGAATTATTCAGTCGTTTTTACCCAGCAGAGTACAGGTATTGGATCTATTATCTGGAATGCTTGAGACATGGGGTTTTCCAGGGTTTTTCCCTAGTACACAATTTTTCTTAAAAATTGTATATTAAACCATGAATTGGGATGTATGCAGTTAAGTTAAAAATATACTGTTTTATTACTACAGAGGAAAGAAAATAACAGAAAAAAATAAGATTCTGTGAAATACAGCCTACTAAATGCTACCAAATCCCATAGGACTTGTAATACTATTACTAATACACAGCCTAATTGTACTGCGATACATTAGAAAATGTGTGAACTTTCTCATGGATAATTCCTCGTCTTCCTATTCAGAGCAAGTGCCGCCAAGGACTGGTTTCAGAGTGGATGGAGTTGGCAAGTATTTCTAGCACCCATTGTTCTGTCAAATCTGTGCCCATCAGTGTGTTTTGTAAATATGTGTCCTGTGATCATCACTCTGCAAAGAATTCACCTATTTATGTAATCTCATTAAGTGTTCATACTGACCTTTCTAATATTCCTTCTACTTTTAAGGAAACCATCGATATTATAGCGAAAATCCACTTGACTGTAGTGGATGTTTGTTAAATGTTTCTAAGCCTAACATTTTTTTTCCATTTGCAATCAATGCACTCATGCTTTGAGTCACTGACACATGCTTTAAATATGTCCATAATGTAAGGTTATGGAAGCAGGTCATAAACCGTTTATATCTCAATACTATAAGAAAAAAATTATTATGCCAATAAAGAAAACAGCTGTAGCTTAAGTTATATCACCTTAAAGCTTAGCAGACATCTACTGAAAAATATATAACAGGACATGGCCCATACTATATTTGATGCTGTAAAATTCCTCACATATACAGTGTATCCGAAAGTGGCAAATTAAACTATTTAATGTACAGTTTGTATATTCAAAAATATATGGTGCCAATGACCATTCCATGTTATGCTGTAAACATCTCATTGTAATAACCAATAGAAGTGCATATATTAACAGATATATGTTTGCCAATTTTAAAAAAGGCTATAAAGGGCAAAGTCTATTCATTAAAAGAATCTAGAACAATACTTTCCAAATTGGTGGGATTCTTTATTTTATTAGTTTCCTTCTGTATTGTTACCTTGCATAATTGTGTATATATATTTGTATATCCCTATTTATACTGTAGCTCTGTACATTTATTTACTGAAGGGTCAGTACAATACCGTAATTGCAAATTAAATAAAAATATATTTACATTCAAGATTAAGTGTGAAGAGTTGAAACAAGAGGAAGGGTGACTCTGCCCAGTAAAGCTTGGTATCTAAGTGGATGGAAAGCATAAAAAAACAAAAACAGGAGTATAAGTGCTACCGATAAGTTCCACGACTTCAGATACTATTTGAGTGCTACAAGCAGGACCAGATTTAAATATACTGTGCCCTCAAGACCCCCTTGCTCGACCCCCCCACATTGCAAATACCCCCCCCACACAGCTTGCCTACCCCTGCTCGCAACGCCCCCCCCCCACACACACACACACACTCAAACCCCTCTCGCCAACCAGCTGCTCTTAGATTCCCCTGCTAGACTGGTCCACCGCTATCACTGCAATGGGGCTAGTGGGAGATTGAAAATGGCTGTCAAAATCTCCTGCCCAGTCCCAAGTGAAGATGAGGGCAGCATGCCAACCCCTGCCTTTTTTCCACTCAGACCTATGTGGTCTGCCTGCAAATGGAGGGAAACCACAGTGGAAGTGGTTGGTGTGACTAGGCAGTGCCTCTTAGAGGAAAAGAGCAGTTGGTCATGTACAGAGACATGAGAAGAGATGTAGTGAGGGGTAAATAAATGATGGAATGATGGACTTTGGTACTGTGTTGGGGGGGTTTCCTTAATTGAGCAGGATCTGGGATTATTGTAGATAACAAGTTGTCTAATTCCAGGCAGTGTTATTCATAAAAAAGGGCATTAACTCAAGGAATGAAAACATAATTTCACCTCTTTATAGGTCCCTGGTAAGGCCTCACCTTGAGTATGCAGTGTAGTTTTGGGTTGGATATAAATGAGCTGGAGAGAGTGCAGAGACATGCAACTAAACTAGTTAGGGGGATGGAAGATTGAGAAGACGCCGGAGAAAAGGCACTTGCGAGTGGACATGATTACTATTTAATTTTATGCTTAACAGGTAGTCGTCATAAGGATGTTGGCTTGCTCTGTCTTGGATGAGAATTCTAGCAGCAGAGTACAAACAGACTGTAGTGGGGAGAGATGGGAGTAAGTAGCAAGTTGTAGTTGAGAAAAGATGAGGATATATTTGGCAATATTGTTTCTCCTTTTCATGTTAAAGAAGATACCAAGATAAAGGTATTGCCCTAAAGTCAAAAGGTTATATAGAATATTCCAAACTGTTATTGAATTGCAAATACTAGCCTCCTTGCAGTTTGGTAATTATCTCTGAAATATACAGTAAACCATGTTACTCAGACTGAACTTATGTTACTATAATGGATTTGACTGCCAGTGTGTTATAAACAGTGCTTGCTAATCTTTTTTAAATGTTTGCCACCAGCGTATTATCAGATGTATTGTTGTCTGTTATGTATATTCTAGCATTTTTAACTTTACAAATAACAAGCAAATATACATGGTGTATTCTAAGGGATAAAGCATTTTGACCTCAGTGGTGCTCCCAGTAACTGCCTGGCACCACTTCTTATAGAAAAGTGTTGAAGGCAGAAAAGTGTTTCCAAACAGTGCATGTCACCTCCAGTATCTATCATATAGTGGTTTTGTTTATGTTTTGGTGTAGGAAGTGGTGTCAGACAATTAAGGGTATCTTATCTGCCATGGTAGTGTTTGCCATATGCTGAATTTTTAACTTGCAACACTTATAATTGTAATAATATAATTGTGAAGATGTTGTTGTTATATAGATGATTGTGGCTATATCAAAATCATTGGTTCAGGAAAGTCTAAGCTAAATGTGTCCAGTTCTTTGTCTGTGTATTATGTTGAGGCTTTAATTTACAGCTAGGGACTTCCTCATGGTGTTTGTGTTAAACTCTAGACCTATGAAATAGCATCATTTTTGTTAATGAATTGCTCTTTAGCGTTTATACCTACTGATACTTGCTTGATTTTTACTTTATATGTCAAGAAGAAGAAAAAAAAGAAGTTTGTATTCTTTGCTTTAACAATGGATCGGTAAAATCTTGTCAGATCTCACAGGCTGCTCTGACAGAGAAAATAATTTAAAGAACAGACTGTACTTTTGTGAGTACAGAAGAGCTGTTTCCTCAGGGCTCCCCACTCCCTTGCTTTGCGTCATCCAAATCGTCACTTTGTACTCCTCTGCAATTTGCCACTGAGGTGTAATGCTTCCCTTGCTCAGAAGTAGACTGAGTGGGAATATAGAAAGTGTTTCATAGAGAAGGAATAATGAAAGCTAATGGGTGAAGGAGTATAAGTAAGAAATGTTTTCTACAAAAAAAAACTGTATAGACAGATGTAGGATGTACGCATCATGTAGCCACATAATATTACCACATAATCTGCCTGGATCCCTTTGTTAAACATTGGAGTCCCAAATGACTTACAGTATATTCCTCATATTTAGGGTTTCTATTAGGCTACATCATTAAGGGCATTTGTCCTGGGCCCCCAATAATTGGAGGGGCCTGTTTTATAGAACACTAGTAAAATCCCAAAGGATTTATTATTTTGTCTGACAATTTGCTATTAAGTATATTATCAGGAATGTCTAATACTCCTTCCAGCTGTTGTTGGTTGAGGTTTATTAGCTGGAGGGCCAGAAGTTTGACATCCCTGATTAATGTAATTTCCCTTCAACGAGCTGTTCTGCATTGCTAGTGCCCCCTCTTCTCTAATACCTTCCCTGCCTGTATATTCTTGTAGTTTGTGTACAGTAAGTCTAATTGAATATTATGAGATAAAATGACAGTATGTAGGCTCTTATTGTTCTTTTGTAATATTTTAAATCATATACTGAATATTACCACTCAGTCCTTGAAAAGAAACATTCTTTCTCCCTAATATGACTAATGCAATTAACCTTGTGAACTGTGTTTTCATATAAATCAGTTTGGTGTTGTCTTCCATTTGTGATGGCTGCATCTGTGTTTAATGAATTAACCAAACCATGAAGCATTCATTATTAGCATTCATTTAAACTAATACATGTGCAGAAGGGCTAGTGACATTTGTATTGCATGTAATTCATAAAGGTTATTTTTATTTAATAACAGGCCCTGACTATAAGGAGTTGGATGTTCATCTTCGGCGCCAAGAGTCTGGATTTGGGTTCAGAATCCTTGGAGGAGATGAACCTGGCCAGCCTGTAAGTGCTTTACTTGCACCCTCAGATTTGTTTTGCATCTTTTAGATGTTTTCAATATATCTGTGTCCCTGAAGGAGTTTTCCAAGTTAAAGAACAACTTATAACCTAACATTTTTCTAATGAATTGTGCTTGGAACAAGGGAACACAATCTTGGTGCTTGATGCAAGGGAGTACAAGCTCTTGTTACTGGTCCTTTCAGTTTGCCTTACATCAAAAATGAAAAGTATTAAGCTAGCCATAGACGGGCAGATATATCCTTATGTCCCACACACGATCTTTCATTGCAATCTCCTGACCTACCAATAACCGTCCAGATTAAATAAAGTAGAAAAAGAACAAATCAGATGATGTTCTGGTCATTAATTCAAAGACAGCAATTGTGCAAATGTTATGTCCAACGAATACTAGTTACAGTCACCCATTGATATTGTCATATAGGCAATACATGCAGAGATATTAGCCTTAGCCAACAGAAATCTTCTAACCTCTCTGATCAACTAAACGACCAATCGCCACAGTACGAAAGATGTTGGGATGATCCACACATGGTCTGAAAATACGAAAACGAAGATTCGTACGACTTTATTTTTGCATCTATGGCCAGCTTAATTTTAACTTGCCATGCTATATTTTTTTAATATTTCCTTTTAAGAATAAGTCCATGATTCTATTGCATTGTGTCTTGTATCAGCTCTGCCGTGTTCAGCTAATTTTTATCTGTGTGTAAACAAACCCTTACCCAGTTTATGATGTGAAATGGACAGTTCTAGATATTCATGACCTTCCCCTACCAGGAAAACGTAAGGTTTTTTAAGACAAAAATATTTTTGCTTTCTAGAAATGGTGCAGAAGTGCATACTAAACATTATGGAAAAGTAACTAAAGTCACTGCATTTCCACCAGGTCTAGTAACCCATAGCAAACAGGTAAACAATAAATACTACCTGCTGATTATTTACAGTTGGTTAGTAGACCTGGGAAGTCTGTGTAGTTTTTATTACATTACTACCCCTATTGATTTCCTTTGTTCAAAAACATGTAATGGCCACTCCTAAGAATGCAGTAGATATATTTGTGTTTCCATGTGCATCTGTTTCAGTGTATCTTGTTTGAGTGCAGACTAAATACATCTGACAAAGTTTTGTGGGAAATGCAGACAACAATGCAAACAAAACTACAGCATCCTTCCATACAGCTTTTAATATTTTAAAAATGTGTTTTGCCTTCTCATTGGAAATTGGAGATAATGGTTTTCCATATGTGAACATAAATCAGTCCTTTATTGTAAAACTGTGTAGGTTGTATATCCTGGTCCAAAATTTTTTTAGAAAATCTAACAATTGTTTATTAATAGAATGTTATGTGTCTATTAACCAATTGTTTTATTGAAGAGTCCAATTCTGATATTGATAATATCAATAAATACAATAAATAAATATCCTCTGCTCTGCCTTAAATCATCCCTTCACCTGATTAACATTACTTTGCTGAGGTCTTCAGTTATATAAATATCCAGTACAAAAAACAGAGGTAGCCATTGTAGTTCTTCATTAATTATCACCAAAGAGATGTATAACTGTTAAACCTTGCACTTTTATAACGAAAGTATCAGATCCTAATGTAAACAAAGATGTCAGCTTGGTTTTCTTTATTGATTAGTCGATTAAAATGTACTGTATGTGTAATGCTATATTTTTAGTTTCTGAGTTCTTTTTGGCTCTAAAAAAGCGTGATGCTTTAGACATTTTAAGTGTTTGAGGTTCCATTGTGCCTGGCAGAAAGAAAGGAAAAGAAACATTAGGATAAACTCAGCATGGCACCTAGAGAATGATTGTTTTATCCCACATGGTCTCAAAAGTAAGGAGAAGAAAAATCCAAGTTATATTTTCATATATATGTATTAGAAATGAAGAAATGCATTATTCCTTTGAAAGCTCAGAGCTAAAATCACTGGTGTAACAGAAGCACTGACCTGCATTTTGAAAACATATCCCTTGCAGGTTCCATGTTTTCTAGCCAGTTAATTAATATAGGGGTGTAGTTTTCTAAATGGTGCACTAGTAGAGCACTAGTAGAGTAAAATAACTGTACATCTCTACAACATCATAATATGTTCAAACTGAAATCTAAAAAAAATGATCTATGCCACTGTGCATGTGTAAAAAATGTAAACTATGTGAACCATACAAAGAAATTAATTTAACATTAACAGGCATCAACTACCATGTGACCAGAGCTCTACTTCATCTTTTTACTCGGCACATTTAAAAACACAGCAAAACATTTTCTCCAATATGACATTTGAATGGAATACATGTATATAAAAAATGGATCAGTGCCTCTGGCAACGGAGAGAAACGAACAACAAAAACAAAAGGAAGTAAAATATAGTGTAGTATTTTCAAAAAAAGGGGGAAACGTTCATTTAAACACCACCTGTTGGCAAGGGGAATTCGTGATGTGTTGTATTAGTTCCCCTTTAAATTCGGATTTGTTTTTCCAAATGTACCAAAAATCGTGTGTGGTTCCCCTTTAAAGTGACCACTTTGGAGTGAAAGAGGAGAAGAGCAGCGCTGAACATATTACATGTAAGCTTAAAATTACCGTCTTGTAAGTAGGCATTTCAGCTAGTTCCGGTGGAAGTATCTGCAAAAAATCACGCATGCATGCTGAAAGAATTTAATGGTCACTTTAAAGGAGAACCACACACGATTTTTGCTACATTTGGAAGAAGAAATCCAAATTTAAAGGGGAAATAATACAACACATCACACATTCCCCATACCAACACGTGAGGGCAGATTTACTAAGCTCGAGTCAATAGTTTGAATGCAAAAATATTCGAATTCCGAAGTATTTTTTCGGGTACTTCGACCATCGAATTGGTCAAATTAGATCAAATTAGATCGAATCGAATGATTCGAACGATTCGAAGTAAAAATAGTTAGACTATTCGAAAATAAAAGTACTGTCTCTTTAAAAAAAACTTTGACTTCGCCACATTAAAGCTACCGAAGTGCAATGTTAGCCTAAGGGGACCTTCCAGAGCACTTTTCCAATTTTTTTTAAATCATATAAAAATCATTCGATCGTCGCTTAAAATAGTTAGAATCGTTCGGTTCGAAGGATTTTATCGTTCAAACCTTTTGCGCTAAAATTCTTCGAATTCGATAATCGAATTCGAAGGATTTTACTTTGAGGGTCGAATTAGAGGGTTTTTTAACCTTCGAATTTCGACCCTTGATAAATCTGCTCCGTGGTGTTTAAATTAACTTTTTCCCCTTTTTTGAAAATACCACACTATATTTTGCTTCTTTTTGTTGTTCGTTTCTCTCCGTTGCCAGAGGCGCTGATCCATTTTTTATATACATGTGAAGCAATTCTACAGTTGAGAGACTGGAGCAGGATCAGCAGGAGTGAACAGGACTAAAAGGACTATATTTTTTCTATCCATTTGTATTTTATCATGTGAATGGAACAGTCAAGTTTAAAATAGGTAACAAAGGATTTTCCAGACCTCAAGATTTTTTCTTTATTTTGAATAGCTTTCTTGAAGAATGGTCTCCTAATTTACATCTAATACCATCTTGTAAAGGCTATGGAGATGAGGTTTATTCTGCATCATTTCCCTGATGGGTGAAGGCTTATTCTCCCCAAAAAGAAATAAGCTACTATATCATCCTTGAGACATGTCCGAATGCAGACCTAAATATGTTCTCCTAGGAAAAGTCTCCCCAAACCAAGATGTCGCTGTCATGCCCTAATTCCTCTGTTCCTACTGTTGCCCCTATTCCAACTGAACCCTATAAATGAGTGAGTTTATATGCCAGAACCCCTGCCATTTTTTTATAGTTGTTTGTATTATTTCTTTTCCATCAGTGCTTCTGAATTATTATTTCCCAATTATGTTTTTTACTTTACATGTAACAAACAATGTAAGGTGAAACAAAGACAGCACCATCCTTTTATCAAGGAGCCCCTAAGCCATTGTTTGATGTTGTAAGAACAAACCAGACCTTATTGGTTATTACTTTGGGTTAATAAGCCTCAATTTTGTGCATATTTGGATGTTAACATACAGTAAACTATGTTTTGAAGTTATGTGTTTGTGTTTTCTTTACATAATAATTACTTTATATACTAAAAACTCTTAGGAAAATAATACTGTGTGCCCTTGCCTAAGACTTGCTTTTTTTGCTCCATTTTTTGTGGATAGAGTAGCTTTCCTTCCATGCATGAACATTTTTTTATCCATACATTTTATAATGTGCTTAAAAGCTTATACAAAAATAGCAATACATACAGTAAAATACATTTTACATTTTGTAACCATTGTAAATTATTTTCATTTATTTTAAGTACCCGGCATAAATTTACACATTTTGTTTATATAGCTGTCTCCATTTACTATGTTTATCTGTTCATTGTCAAACAATACAATGCTTACATGAATTAAAGAATATTTTTTTCAGATTGATATTAAATGCAATGCTATTTTCTTTCCATAACTAGATTTTAATTGGAGCTGTAATAGCAATGGGCTCTGCAGACAGAGATGGACGGCTACGTCCTGGTGATGAGTTGTTATATGTAGATGGAATCCCAGTTGCTGGAAAAACCCATCGATATGTGATTGATCTTATGCATAATGCTGCTCGTAATGGACAGGTCAACCTTACTGTGAGACGAAAGGTGCTATCCATAGGTATGTTTGTATCTTAAGACTTTCCATTTCCATTAATACCAGCCTTTTTCCTCCATGTTTCCTGTACTGTGTGATAAAAAATGGCCAGCACATTATTAATATTATTAATATTACAGTATATTTATAATTATTCTGCTACAACTTAAAAATGTCATGCACTTATATACTAATGGAAGAAGGAGCTGAATGTTATACAGTTGTATACAGCAAAAAACCCTGCAGTAGTCTCTACATAAGTATGATAGGTTTAATATGGAAATAGTGTAGTTTTAGTTGGCTTGAGCTAATGTGTTATGTCAGTGCACTGTAAATTTTGCAGTTGATAACTTTTTATTTTTAATCATAGGAGATACATGTCCAGAAAATGGCAGGAGCCCTGGCTCTGTCTCAACACATCACAGTTCTCCTCGAAGCGATTCTGCTTATACAAACAGCAACCATACTGCACCATGCAATACTTCTCCTCCAGAGGGTTTCACTTCACAAAGCATGCAGTCCAGTGATGTGGTAATACATCGAAAGGAGAATGAAGGATTCGGTTTTGTCATAATAAGTTCTTTGAACAGGCCAGAATCTGGAGCAACAATTGGTAATTAGAGTTGCAGTAATCATTACTAATTTTTTATTTTGAAGTAATGTTCAGCTAATGTTATTTGATACTGAAGTTGACCCACATAATTACCCTAATAAGGCAGGCTATTGAAAGGCTTATCATAATGCAAGCCCCAACTGACACACCAGTTCAAAAGAATGTGTATATTATTAAAATGTTTGCAGTGCATCATGCTTTAAATGAGCTTTTAAGAAATGTATAAAAAATATTTTATTAAGTTGTTTGTATTTCTCAATGATATTTCTCAGATATGTTTGCATATCAAACTGAACTACAAGAAACATAGAGAAACATAGCTTGTAGGAAAAACCCTTACCGTTGATCTGTATATTAAATAACTAATTCTACTTTGCTGCCAATATTCATTTCCTAGAGTTGCAATCCTGCATAATTGGTTTCCTCTGCTTTGTTATGTACATCTTATGTTGACTATGCAAATACCATCATTTTCTGGATACTTTAATTCCCATTAACTAGTTTTTATAGACAAGCAAAGCACATTCCAAAGCCTAAATACTATTTATAATTCTAGAGGCATACAACAATGAAAAGGGAATCACATTATTCCTGATTCTGGATGTAATTTGCTGGAAAGCCTGTAACTTATTAAATATTGTGAGCTGTAGGCTTGACTCATGTCATTGTAGGTTTATTAGATTGCGTCTATTGTTTGTGAAACAAATTGTAACTTTTTCATTTGGCAGGAATGAAAGCGTCTTACTGCATTTTACGTCATTTTTTTTCTGGTTCCCTGAAAAAACATAAAATGTGGGCTCTACTGTATATTCTTATTATTCTTACTATACATCTTACTGTATTCTTACTACTCTTACTACTTACTACTAAGGGATAACCCAAGCCATGTATTGTTTCCCCTGGTTATAAGAAATCAGGCTCTTACACCTTGAGACTCCAGATCAAATCACACACTCCTCCAGGATTATGTTAAAAAATGTTGCTTTCTTTACTTATGTAAATACAATAAAAGCTGTCGGCATTGGCACAGTGCAATCAATATCTAATGATGCATTTTGTGCCCCATTTCCTGGCACTTCCTCAGAAAAATGCATTGGTGGGGGGAACTTTCTCAGAGAAACACGTCAGTAGATGTAAATCAAGTTTTTTACCATGATCCTAGAGGAGTGCGTGTTTTGATCTGGGGTCTCAATGTGTAAGAGTCTACAGGAAACCATTGCAGGAGGTGGGACTAGTGAACACGCAGACATTTGGGGTGAAACAGTGAGCTCCAGACTCATGAGAAGCATTAAAAAAAAATCAGACTTTGGAACAATAGATAAATGACAATTGTTTCTTCTAAAGTGGTAAGAAAGCACCGGGGGGCTAAAACAATAGTATCTACAACATTTTTTAAGGATATTTTCTTACAAAGCTGTGGAGAATATCAACATATTGCACAGAGCATATTATTCGACTACGTCAGCAACGTTTCAAGCTTCGTGCTCTCTGTTTCCTATGGGATTACTTCTGAAATTCTGTAACATCTAGAGCTAAGGAAAAATAGAAAGAGAGAAATAATTATGCTTTCAGCTGCATATTTCTATTAGATAAATACAAATGGAAAATAAAAAAAATTGAGGTATGATGATTCTTTAATGAGGTAATGTTGAACATCAGTACCTTCTGCACTCTGTAAAATTATTGTGGCCTTTTTATATTCTATTGAATCACATGTTTAGTTTTTTTCTATAATTTTGTTTATCCTGTTTACATTTAATAATTCTGCATTCATAGGTTAGTATGCCAGGAGTAGTTTAATTAGAATTGAATATGGATGCATCACATGGTTTGAATTTTAGAATCTTGGAAATTGAGGAGAGAACTGAAAAAAAGCATATTATTGCTGCGAATGTTCTTTTATTGCTGACTACTGATACACAACATGCTTCGGGCCTATGTGCCCTTTATCAAGTGGGGTTTGAATTTTGTTCTGCTCAACAATAATAGGCTGTAAAAGCTTGCAGCTTCATGTAGAGAGAGAGAGAAAGAAAGAGAGAGAGAGAGAGAGAGAGAGAGAGAGAGAGAAAAGAAAATACACTTTATTTACTTAGTTAGGACTGAAGCATGGAAATTGCCTTGCGTCAGCTTACACATATTTTGTACATATTATGTAACTAAAGTGTCTCTTTTTACTAAGGGGCAGATTTATCAAGGGTTGAATTTCAAAGTAATGGGAGTTTTTTTGAACCCCAACAACTTCAAAATTTGAATAAAAAAAAGACCAACCGAAATTTATTAAAAAAAGTCAATGTTTTTTTCTTCGGGTGAATAGTCCATATACTATCGAACTCGAATTGTACGAATCGAAGTAATAGCGCATTCGATTGAATTCAAATCAAAGTTTTTTTAGAAAAAAAGACATTTCTCAAAGTCTCAAATATTGGATGTAATGTTTAAATGGTTTCACATAATAGGTTTGAGTTAAACATTCTTGATACCTGTTATTTGAAGATTTTTCTAGGCTTGCACCTTGAGTCCCTTCATAAATAAGGTCCATCTGTGTTGCACATTTATATGTGTTTTTATTTTTTAAAGAATAGGCTGAATACATTGATTTTGCTCATGTTCAACACAGTTGTATATTGCTACTTTGACTAAATTAACCATAATTACTGGAAATATGCATTTTCAATGGAATGACAAACATGCCATAATAATTTATGCCGCCACATTGAGCAATTTCAAAATATTACTGTACTAAATTTTTCAAAGCACAACGTCACTTTCAAAGTGCTTACCTGCCATGTCAACTGTCAAAAATAAAATTTTGCACCTCACAAAAGAATGCATAGATGAATAGTTAATATTGTTTCAAAGCATTTGGATGTTCAATGGTTGATTTCATTCAGTGTGCTCTATGAACATCTGCTTTACAGTGACATCATGGTAACACATTAAAATGTGTACAAAATGAAAGGTTGTATTCCTCTGACAGCTTTGCATAAATTGTTAATATTCTAACTTTTGTTCGATTGGTGTGCCCTCTAATCATTTGTATTTCTAGAAGCTTTGAATAAATTCGCTGGTCTAGTGATGTAACCTAGATGCTGCATTATTTTGTGTGGAAGGTTTTTTGTTTTTTTTAATTATTCCTTTTTTTAAATTGCAAGGAATTTATTTGTATTATGAAAATATCAGCTTGCTTTAGTAATATACTAAAAAACTGTAGAGTACAAAGGGTATTTACCATCGGTTTAGGCAGTCCACCTCTACTTTGCACCTTGACTTACCACTGACATCATCAGGAAATATAACCAGTGGGAGACTAGTCTATTCGGCCACAGGGTGAGATGACAACCCAATAGATGGTGGGAGCCCCAGAGGGCTGCTGGTAGCCAGGAAGACACAGAAGGGTCATGATTTTGCAACCAGAGGCTAGAAATAAACCAGACCATCTTATCTATTCTGCAGAGATCTCATCTAGGGAGGCAGGGGCAGTATGAGTATATACTGTGGTATTAGATAGCCATTGCTTATTTTGTTACAAAGATTACTGCTGTTACTACTTTGGTGCATTAGTATTTTTAATAGGAATGCACAGAATCCAGGATTTGGTTCAGGATTTGGCCAAGATTAGGCATTTTCAGCAGGATTCGGATTCTGCCAAACTGAATCCACAAAATGCTGTGACTTTATCACACAAACAAGGAACTCAAGAAAATTTTTACCCATGCGATGTGCAAGTGGTTCTCTTTCTCTCTTATAGTGTATTCAGCGCATCCCTAATTTTTAATCATAATGAGACATTCCATGGGGTATGACTTAAAAAGTAATAGTTAAGGAGGCACAGAACATATAAGTACCAGGTTTCCCAATGTCTCCCATACCACAGGTTCTCAGGTTTGCCTGGCCACCTCTAGGTATGTATATTAAAATTAAATCCAGCCAATAAATGTTTACACAATTTGAGCTTTCAGGCATATATGTATGTAAATGAATAAAATCATTACATGATTTTAAACTATCAAAAAAAAATCTAAATGTTATGTGCTTCATCTCGTGGAAAGAAGAAACTTTTTAAATATCAATTAAAAAGTCTGCCCCATTGCTGAAATAATCAAGTTACTCTTTTTCCAATCTCCTTCTTCTGTCTCGCTACATGCAAGACTCAAATTCAGATTTGGATCGACAGATCTAACATATCTTTTGTTGGGGGGGACCCCTCTCCATTAAAGATGTATTAGAGCTAACTTGTTCAAAATAACCAACTCTGGTACAAATTCAGAATGTAGAGAGACAGGATTTGTGACAAACGTTATTTTGAAAAAGTAGCTCTAATGTGCTCTTTCTTCTAGGCAACGGAAGCAGCCCCTCTACTGATGTATTTGACCTTACCAATGAAAGCAGCCGGCTACTGATGTATTTGACCTAACAAATCAGAATCAAACTCTGAATTCTGCATGTAGAGAGACAAATAACTGAGAGGAGGATAGTAAAGATTCACTTTAACAATATTTCATTGAGTATATATTAAAAGTTCTTCTCTGTGAGATGAATTGTATTACATTTTTATTTTTGGGATTGTTCCCTTTTAATTTTTTTATATTTGTAAATTTGCCTTTGCAAACTAGAAGATTATACTATACCTTCATCCTAAATATGACCCTCCCTTATGTAGTTCTTCTCAGTTCTGCGATCTACTACTCCACTCCCCAACTTGCCACAATCCCCTCTTGAGACAGAAAATTAGTGGCCAGGTATCATGGGAGGATGTGCAGTTTAACAGTAGATCCCATACAGTGGAAGGAGTGAAAAGCTCTTTGCAAGAATGGTGAATTTGTTTGCAAACCCATTTGTGTTTATATGCAAAACTTTCTTCATTGATCCACATAAATGCTCAGCCTTATGTTGGCTGAAGCCCTAACCTGGATCTCACCTCTCTATGAAATGGTTGACAAAGAGTATGCACACACAAGTAAGTAAGTAGTGGTAAATTGGTATAACAGTGGTTATTCCTCCTTTGGACCACTGCTCTGCAAGAATGGGTCCAAAAGACAGCACAGATGATTAGCTAGATGGTGGATAGATAATATATACAATGTTGTGCCAGATATTGGGATTATTCGGTTAGAGTGCCAGTGAGGGCACCAAAACAACAAATAAATCCTTTAATGTGGTCAAGTCGTGTGAGTGAGCTTTTTTTCAGTGAAACTTTATTATTTTCCTGTAACCTGCATCCAGGGTTTGTGCAGCTGTTATTGTAGTACATTCCATATATATAAATATATATATATTTTTTTTTTTGTTTTTTTGTTTTTTTGTTTTTTTCATACAGCTGGAGCACTCTTGTATACATAGACAGCTGCCAGGGTGCAGGTTATAAAAAAATTTTTTAGATTGAACAACAAAAAACCGCACTCACAGTACTTGTAAAGGTGCAAAATAAAAATGATTTATTGCAACTCTCAGCTCCTACACTCGAGCCTTCTTTTCAGGTGGTCCACCTGAAGAAGGCTCGAGTGTAGGAGCCTAAACGTTGCAATAAATCATTTTTATTTTGCACCTTTACAAGTCCTGTGAGTGCCGTTTTTTGTTGTTCAATAAATATATATATTAGCTATTTTAAGAGCTAATTTAGGTCTTATTCCCCCTCCTCCTGCAGCTGTGCCACATAAAATCGGACGAATTATTGAAGGAAGCCCTGCAGATCGCTGTGGAAAGCTAAAAGTCGGAGACCGGATCTTAGCTGTGAATAGCCAGTCTATTATCAACATGCCTCATGCAGATATTGTAAAGCTGATTAAGGATGCAGGGCTAAGTGTAACACTTTGTATCATTCCTCAGGAGGGTAAGTAGTTGATTCTCTGTAGTAAGTAAGTCTTTATTATGCCTAATGGAAACATTTTGTGTATGCAGTTTAAATTTAGGACAAAATAGCATTAGTATGCAAATTTATAAATTGAATGTATTTTCTATGTTTTTCAAAATCTATCTAATTTATTTTTTGTGGTATTTACGTCAAATACTTTTAAGGAAAAATGGTCAGACTTCTATTTGTCTATTTCCATATGAACAGTTTTCTTTTTAACCTTAGAACCAGATATTCTTGAAACAACAAGGTTAAGACATTTGCAGACAATGCTTGATTCACTTTCTCTTCAGGCAGAGAAAAGTGTGTATGGGCAAGCTTAGCATTAGTCAGAAACCAGAGGGAAAGGATTCATTAAACAGAATCATTTTAGAGTTTACAAAAAAATTACATTCAACAAAAAAAGTCCTGCTGATTATTAATTACAGTAAAATAAAATTTCAATAATCCTGCCATTCATATGACTTTCTTCCTGTTCTGAATGCAAATTTTTTTGTGTTAACCAATAGGAATATTTATTTTAGGTTGGCAGAAATTCAATCTCTCCAGCAGGTTTCTTCTGTACAACATCATTTTAAAAGGTTACACTTTCTTAATTACTAGTCAGACCATTAATGGCAAAACTGAAAATATTTAATATACAGGCAAATATGTTTCTGTCCTCCATATGTTTATTTTAGGGATGCACTGCATCCACTATTTTGGGTTCGGCTGAACCCCTAAATGCTTTGCGAAAGATTTGGCCGAATACTGAACCGATTCCGAATCCTGATTTGCATATGCAAATAAGGGGTGGTAAAGGGAAAATGTTTATCCTTGTTTTGTGACAAAAAGTCATGCAATTTCCCTCCCCACCCTTTGCTTTTAGTGAGTGAGGGTGTATACCATCCCTTTCTCTATAGCCTTAAACTTGAAAAAAAAGGCCTTCAGCCCTATATATAATTTGAGGGGGGGGGTTTTGCCAAAAACTCAATCGATTCGAGTTTTCGGGTTATTAACCCCAAACTTGCTGATTCAAGTTTTTTCCATTTGAGTTTTTTTTTTTAAATTATAAACCATTCGAGTTGTGAGTTCATTCAAGGTCTAAAAAAGCTCACATAACTCTAACATTTGCCCTTTTGATAAATAACCCCCTAAGTGTCACTTATGGGGTTCACCTATTTTTAAGGCCCATCTGAGGTCTGGATGTGGAATTATTGTAGGTGTGTAACATTCCCTGTTCTGTCTCATACACAAAATGTATTTAGCAGCAGTTTGCTGTAACATTTGACCAACACTCCTTTCTTAGATATAATTATAGATAAGTCAAATTCCTAACATCAACCAAAATGTTGTAGATGCAAGAGTATACAGGATAACAAATAAGTCTCCACATTTGATGCATTAACTACTTTATGCATGACTGGGGGTCAGTCATACAGTCCTTTTTAAAGTATTGTAAAACAGTACTTGTCAGTAGGATAGCCATAAACGTGTCTGCATTTACCCTCCAAATAGACTGTGACAAGAAATCAATTTAATCTTATGTGCTACCTACCTTGTTGATTTATTACTAAAAGTTTTCATCCACAACTGTGTTTAATTTCTTGCCTTCACTGCACTCTCATCATACATAAGGGCAAGGCTATACATATACTATCTATGTAATTTAAATACTAAACCTATTATTGGAGAGATATGCTCTTAATTCACAAGATAAGCATCTGTTACTGCTGCTTGTGTGGTTTGAAGAGGAGAGCACCATTTTAATTACTTTTTATAGGAGATCTATTGTATGTTCATAGAGAATTACACACTGTAACCCTTTGATCTCATTAAGTTTTGTTACACTAAAGACACTTAAGGGAAAATATACACCCGCTCTTCACTGCATTTTGCATAAGGAACAGCAGGGATTACTCTCTAAAGATAAATTAGAAAGGGTACTGGACAAGCAAACAGGAGAACAAATATCTAGTAGGGACAGTAGAATACAAATTCCAAGAGTAATACTCCTTTGTTGTTTGTTCCTGGCTCACAAGGGCGAGGTTCTGGCATTAGAAGGAAGTCATTTTGATTTATGAGCTGATTTTATATGCAAAATTTAGTATTATTGCAAATAAAAAAATAATGTGATTTCTGCATTTTTAAATTCCTCTACCTGAACCCAAGACATTGGGCCTAAATAGGGCTGAACAGTACTCCTTTAGCCAGGCTTTATTAAATAGAAGTTTTTCAATGAATACCATTTATTGCATTGTACATGTAAAAGGATTTCATGTTGTCAGAATGTCCTGATGTGGAAACTGGAAACAATGCACTGCCTGAGGTCCGGTCAGGATATCATTACAATATTTTCTATCTGCATTGCCAGAAGTATGGTTACAGTTGAATATTTTAGAGACCAATGCTTTTAATAGAACAGATATAAATGTGATAGACTGAAGTGCAATTTCTAGCCCAAGTGTTTATCTGTAAATAAAATATTGTATTTTGCAGAATTAAACAGTCCGGCTTCAGCACCAAGCTCAGAGAAACAGAGTCCTATGGCCCAGCAGCACAGCCCAGTGGCACAGCAGAGTCCCGTAGCTCAGCACAGTCCTGTGGCACAGTCACTGCCACCACAACCACTGCAGTTGCAAGGCCATGAAAGCAGGTTGCACATTTATTTTAAATTAGCATTCTCTTGATGTATCCAATAATCTGAGACCTACACTGTGTATGCCAAGCATATAGCCAAGTATCTGTTTGTCCAGCTACAGGTCAGAAGTTAAGGCAAGGCAAGATGTAAAACCTGACATCAGGCAACCACCATTTACAGATTATCGCCAGCCATCAACAGACTATAGACAACCTCCTGTAGATTACAGGCATCCTCCAGTAGTGGATTACCAGCAGCCTCCTCCTATAGACTACAGACAGCCACCTTTAATAGAGTACAGACAACATTCTCCTGATACTCGGCAATTTCCTCTCCCTGATTACCGACAGTTCCAGGTACGTATAAATCTCCTTTATATTATATAATACATTTAATTAAAAATATCTATATATAATATCTATATAAAATATATAGGGTCTGTTCCTTTATTCCATATATGAGCGCTGTTGTACAAACAACAAAGCTGCTGGTGCAAGCGACCATGTTATGTAGCATACATGTGCATAATGATGTTCTAATTGTTCAAATTGCAGCACTTGCTCATTATGCTTGTGCCCCAACATGTGCATGGTGTCCTAGCAACTGGAGTGTGAGCTCTATTAGCCCTCACCTTTGGTGGAGGAAACTATTTTAGGGTAACAGGAGTCCTAAGTTAAGGACTAGGTTATTGTCAATAATATTGTCAAGAAATTGTTAAAAACACTATAAGCCTATTCTTAAATCTGGCATGTAGAGGTATATGATCCCATCTGGTTAATTCATAAAGAATTATTAAAAACTTGATGAGCTGAGCTTATGCTTGAAAATGACATGACTTGCTGTAACTTGCTGCAGCTGTGGTAGGATTTTAGCTACAGGATTAGCATAGACCGGCTATTTTATAACTTTCAAAAACAAATATAGATAACAGAAAGGTAGGGTGTTTTTTAATCCTTATTTGTGTCAAATAGTTTATTTTATCTGAAATTAAATCAAATAAAAGTGACATTACCATAAGTACCCTTTCGAGAAAAAAAATCACAATCACGACTCTTTATTCTGAACATGAAATACTTCTGTTAGAGCAAATGTGCTACTTGCTTTAGATGTGTAATCCTGTCTGAAGAACAGAATTTCAAAAGCATTCCTTAATTTTTCATTTGCAGGATTATAATTATTTTACTGTTGAACTCGAAAAGGGTGCTAAGGGTTTTGGCTTCAGTATACGAGGAGGGAGAGAATACAAGATGGATTTGTACGTGCTAAGGCTGGCAGAAGATGGCCCTGCAATAAGAAATGGGCGGATGAGGGTAAGTTATTCTGAAGATGTCCGTTGTTGTGCAGACAATTGCTGATATATATTTTGTTGCAAGACTATTTATTTCTATAGATTATAAAACTGATAGCATGTAAAGGGTCAGCAAAATGTAATGTTTTTGGTAATTAGTTATCTATCCAAAATATTCTATATAATATATTCTATAAGCAGTTCAATAGCCTCATTGTTTTCAAGAATTTGACTTATCACTCTGAAATAGATGTGTGTTTCTTACTTCCATGAGCTAAAAGTAATATCAGTCATACTAGGACTTTATTAGTATCAAAAAAGCAAATAAACACTGCAAAAAAAATAAGCAAGCTAAAGTGTATACAATATACACCAAATTTGAATACTAAGCATTTGTAACTACTTATGTGACATCTGATTACATTTGATGGCCACATTATATTAAATGTCATACAAGGGGTCTGTTAGGCATCTCTGGACTACCCTTTTGCTTTTCAAGAATGACTATTAATGCATTGTTCAGATAGATAGATGCAAAAAGAAATACAATTATTAATTGTCATTTGTGAAATTATGGAGATGTCTGTTTTGCTTATCTACTCATATGCAAATAAGAGTAATGCATTGTACTGGCAAAAAAGATTTAATACTTAATTTGTATTTGTTCTTTTGTCATAATCTTCTGACAGGGTTATAATAACTCTGAATTAATCTAAACTGCAGGGCAATATATGTACATCACATTGTAACAAATCAGGTGACAAATTAAATGGCCTTGGCAGAACTCTCTTTGCATAATTTAAGTTGGCACGCAGGAAAATTTAATCAACTTCAAACAAATTATTAAAATATCTAATGTATGAAACAACATTTAAAAATTCACATAAATATTCAGTGCTCAGATTATGCTGTAGCTGTGGTAGGGCTTAACCTGCGGATTAACAGACTGGCTAGCAGTTACTGTATTCATAAGAGCTTGTCATTGGTCAATGCTGAAGCCAATTGGTATTTGGTTCAGCAAGCCAACCATGTGCAATGTTTCACACACTTTACAAAGATTTGTTTCAGTTATTGTCTTATTGTGGTTGCATGGAATATGTGTTTGCACCATTTATTTACAGTTATGTGAAAAAGTAAGTAACATTCAATGGCAATTTTTGACTTTTTAAACGTACAGATATGTGATCTTCAGTTCAACTATTTTAATAAAGATGATTTTATATCAAATGTCAGCAAATATTATCAGCCATTGACATTTTGTAGTCCATTCCGCAAATGAATTAGGTGCACCAGATTAGGTGCAAATGATTAGGACATTTTTAAGGCTCAAACTCATGGGCATTTCACTCCCCTGCAGAGGATTGGAGAATGAAACGCAGCCTGTGTTTCCTGAAACTGCTGTACTCACAGTGGCTGTGTGAGTATAGGCCTCTAAGAAAGTATAGGTTGCATTTAATTCTGCAGTGGAACACCGGAAAACTGACTGCAGGAGCGCACAGATATAAACCCCTGTCAGTGCGAGCTTAGAGAGGATTTTGGAGAAACGTGTCTAATTTTAGACCTCAGACATTTAGCTTGCTCTTTGTTCTCGAAATGTGTGATTATCACCATGCCTACATTGTAAGAGCTCTCTGAAACCTTTAGCAATAAGGTTATAGATGTCTATGTGTCTGGGAATGGATTTAAAAAGAATCCCAAAATTTCATCACGGATATACAAGTAGTTCTCACCACATCAATTTTACCATTAGAAAGAGGCTGCATAAATTCAATCTACATGGGAGTAGTTGCAGTTTATATAAAATATATTAGATCTTGTTAACACATTCAAGAATTGAATATAAACATATACGTAAATATGTATGTCTGTTTATACCCAAACAGTCTGCACACCATAGGCTTAAAATTTAGATGGTCCAGATGCCTTTCCAGAGTCACACCAGGTGGCAGTCTCCTTTAAAAAAAACACACAAGAGGATCAATCTTCAGTCATCTAAAAAAAAAAAAAAGAGGTGCAAGCCCATAGTGTGTACCATTCAACATTCATTATTAAATTAATAAAATGCCACTTACAAAGGGGCCGATTCACTAAGCTCGAGTGAAGGATTCGAATGAAAAAAATTCGAATTTCGAAGTATTTTTTGGTTACTTCGACCATAGAAATGGTTAAATTAGTTCGAATTCGAACGAAATCGAACGAAAAATCGTTCGACTATTCGACCATTCGATAGTCGAAGTACTTTCCCTTTAAAAAAAAATTTCGACCCCCTACTTCGGCAGATAAAACCTACCGAAGTCAATGTTAGCCTATGGGGAAGGTCCCCATAGGTTTGCTAACCTTTTTTTGATCAAAGGATTTTCCTTCGATCGTTGGATTAAAATCCTTCGAATCGTTCGATTCGAAGGATTTAATCGTTCGATCGAACGAAAAATCCTTCGATCGATCGATCGCAGGATTAGCGCTAAATCCTTCGACTTCGATATTCGAAGTCGAAGGATTTCAATTCGAGGGTCGAATTTCGAAGTATTTTTAACTTCGAAATTCGACCCTTAATGAATCTGCCCCAAAGTGTCTAGAATGTAACAGCTCATCACAACACTTCCCAAATTACAGCATCAATTTAGCACCACTGTAACCTACGCAGTTGTTCCTAATTCTGCTGGTCCATGCAGTTATCCTTGGCAACTGTTATATAGCAATAAAGTTGAACACTTTGAAAACATATTCCAACCTTAAAATAAAATGCGACAGTACACAACACCTGTTCTGCACACACTGAGGTTAATTTTCAGCCTGTACCGATTTGTGCACATGTGTTTGGCCTCCTTTAGAAAGTGGCATGCCATTCTTGTCCAGCCTTGTATTTACAGTCCCAATGTGATCTTGGTTTGGTGTAAGAAAACAGACTCCTTGCAAAAGGTTACCAGCTTGTACAACTGCATAAATCACAGGCCTACTGTACATGGCTTCTTTTGTGATAATAGTTCAAGATGAGCAATTTGAGCACAATGGTTGCCTTTTTATTTATATTTTAGCATGATACAGACTGATTATTGTTAAAATATTTGCTACTGATATTTATTTCATTGTATTCTTGAATTAACTTTTTTTAGTTCAGGTTGAAATTGCAACAGCTGGTTGCTGGAATTTATTTAAAAAAAACAACTAGCAACAGTTTGGAATTCAGAATGGAAGAAAAATAAGCAATACAAGTTTAGGTTGCTGGGGTCAGTGACCTAGACTACCAGGTATGAATTAAAATCATATATAGGAAAATCAAGAAAGCAAATGGTTTTAAAAACAATGAAAAAATGAAGACCACTGGAAAGTTACTAATCTATAACATACTTTTAAAGGTGAACTTCCACTTTAAGTACAGTACATTAAATAGCAGTTGTTAGATTGTGTAACCATTAACCCATCAAATACATAGTGCTTTGCACATGCAGTAGAATTATAACTGGATAATAAAGAGATGACATACAGCAAGAATGGCAGGTAAGAACTGGCTGATTGACAGCTATAATATGTGCTTAATTGCAGCTAAACCAAACATATATTGTAAATTATGAGAATATACGTTTTTGGTCATAATTACTTACAGTAAATGCTGTTTGTAGACCATACTGATAAAAAAGGCCAGTGTTTATCACACAGTGATGTAGCCATTTCTACAAAGGAATAAAATACAAATGACCGCATATATGGGATGCATTGAGATTTAACGAGACTTAAGAAATCAAACCTTAAGGCATAAAAGAAAACTAGCTATGTAGGTAGTGATGATTAGGGAAGGGGCTAGCTGTGCAAACAACCCTTATGAGCTCCAATACTGAATAAGAATCAACAGTATATACTGATGTAGCCCTCAAACCTTAATGGGTGTAGTTGGATATAAGAAAAATAAAATAAAAAAAACCCTTTCAGGTTTCAGTAACACCAAAACATTTGCTTTTTAGAGTAATTAAAATCTAATGTACTGCTGCCATGCCCTGGTAAAAGTGACATGTTTCCCTCAGAAAAGTTACTGTAGTTAATCGACTGTAGACAAGCTATGTAGCCATGGAGACAGCCATTTTATCTGAAAAAGGAGAAAAGCTTGCTTAACAAATAACAGATAAACTGTAGAATACAATGGATTGGGCCAAATAACATTCAATTCTCTCTACAGGACTATACAATTATAATTATGTGCCACTGAGTTGTGCACAGTGCTGGGATATGGCGACAACGTAACCTGAATCCTAAACTTAATTAATGGCCTCACAGCAACAACCAACATATGCTTTGCTGCAGGTGCAGCATGTAATTATCTGGATAGCCAACTACTTTTGCTCAAAGTAGAAGGGTTGATCTTACCTCTAATGAAATAAGAAGCTACGTCTGTGGAACTACTGTATGAGAACTAAATGGAGAACTACATTACAGGAATGTAGGCCTTTAAAAAATATATCATACCACTTTATTGAAGTCTATAACATTATTCACAGTCTCTGCTTAACCTAGAATTAGTTAGAATAGGTCTAAACTAGACTTGCAGTTCGGTTATTCTGCTTCACATTCAGGCAGGATTCGGTCTTTTTCAGCATGATTCGGATTTGGCCGAATCCTTCTGCCCAGCCGAACCAAATCCGAACCATAATTTGCATATGCAAATTAGGGATGGGGAGGGAAATTGCGTTACGTTTTGTGACAAAACAAGGAGGTAAAAAATGTTTTCCCCTTCCCACCCCTAATTTGCTTATGCAAATTAGTATTCGGATTTGGTTCAGTATTCGGCAGAATCTTTCACTAAGGATTCAGGGGTTCGGCTGAATCCAAATTAGTGGATTTGGTGCATCCCTAAATAGATACATTTTGTGGTTTCTTAAAGGGATTCTGTGATTTTTATGGAGAACATTTTGTTCTAAATGACACTCTGCCATTTAAAATGTTATTCTCAAACCAACAAATGTGTTGTTTTAGCTTTAATATTGGTGTGTAGGCAGTTATTTCATATATACCACTAGACGGTACGGGAGCATTTTTAGCAATACAGGTATCAGGGAGCTGATATCTGGTACCTTCCCACCTTCCCATTGTTCTGTTAATGAGCTGCTGGGGAGAAGGGAGGGGTGATATCATTCCAACTTGCAGTGCAGCAGTAAAGAGTGACTGAACTTTAGCGGAGCAAAATTTTGTGGCTGAGGGCACCTGGAAAACTAACAACATATGTCTAGCCCCAAGTCAAATTTCAATATTAGGTATAAAAAAATCTGTTTGCTCTTGTGAAAAACAGATTTCAATGCAGGATTCTGCTGGAACAGTATTATTAACTGATGCTTTTAAATAAAAAAAAAAAGTTCCTGTGCCAGAATCCCTTTACGATTCATCTGTGGGTAGAACCCCCGATGCAGCTTCTTTCAGAACAACCACCGTAGTCATGCCTAATATGCAATAATTAAATAGTTTGCAGTAGGGGGAAATTATATGAGGAAGACGTTAGTCTAAGGGGCCGATTCACAAAGGGTCAAATATCGAGGGTTAATTAACCCTCGATATTCGAACGGGAATTAAAATCCTTCGACTTCGAATATCGAAGTCGAAGGATTTTAGCGCAAATAGTGCGATCGAAGGATTATTCCTTCGATCGAACGATAAAATCCTTCGAATCGAACGATTCAAAGGATTTAAATCCAACGATCTAAGGAATATCCTTCGATCAAAAAAACTTAGGAAAGCCTATGGGGACCTTCCCCATAGGCTAACATTGAGTTCGGTATCTTTTAGATGGCGAACTAGGGGGTCGAAGTTTTTTCTTAAAGAGATAGTGCTTCGACTATCGAATGGTCGAATAGTCGAACGATTTTAAGTTCGAATCCTTCAATTCGAAGTCGTAGTCGAAGGTCGTAGTAGCCCATTCGATGGTCAAAGTAGCCCAAAAAACACTTCGAAATTCGAAGTTTTTTTACTTCGAATCCTTCACTCGAAGTTAGTGAATCGGACCCTAAATGTTATTGATGTGTCTTCATTCTTATCTGTTGTGTAACTACAAGCCGTTTACAAAATAATTGGGACACTGTGTAAAATATAAATAAAAAGAAAATGGGATGATTTGTAAATCATTGACATCCTATATTAATTTACAAATATTATAAACACAACATAATAAATGTTGAAACTGAAAAGTGTTTGTTTTCTTATTTCTAATTTGATGCTAGCAACATATATTAAGAAAGCTGGGACAGGGGCAACAAAACAGACACCTTGTGGAATGTCACAATTACTTATGTCAAGAGGTCATTAACACGATTGTGGTATAAAAAGAGCTGTTTCCAGATAGGCTTCATCTTTTAATAGTAAAGATCTGGAGGAGTACACCACTTTGTCACACTCTACGCAAGCAAATATCAATGGTCCTCAATGTAAAATTACAAAGAGTTTTGGAGATTTCACAGTCTAAAGTACATATAACAACTGATTTTGGAGAATCTAGGACAAGGGACAAGGCTAAAAGCCAATAGTGGATGACTTGCAATTTTAATCTCTACCATGAAAAGAATAAACCATATATAAACATGATACAGATATTCTGCTTGTGCCCAAGCTTATTTAAGAAGGACTGTCCTGTGGACTGTGAATTTCTTTTTGGAAATAATCGACACCTCATGCTCTGAGCTAAAGAGGAGAAGGGCAATGTGGCTTATCAGAGCACAGTTCAAAATCCATCATCAGTGATTGTATGAGGGTGCATTACTTTATAATGGCATTGGGTAGCTTGCATATTTGTGAAGGCACCATCAATACAGAATACATTCTAGTTTTGAGGCAACATATGAGGTGAAAAGCAACACAGAAGAGGTGATGCAACACAGTGGAAAAAATGCCCCTGTCCCAACTTTTAGTTGCTGGCTCCAAACTCAAAATAAGCATTTTTTTCAGAATTTGATATGTTGTCTTGACATTGTTTTAAATTAAATATAGGGTTTCAATGATCCATTATTCTATTTTCTTTTTATTTATATATTACATTGTGTACCAATTTTTTTTTGGAAACAGGCGTGTATGTAATGCCTTCCATCTTGTACAGCCAGTGCAAATGGTTCTTTAACAAACATACAAGTTTGGCTTATTCATAAACACTGGGTAAATGTGCACCTAAGCAATAGAGAGCAATCAGGGCTTAGTTGTTTTTTCAGCCAACTGCAGGCAGAACAATGAAAGCAATCATCTGATTGCTTAGAATGGGTAACTGCCCATGTGCAAATGTGCCCAGTATTTATAAATGAGCCCCACTTCAATTAAACAGAACAGAAAATACCATAGTTAAAATATTTGTTATGAATAATAATTAATTTAGACTGACTTTAGTCCCATCTCAGACCACTATACTACTTGGTAAATGGCCTGACCCAGTCTGTCACATGAGCTACTGAGAGCACTCTTATGTATCATCGGGTGAAAACAAGCCCAGTGATGTAGAGAATGTAGTACATTTCTGTGTAATACACAATTTCTATTTATATAAAAATGTATCTGTGCAAAACACATCAACTTCTCAAAGATCTTGTAGAAGAAGGGGTCATAGATTACATTGTGGTTGCTTGTAAATTCTAGCTGTGCCATTGTGCATGGTATTTACCCTTTATGTGAGTAAATTTCATCTTCCTTTCTTACTCTAGGGCAGTGATCCCCAACCAGTGGCTCGTAATCAACATGTTGCTCACCAACCCCTTAAATGTTGCTCCCAGTGGCCTCAGAGCAGGTGCTTATGTTGTAATTCAAGATTTATAGAAATGTTTTGCATAAAAACCAAGTGTACTGCCAAACAGAGCATACTGTAGGCTGCCGGTCCACATAAAGGCTACCAAATAGTCAATCATATGCCTTATTTGGCACCCACAGGAACTTTGCACAGCCGCAGCATTTTGTTGGAATTAAGAGATCAAGACACAGATAGTTTAAGGCTTTAGTATCAAATGGCCCTGCAGATTCACTTCTTCTGGTTGTGTCCCTTAAACATCGCAAGTCAGTAATTTAGATGTACAGAGATAACACAAACAATATGTAATTGCTTGTGTATTTCTACTGTCTTAAACCACTTTATGCATCATTGAGTGATGTAGAATTCCTGCACAGATCTAGAGCTGCCTGTTGTCAAGGAGGGGTATACATTTCTTTACCACATCATGTGAGTTCCACACCTGAAAGCATGATAAATTATTTTTTGCCCAGAAGTAAATGTTCTACCATCTGTTATCCTGGATAAAAAAAATGTCTCTGCTGTTATGATATGTAAAGACAACTGCTGAAGCAGAACATCTACAGAGAAGCAATCTAATAGAACTCCTATCTCTGCATGCACAAAAAACCTAAATGATAATAGCATACAATTATTGAACACAATTTCCATAGGTGATAATTATGGTAGATATTATATTTTTCTTCTAACAACTACTGTCTAAGTTTAACCCAATTCAGAATTTAGTTTAGTTTCCATGAAAAATAACCATAGAATCTGTTTCACATAATTCTTTATAACTATTCTCCTTTGATTTCATTCATAGTCTGCTCTGCGGCTTTGACATGTTGTCCAACGAAATCTTTATGGACTAGAAAAACCTTTTCTTAAATTTCTGTGTAGCCACTGAATTTGTGTGTCTGTTTGACAGATCTATAATACAGTGCATGAACCTTACTTGTCAAGAAACAAGAAAAAATGAACTAGTTATAGGTTCATTGTATTCTGCACACATTGTTATTTTTCTATTTAATCAAACATTCATGCAATTTGTATTTGCACCATATTATTAGCAGAAATGTGTAAGGCTTCCATGCAGTTAACTATGGGCATTCATTTGCAGAACACTAGTCTATACAATTTGGTTTGACAAATATGTGCATAATCATACAGTTAATTCAAAATTTATATACATTTAGGGGCAGATTTACTAAGCTCGAGTGAATTTTCAAAGTTAAAAAGTTGGAATTTCAAAGTAATTTTTTGGGTACTTCAACCATCGAATAGGCTACTACGACCTTCGACTTCGATTTGAACGATTCGAAGTAAAAATCGTTCCACTATTCAACCATTCGATAATCGAAGTACTGTCTCTTTAAAAAAAACTTTGACTCCATACACCAATTTTTTTTTGGTCAAAAAGAAATCCTTTGATCGATCGCTAAAAATCGTTCGATCGAACGATACTATTCGATCATTCGTTCAATCACGATAAAAATCCTTCGACTTCGATATTTGAAGTCAAAGGTTTTCAATACGAGGGTCGAATTTCGAAGTTTTTTTAACTTCGAAATTCGACCCTTAGTAAATTTGCCCCTTAGTAATGCTTATGATAGTTTGAAAGTATATTTTCAAAGAATTGATAGGCACATCTCAGTATAACATAGTCTAAGTATTCTTTTTAAATTAGACACTACCCTCTAAGCAAGCAAAGTTATCAAACTTTCTTGCATTTTGATAGCTTTGAGAAATTCTCAATTCTCACAAATGCATGAATCAGTCTTAAACACAGCCCATTTTTCTTCTATTTTCTAATTTTACCCCATTTCTTATTTATACCGTTCACCCCATTTTATCTTGGAAGCTATACCCCAGAAATGTGTTGCAAATGTATGAAAAGTAGCTACCAAACACAATGGGGTATATTTATCAAAGAGTAAAGATCACCAGAGTCTGCTAGTGTGAAATACCGCCTCTCTCCATTAATTTCTATGGGATTTCTTTAACTTTGTATAAATTGATAAATACGCCTTTAAAAATCACATAGAAATGAATGGAGAGAGGCAGTATTTCAAATAAAATTTGTTGGGATGAGTTTGTGATTTGCATTTATTGTAAATTGCGGTCATCTGAATTCTATTTGTTTTTAAGGTTTTTTTTTTAAATAAAGCAGCTAATATTGGGATAATGAGATTCTTTCTGGCATGCAACTTTTTTCCACAAAAAACTGCATACAGGTATATTTTGTCACATTTTTTTCTTAAATAAGCTGGCATTCAAGAAAAAAATTGAATAAGCTTTCTCTGCATTTTTTCCCCTTGTCTGCATTTTTTTCACAAACTCGTATATTTTGATAAATCTGCCCTTTAGAATTGTTTTGCTATTATCAGATTTATTCCAGCTTATTGGTATTGATTTATTATTACAGATCAGTCAAAAATTAAGTATAATTAGCGTAAATAGAACACTGGGGAATGGCATGCCTGTATTTTGGAACGTTTCAGTAGCCATAGCTGCACCAGAAAATGAAAGCATAAAACAGCTGGAGGCATTGATATAACATCATTAATTATTTATCATAGTAGAAATAATATTTGAGCCACATTTATATATTGTGCCAACAACATTTCCCTTTGAGATGCAACATAAACAAGCACCATGTGAACGTCTGTTGAGGTGCAATAAAAATAATACATGAATTATATAGAATAATGCTCTAATTGCTTTCAAACATTTGTTACATCACATCAGTTCTGTTAAATACAATTTATCCTCAGCTGCATTACTGTATTGCGAAGAAGCTCTGTGAGCAGAAAAGAAAGCAATACTTTATTTATATGATATGATTGCTTGCTCCTGGGTAGCTGTTAAAACTACATTTAATTAAATTTTGAAAAAGCCTTCATTTATCGAAGTTAAAATTCCCAAATATACGGAACATATGTACTTTAGGGAAAATAATGATAAATATGTATAAATACTACACATATTTTAGTAAAGCCTTCCTTTTGATAGAAATGAAACTTGGCCAATTCTCATGCACAACCTTCATTCCACTAACTTTGCAGACATGTTTTAATATGTTATTTCATTATTTTGAGGAGCTCTTAAAATGCAGTGTAATCTCTGCCTAGTACTCGTGTATAAAGTGTGTGGTATATTTCAGCTAATGATGTTATGATGATGTAATGATGCTAATTTTGTTTTTCATAATAAAATAATATTATGACAGCTGTTGACTGTAACTTTCAGCACTGCAGTCACGGTAAGGGTCTTGGGAAATAGTGGTATGTTTGCTCTAGGCCAAATTTTTAGGCAGCTTTAGTGCGTTAACAAATAAAGAGAAATATGCATTTTGTTTGTCATTTAAGAAAAATCCAGTGGATCCAAAAGTGGAGAAGGCCAGGTTTCCTGACAAACATTTGTAGATAATAGAGGGTCAGTTTTGAACCCATCTGCTAGTGCAGGTGCTCTAAAATGGATGCACTTCTATGTTGTTGTGCAGCTTCCCTGCCTCTTCTGATGAACGGTGTGCAACTGCACCTACTGACTCTGGTGAACCCTGGAGCCACCCTGACATAGCTGCAGGGTTCCCCCAGTGTTTTGTGCAACCCCTAGCCCTGACAATGCTAACTGTACCTTGCACCCATTTTCATTAAAGCGCTAGTGCAATTGCTATTGCATGCATTTTGGCAAATCAAATACAACTGTGGGCGATACAATCTGCACTTATGCTGATTTTTATTTTTTTATTTTTTTTACAAATGCTGCATTATGGGTAAATATCATGGTGACTTGCATGCAAAATGTAACTATTAAAAACTGCACTTTTGTTCATTAGTGACTCCTCTCTTGTATCCCAGTCTAATGACAAGCTCTTTTATGAGAAGTATAGTATAAGACTATTTCTGTTTTCCTGCATTAGTAACACGTTACCTCTGTCTGGAAAATGTAACCACTACAGTAATTTCTCTCTCTTAAGAGATATTAATTGATAATTATACTTAATAGACATAATTAGTACACAAATAGAATATTTTATAGCAAAAGCAATCGGAAATTGGGAAAGGAGACAAGCAGAGGAGAATATAGAACTAAGATAATACCTGAATCAGGTATGGGATTCCTTATCCAAAAACCTATTATCCAGAATGCTCTAAATTAAGGGTTTCCATAAAGTTAATTTGAAGCAAAATATTTTAATCTTTTTCTCAGGACTAATAAATTATACCTAAGCTACATGATTCCATATTGGTGGCAAAACAATCCTATTGGGTTTATTTAATGTGTTTATTTTAGCGACAAATCCACTATTTTTGATTCCGCCAAACCCCTGAATCCTTTGCGGAAGATTCGGCCGAATACCGAACCGAATCCTAATTTGCATATGCAAATTAGGGGTGAGAAGGGGAAAACATTTTTTACTTCCTTGCTTTGTGACAAAATGTCACCAGATTTGCCTCCCGCCCTAATTTGCATATGCATATTGCATATTAGGATTCGGTTCGTCCTTACAGAAGTATTCGGCCTAATCCGAATCCTGCTGAAAAAGCCGAATCCTGGCCGAATCCCGAACCAAATCCTGGATTCGATGCATCCCTAGTTATTTTTACAGACTTAAAAGTATGAAGATTCAAATTAGGCAAAGATTCCTTATCCAGAAAACCCCAGGTCCCAGGCATTCTGGATAATAGTTCCTACTACCACTATATTTCCAGACACTCGCCTCTTTTTCCAAAATATTGTTACAGTACTAAGATAATCTTTTTAACCCATACAAGACTAAGACTACTTCAACCTTGAACTATGTTACAACCAATTAGGGGTTACTGCCCAAAAAACTCCTTACTGTCCTGTAAAAGTCCTTTTCAGTCAATAACCAGTCCAACCATAAACTTAAGTAACACTAAAGTTTAAGCAGCTTAGTTCTTTGTCCTATTCTGCTTGTCTCCTTCTCTGATATTGATTGATTATATGTAATAGTGCAGTAGCAGCAAGTGCTTGAGACATGAAGCAACCATGTGGGCAATGCTGGTGTCTGGCAGCTTCCTTTTTCCTTCTGTATATAATAGTTTATGGCTTGGCAAATGATTCCAGGTGCTTATTCAAGCACAAAATTAATTTGAGATATGCCAATATTATATTGCAATGAATACTGTATTACCCATGTCATGAGTATTTCAGAATGTTCCCAAAGAAACAGCACTTCATAGTTCTAAAAAAAAAGTCATTTTGTAAACAGAATAAGCACAAAATACAGGAGGTTGTTTCTGAATTTACTTTCTACATCGTTGCTGGCAGTAAAGCTGATCAGAACACATATCTTATAATGTACCAGTCAAAGCATGGGTCATATCTAATAACTGCATATAAAAAAAAAATAGCGTCAAATCTTTAATTAATTTAACATTTAAATGTTCTTGTCTTATAGCAAAGAAGCATATGGTTCTTTAAAATCAAAACTCAGCAGTGCAGGGATGCCTGCTAACAGCCTCTTTGAATAACCATAAATAAAAGCCATTCTGAAAGAATCCTCTCAAGTGAAAACTGAAGACTTTAGAAGAACTTATTGACTAATATTAATTTTGATAAATAATAGGCAGTGAGATTTAGCTATGTACAACATGGTTAGTAGTATAATGTTCTGAAGCATCACAACATATTTACCTTGATGTATGACTTCTTTGTTGAACAAAATGTTGCTCTTTAAATGTACATTTTTATTGTACTCATTACTGTGTTTGATCTTCTTGTTTTTGCGACAGGTTGGTGATCAAATCATAGAAATCAATGGGGAAAGCACAAGAGACATGACACATGCCAGAGCAATAGAACTCATCAAATCAGGAGGAAGAAGAGTAAAGCTATTACTGAAGCGTGGAACGGGTCAGGTTCCGGAGTATGGTGGGTGTTCATTTCTATAATATTGCAATTACAAATGAAAGAGTTAAAGATTTTATTTGTTTTTCCTTTTTAATTCCTTTTTAAGAATTACATTTAAGCTTTTCCAACTGAAGAAATAATTCTAGAATAAGCACTAGTATAGAAAATTTAACATCCTTCACCTTCTATTGGCATCTTTGGGTGAGGTGTATTTGCCAGCTTGTACCATAGTCCAGCTGATTATATAACCGTTAGCACAATAACTCCTTAAATCCTGTTACTACACCTTATAGAGAAATGTAAATATTACTTGAGGTCAAGTCATTCTACTTTTTTGTTAAGTAGGATTATCATTAAGTTATACCTCTGCACCGACATCAAAAAGTAGTTCCTTTTAGATTAAAATGAAGGATACAAGGCATATCCTTGTTGTAATATGAACTATATTGTTGCCAAACTCCCATTAATTAGTTTTACAAGTATGAAGGATGCAATTATATAGATCTGTTTTAGTTATGGTTCATTAATATGTTGAAAATAATCTTCTTACTGAAGAGTAGTTATAGCCAATAAAAATGATCCATGAGCCCTTATCGCCCTTTAAATGTACGTTAAGATTTTGAAGAGTATTTTTTTAGTGCAGCAGTTTAAGTATATTCAGTAAAGTCATGCTTTTAGCTATAGAAATAAGTTAAAGCAACTGGACTTGCTGTGTTTTTCTTGAAGACGTTTCACCAGTCATCCAACTGCCTTTCTCAATTCAGAATAACTTGTACATAGGATCTTGCTTCGCTATATATCCTCTGGAATGTTGCTCCAATCAGCATAATATGTTTATCATAATCCACAATGATGTTGTTCTGTTAGGTGTTGATTGTATTAGCAAAATTGGAGCTTTGATGTGTTATTAAAGGGATACTGTCATGGGAAAAAAATGTTTTCAAAATGAATCAGTTAATAGTGCTGCTCCAGCAGAATTCTGCACTGAAATCCATTTCTCAAAAGAGCAAACAGATTTTTTTATATTCAATTTTGAAATCTGACATGGGGCTAGACATATTGTCAATTTCCCAGCTGCCTCAAGTCATGTGACTTGTGCTCTGATAAACTTCAATCACTCTTTAATGCTGTACTGCAAGTTAGAGTAATATCACCCCCTCCCTTTTTCCCCCCAGCAGCCAAACAAAAGAACAATGGGAAGGTAACCAGATAGTAGCTCCCTAACACAAGATAACAGCTGCCTGGTAGATCTAAGAACAGCACTCAATAGTAAAAACCCATGTCCCACTGAGACACATTCAGTAACATTGAGAAGGAAAAACAGCAGCCTGCCAGAAAGCATTTCTCTCCTGAAGTGCATGCACACGTCACATGACTTGGGGCAGCTGGGAAATTGACAAAATGTCTAGCCCCATGTCAGATTTTAAAATTAAATATAAAAAAATCTGTTTGCTCTTTTGAGAAATGGATTTCAGTGCAGAATTCTGCTGGAACAGCACTATTAACTGATTCATTTTGAGAAAAAAATTTTTTTCCCATGACAGTATCCCTTTAAACCTTCCAGGAAGAGGTGCCAAAACAGCATTGTATGTGGCAGACAATAGATGTTGTACCATCCCCTCCACTTCTATTCAGACTTGGTTTTTCAGTTTTTAAAGAAGCACAATCCTACAAGAAACACATGGCGCACCTTTTTAAACAGGCCTCTTAGGGATTGTGACACACTCAAAGTTTTGACAAAAAGGTATCACTATGCATATTATGTATATATATATATATAACAGTCCAGTGAGTATCCTCACTCTAAGGCAAACTCTATTGCGGCCTATATAGCCGGGGTGCACGGTTAAAATATATATAACCTTCAATTCAAGAAAACCGCACTCCCATGTAAAAATTCTCAATCATTTATTCCATTGTACCATTATCCAACGTTTCTCAAGGATGAAAGGTCCTAACAAGGACCGAAACGTTGGATAATGGTACAACGGAATAAATGATTGAGAGTGCCTGTTTTCTTGAATTGAAGGATATATATATATATATATATATATATATATATATATATATATATATATATATTAATCTGCCAGTGTTAATTGCTCCTTCCATAGATGTCCGATCTGCCTCACCTCAGACCCAGGCAAAGTAAAAGCAAAACTGAATATTAAACTCCAGTCAAATAATTAGTAACGAAATGCTGTAAGACTGTCCAGGGATTTCATTCCTGTAAAAGTCGGTGAGACATAATGACCCATAGAAAATAAAGCAGGTTTGCTTATGCAGTTTTGTACTAACTATCAATAACATTTTAGGATAGATGCCATATTTTCCTATAATCTTCTGGCCTGGTACAAGCTTGTTTCAATGTGATTGTCTCTTTTATCTCTTGCAGTCCACCCCAAGATACCACTAAGCCTAATGTTCTTCATTAATAATTTCTGTATCTTAGTCTTTCACTAATATCAAACATATTTGCATGCCTTTTGTATTAAAATACTATTTCCCTTGTAGAAATCTGTTTCTAAACTTTGCTAATCATACTAAGAATTCTTTGCTAACATATCTTTGTGTCACTGTTCTGTTAATTCTAATGATTGGTCCTAGGCTGTTCCTCCCCTTCCTTTAGGAATGGTTCCTTCTTCCAGTCTCTCCATGTGCATGAAAAGTGACAAGCATGGGTCCCCATATTTCTACTTATTGGGCCACCCTAAAGACACGGTTTGTAAACTTTGCATGTATATTTTCATTTTCTAATTTAATGGTTTCATTTAATGTTTTTATGCATTATAATGTTTATTTCAATGAGCAGTATTAATGGGATTTTCTCAGATGCAAATTTGGCATGTGATGAATGTGTTGATACAGGTATAATTATTCCATAGTGCTATTTCAACTCCTATTCTACTATACTGAAGGTACCCAAGTAATTCTATAACGTTTCTAATTCAGCCTTTTTAAAAGTCTCATACCAACCCTAAAATATAAAAATTTCTTTCCCTATGCATAGTTTATACATTTTAAAATAATCAAGGGATACTTAAGTAATGCCAACGAAAAAATACTGACCAACTGCTGCAATCTATAAGGCCTGTCAAAAAGGGCCAAAGTGCTGGAATATAGCCCCCAGCTCAAAGGGCACATATAACAATTTCAAAAAAATATATTCCAAGGCATTCTATAAAAGTTAAAAAATTAATATTTATTTCACATCAAATATTAAAAAGTAGTCATACAGACCAATTGACGCGGAGCGTCAATTGGTCTGTATGCATACTTTAGTAATGGGCTATCAACATTGCACCATACTAGCTCCATATTATGTCAAATGGAAATTGCTATTCAGTTTGTAACCCTACAGTATCTTGGAGTAAAGGTCCCTTTCCAGGGTAGAACATGGGTCAAGTTGAACTCTTACCCAGATGGGCCCTCACTTATTGGAGAAGGAAGGTAGAGTGTGTTGTGCAACTACACCTGACTGTTGCTGTTTTAGATGAAAAATAGGACGCCAGAGGTTCTTACAAACAAAAAAAAGGGGTTTTATTGAACCACAAGGTTCATACTCACAGATCAATGAGGTTGTATTATATGCAATCAGATACAGTCATAGGTAGAGCAGGGTTCTACGATACCTCTGTGGAGTTGCTTGATAACTGTTGTCCTGAGAGTTAATGTCCTAGTGGGAGTCCAGGAGCAACTGCGGGAACCCCCCTTAAGGCTTCCTAGAATCTGTTCAGGAAGCAATATGCTACACCTGAATCCTTGAAAAAGCAGCTTTGTACTCCATCCTAGTTTGCCATACTATCTTATGTCCTTAGAACATACTCCTGACAAAACTAGTCCTGCATTCTGACTACACCTCATTTATAGGGCCCTGTTCCCTGACCTTTACTAAAAGGGTTGTCCCTCTGGACCTTGTTGATGCCATGCTCTCCAGACACATCCACCTTGGTCAGAGGATGGCGGCCAATGAGGAAGAACCACCCCTTACAATAAATATTCAAGAGTGACGGGAAGTGTTCACTAACTCTATGGGCCAATAACAAATATGTGAATAAGATAACTCCGATACAAAGGCTTCTGCCTAGCAACCAAGGCTAATAGCACAGTTAGCACTATTGGGAATTATAGAATACCGAGTGAAAACAGATGCCAAGAATTGCTTGGTTTTTTTCAAACAAGAGTATTCTGCAGGGACAAACATTTTCTGGGGCAGACTGTAAAATAGGGATTGTCCCATGACAATATAAAGCATTTGAAATATGTTTTTAAAAATAGTACTATGGAATAAATATAGGATTTTTTTTTTGTTAAAGGTGAAAATGATCTTTAAGACCAGGGAAAATGTCCTCACCCCTCCCACTAAGGTCAATTAAAAAGTTTAGGGCAACTGGAAATCTTGTTTCTCATGATAACTGAGCATAAGACTTTGCTGAAAAAAACATGAAAAAATATTAGCCTAAATGACTTACAGCCATTTTGCTAAGGAATCAGCCTATTGCATAGTAATTTCTATGAGATTATCATTCGTTATATTACAAGTTACAATGTTTACTAGTAATTGGTATGTAGTTTCTCTTTTTTGCTCATTGCGTTTTTATCCAGAAAACTGAAAACTCTTCTCTCTATATTTAGTTAGTATAGAGATTTAGAGGTGAACAGTTCAAAATGTAATCATGAACACCCCAGGGACATGCTAAAGAATTATTCTTCTCACAAGATCTCTGCAATTTCTACTTGACCTGTAACTAAATGTGTAAGACATGAAATGAATGCGTAAATATGTTTACATTTCTGAAATAGTATTTACACTTTGTGAATAGTAATACAAGGGACTATATGTGCAATTATTGGAGATCTTTTATGTGGAAAAGATTCTTAATATGGTCTATTTAGCAGGCACATCAACAATGATTAGTTAATTTCCCATCAAATATATCCTTAAATGCAAGTATCTGGAATATGAAGTAATGCCTAATGTTAGTCACAGAACAAACTTTATTTCGTGTGGTTGCACAGAGGCAGCGTATCTCTTGAGAACAGACCAAGTGATATGTATAGCTACATACTGTATAGGTAGGAGGGCCCCCCAAACATTCTCATTGCAGGTATAATTATAAATTATTGAAACTAAAAAGTTTAACCATATTAAGAAGTTCTTTAATTCACAGAGGTAAAATAGAGTGAAGTATTGACAAAACATTCCACCAGTGGAGGAACAGACATGGTGTGGCTAATATGAAAAATGATAATGAAATGTCAGCTTTGCTGGGATAGCAATAGGTTTACAGAATACCCTCAATGTAATAGCATATGGATATTTTTTTCATCTGCACAATCCTAACTGAGTGCAGCAATAAAAACCCTGCTAGTAGTTGCTTTCTATGGTAGTAAATGGCAGTCCTGTCCCTATGGGACACTATATTGTCATGAAGTAAGCATCTTTTAGGAATATTGTCTTCCTTATTCCCTGTGGTGTTACAAAAATGTCTGTGTGACATATAGGTCTAAGTCTTTGATGAAATCAAACAAGACAACAAAAATACAAACCTTCTGGGCTGCTGCTTTAGAATATTAATTTAACACATTATTAGATGGTATGCTGAAGTGTTAAGCTGACATTCTAGTACATTAAAGGAACAGTAACACCAAAAAATGAAAGTGCTTTAAAGTAATGAAAATATCATGTAATGTTGCCCTGCACTGGTAAAACTGATCTGTTTGCTTCAGAAATACTACTATAGTTTATATAAACAAGCTGCTGTGGAGCAATGGCGGAAATTGAAAAACGGCTATATGGCACAGGGTGACTAATGGATAACAGATAAAACCATTAGACAGACAGAGCTTATTTGCTGTCTGCTGTGTAACCTGAGCCTTTCCTCATTTGAATGGCTGCCCCCATTGCTACACAGCTGCTTATTTATATAAACAATAGTAGTGTTTCTAAAGCAAACACAGCAGTTTTACCAGTGCAGGCCAACACTGCATTATATTTTTATTACTTTAAAACACTTTTATTTTTTGACGTTACTGTTCCTTTAAGGCTGGTGGCCATAGGACTGTTTTATTGGCCTGATTTTCCTTGCAGCAAACTGAGCAATCCAATAAGGGAACTAATGTAGCCCTTTTTGTCATTATCAATGAAAAGTGCTCTTAATATAGTGCACAGTATATATATATATATATATATATATATATATATATATATATATATATATATATATATATATATATATATATATATTTAATTATTATATATTTATATTTTTATTTTAATATATAAAAAAATACAGACCTCTTTATAAATGTATATATATATTTAGTTCATGTACTTCTTTTTTAGCGAAGGACTGACTGTGCAGGAAGTCAAATTGGTGTTGATCTACAGCAGTGAGCACATAAAGACCAATAAAGGAAGACATCACACATCACCCAAATTTAGAACATAGATTAGGAATTAGAATGGATAAGAATTGGCTATTATTCTAAAGAAAATGTCTTACAATATTCAAAATGCTAAAAGGATTTGTGTGGAGGAGTTAAATCAAAGCACTTTAAGTTTTATAGGACAGGATCCATCCACCAACCCTTTCAGTAATGGCAGTGGCCATCTCCAGCAACATCAATTTGACACTGACGCACTTTTATGCATAAGACCCACTACTGTAAGTGGAGGTAAATTGGCAGAATGCTTGAAGCAATTCAGGATTTGTGTAGGCATTTAAAGAAGAAAACAGTCATGGTATGTCATCTTGACATGAAGTAAGGCTACATCATTTTCTTACAATTATATGTATTTTCTTCTTAACTGACATGTTGTGTATTGCATGCCATAAAAAAACAGCAACTTGGGCATTTCAGAGGTTAAGTAATGTCTTACAGATACTTTAACCTTCTCAACTGGCTCAACATATTGAGGCATGCATGTTCTGAAATGTAATTTTTTTTTTACACTAACATAAAACACCCAGCTTTGCATTTGACTTCCCTTATGAAAACATCAGAACAAGAAACAAGTCATTGTTATCTTTTCATGGATGGGTCTGCTCACTATTCATATAATGTACAAAAATTACAAAGCCATTTCAGGGACTGAGCAAACAAATTGAAAAAGGTACTATGCGACCAGGGCATTATTGTCTGTTAATTTTTTTGTGTTACATTTCTAAATTTTGTATCTGTAATACATAGTAAGTTAGGTTGAAAAAAGGCACACGACCATCAAGTTAAACCTTTTGACCTTTTTTTTTTTTTTTAATCTGCCTAACTGCCAGTTGATCCAGAAGAAGGCGAAAACATTATTATAATATAATATTAGATACTATACAATGTTACATTTATAGAGTATGGACAAAGAGTCCTTTGGTAGATGGAGACTGGAAATGAAAGTTTGGGGGAAGGATGCATTAGAGTGAGTGAAACTAAGGGTGGGCAGGATAGGCATTTGCCTAGGGTGCTGTTGGGAGGGGCAACTTCAGAGCTTGAATTGGAGCATGAAAGGGGATGAAGGGAACAACTAAAAGGACAATGAAGAAAGTGACATCAAGAGGTTGGATCAATGATAGAAGTGTGGGGAGAGGTGGGTTTGGGAGTGTGCTGGTGGGGGGAGGTGTGTTGCTATCGTGTGCTGGCCCAAAAAGTATTTCCTGGGGCTGCAAAAAAATGACATGACTCCGCTTTGGAGTGAAAGAAGAGCTTTAATAAATATGATATTGTGCAAGGACATATGGACAATGTCATTTAGACAGCTAGTACGCTAGCAGGAAATCCAGTATACTAACAGAAGGCCAAAGTTGGACATTTGTCAAACATTTATGATAAGCAATTTACCTGTTTATCTGTTATTGTTGATGGATAGAGACAGTCTTGGACCTGGTGTTTGTATATAAGACATGCTTTCTTAAAGGTGGGAAACTGACCACCCTACTTGCACAACTTTTTTAACATGCTTGAGCATCCTTACTCAAAAGTACTATATAAAGCAGAAATGATAGAGCACTTCACAGACTTGTTCAATTAAAGGCTTGTTGATCATAACAATGTCAATGTTTCAACTTCTGTCTATTCTTTTCTCAAGAAAAATTGCCCCCCAAATTGCCAAATAATTTCACCAGTGGGTGTTGCTCCTCTGTCATCCATTGGTCTAAAAAAAACATTACTTCACCTATTAGAACCCTCCCACCACTTGTAAATAAAACAAATTGCTAGAGCAGAGTCACTTGAGGAGCATAATGCACAGGTGATCAGACTATACCCAGCCAAAAAAATTAAAATTTAGAAATCAATATGTTAATTTTTCTCTATTACTCAAAAACAGGAACATTGTACATTAAGGCCCCCAGGGGCAAAGTCCTTGGGTTTTTTATCCAATAGGTCTCCCTTTTGCATGACTAAACAATATATTTTCCTATGGGGAATGGCACACTGCTAATATACCTGAAGGCTGGTCCAAACTCTAAATAATACTTGTCAACTGTTTTAGTAGATTTCTGATCCCTAAAAGCCATACTGCCCCCCACCTTGGAGCTTGTACTTGTAAATCACCCTTTATGTCTTTAAACAATTGGTTCTAGCAAATGGCTCTACCAAACATTTATTTGTAAAACTCCTTTAAACTGCTAAAACCTAATATAAATGATTTAAGTGTCTGTTTCTGTTGGTCGTGTTTTGCAGTAGTGTATGGCTCAATGAAAATTTGATGGACAGCTGAGCATGGCAGGATTCCTGTACAGATTACAAATATGTGCGTTTCCATGTAATGAGTTCTTTATGGAATACTTGTTCTTTAAGCATGTTTTTGGCCTTCATTAATGAGATAGGTCTCAGATTTATCTGCAGAAAATCAAAACCAAAGCTAAAAGATATGAAAACATTCTAGTAGTAGACTTTAAAATCCAAAAAGTCAACAGTAAACAAGGAGATAGTTCTGGTTTATTTTTCCTGTAAGGTATAATGGCTTTTTGTTAGCATTAAACATATTAAAATGCTCCGTGTTTCACCTTAATGTATAAGAACACTGCAAAAGTAGTTATAATACAGTCGTGTCCAATGTGTTTTTATCACTACAAAGGTATTGTTGAAAACTGCAGATGGTGAATTTCCAGCATTACAATATACTAAGAAATGCTTGAGATTAAGTAGTCTTAATTATTATTGTGATACAATATTAAACCTTTGCTGGCTGAGTCCTCTGATTTTTTGTCAAGGTGACTGCTATGACTGAACTTCAATGTGTGATTTTTCTCAAGAGTTTTACTGAACAATATCTGCATTTTATTCAAAATATACTTAATTGTACTGCTTGACAGTGAAAACAATCTGCCTATTGAGAGAAATGTACAAGGGAAAATGCAGAAAACGAGATGAGAGCAAACATAATTATGGTACTTGGTATGGTACTCAGCAGTCCCAGGTCCATGTGGAGCAGGTTTTGTAGATAATGTTGTATAACCATTAAGCTTCATATGCACTGCAGTTATTAGATGTTTTGATATTAAGCTGAGTTTGTGCACTTCAGCCCACAGCAACCCAAGGGTTAATTGTTCTCAACGTTAATGCTGAAACAAAAGAATATGTTCTAATGTCAAAAGATAGCAGGAGATATTTTTCCTATAGAAAAGAACAAAGAACCACCCTTTTAGACTGGAAAACAAAACTTTCATTTGAAGCAACGTAGGTGGTTCTTCACAGTCAGGACAGTGAGGTTGTGGAATGCACTGCTGGATTATATTGTGATGGCTGATTCTGTTAATGCCTTTAAGAATGGCTTGGATGATTTCTTGGACAGCAATATCCAAGGTATCAAGATCTACAGTTAGTATAGGTATCAGTATTTCTCTTCAGTGTGTTAATAATAAGGGATATGTATTTATAATTAGTACTCAGAAGCAGCAGGGTACAAGACATGTTGTTAAATTTGGAAAAACCTGTGATATTTTCTTTTCACAAAAATGTTAGTTCTGGAAGTATTGGCATCTATTGAAATAAAGGAATTGAATTAAGGTGAGGGAAAACGGGCAACTTAACTGGCTTAACCAATATTTTAATATTTTATTGTAAATTATAGTATGAATGACTAAAGTGCATGAAAATATACAGACAATTTGGATGGGTTTCTGTAGCACCATGTATTTAAAGATAAATAGATTTCTGATTGATTTTTCAATTTTTATTGTTTATTTAAAAATCAAATAGTATAAAAGAGAAAAACAAAGTACATCTTTTACTTTAGAAATGAGTTTATATAACAAACCTGGTAACTGTTCCTTGGTGATTACATTTATTATACAGTTAATGCCCACTTTAAAGAAATGAGGTATTCAGCTGAATCCAAGCCTTGTCAGCAGTATACGGACAAATCTAAGCACCTGGCAGAAGCAAATCCAAACCCTAAAAAAGTGTAAACTTGCCGAATGCATAAAAATGATGCAATATTATTTAACTCAGCCTTCAGATTTACACGAATTGCATGTGAAGAATTTGGGATTCATCAGAACCCCAAAAATATGGAGAAATCTGACATCCATAATTTCAAGCATTATTTGGTGCCCTACAGATACAGTGAACTAACCCTGAATTAGATGAGAAATATGTAGGGGTTGATTTATCATCCTTAGCGACCTTTTAATGAGCGGTAACAATATGTAGCCATACATAAAAAGTAAATGATAGTTGTATGGCTTCCAGCCTGCTCATGGACTTCATAGATTTGGACTTCAAAGAAGTCCATATACTTCTTTGTAAAGAATTGTCATTTTAATGTAGTCCTGCCTTTGAACATGCAGACTAAAATAGTGTTAGTTTGGCAAAAGAATTTACAAACTGGATGGGTGTTTCTCCAGCAGCAAATATTCAATTTAAGAAAATATGCCTAGAGTTAATATTTCAGTGATGAGTCTAGCTACACTAGTCTATGCTTGTCTAAATAAGCCAAACAATTCCCTGGCAATTCCTATACACTGTAAATAGAAATGAAGTCATAGACAGTATAATAGCTTTGATTATTGCAAGGAATATGAAGGAAAGGTAGCTTTACAGCAAAGGGAACTAAACTCTGCAAAACATATTCCAGTCATAAAACACAACTCTTACTTTCCTTGTTCTGCCACTGAGTGTATTAGAAAACTGTCAGCCTACCAGTAAAGATGATTAATTTATTTTTAACATCCTCAAGACATGCAATGATGCATCCACATTATGCTAAGATAAAATCGATCTCCTGTTGTTTGACCCTCCATGAAAACAGCTTAATTTCATACAAAGCTATAAATCTGCATACAGAACTGTGTTCTACTTCAGTATGTATACATAGTCAACTTTTGATATCTTGCTCGTACAAACACATGTAAGTGATCACTGTTCCCATCAGGGAAGAATTGCATGCTGCCAACACTTGCCAAACAGTGGTTGATTCTCAAGGAATCCATATGCTTTTACAAAGAAAAACTGTGCAAACTGCACTGTTTTTAACCAGTGGCCTCAGTAGCTCTTGGCATGTCGTCAATGAAGCACAATGCACTTTGCATGATAAATTAACACAAAAACAGCGTAGCTTCACTTGCACATTGCTCATGCCACATTGCTTTTGGGCAGAACACTACCATGTCATTAGCAGTTTGAATTCCCTCTTTGCATTTATGTGGCCATTATTCTCATTCGGGTATATGGAAACAAGCAATGTACAGAACTGGAATATGCAAGGGTCCTGTTTAGTCATAAAGCCTTGGCAGCATCCATCGTTTACTGTTTTTTTCATTGCTAAATTTGGGAATTGAAACTACAGTATTTATTGCCAAAAATGCTCTGGGATCTGTTTTATTACTAAGATGAAAATTGACTGTGAAGCAATGAATTGGACTATGGAACCCCATGCTCAGATGCCAAGGGCACAAATCAAAGTTCCCTTTACCGTTATGCACATACCGTATTATTGTTTACCACCATTAAATTTTTAGTTTTTGCCAGTTTTATCTCTTTAAGCATTCAATAAAAGTGTACTTAATCTCAATGTTATCAGCAACACATGGTGTTTAACCACAACTGTGATTTGTAGAGCGTTTGTTCTACAGAATGATAATGTTAGTAAGTAGCAGCTCCCTGTTGCTGCAGAGATGAGAGTTGTTAAGAGGCAAGCTGAGGGATAAATGTCTGCATGTTCTTGGAGCAACACCATTAGCTGAGAAATCCCTACCAACACAAGGTCAATGATCAGCGTTTTGCCAGAAAAGAACATCAGCATAATGGCAATAATGGTTCCAAATAACATGCCTTGGTAGATTACTGCATACTTAAACATATTAGTTCAGTAGTTGCTGGCATATGCCACAATATCATAGATTTCAAATTACTGTTATTTGAAGCAGCTTCCAAAAGGCATGTGGACCCTAACCCTAATCAAATTTTTAATAGCATGTAAAAACTTCGAAAAACTTGATAGTCATGTATTTTGGTTGTAGATCTCTACCCCCCCTTCCCTCTTTTCTTCTTTCTGTATCCCCCTTTTTTGAAAATCAATAAAAACTATTTCGCAAAAAAAAAATGTAATAGCTCCATAATAAAACTCACAAAAGTTATGCCCCATGGGTTTGCTTTCTTAATGGTTGCACATGAAAAGCACACTCTGCCCATTACTTTGGTTTCCTTTCCACCATTTCTTCTGCTTTTCTTGGCAGAATTATTGGTTATTATTAGAAGTAATCTGGGTTCCTTCTAAAACTCTCTGACTCTGGCTATTGCCATACCAGGATATTTATCAGCTTTTCTGTACTGCCAAGTTGGCTTGGGAAAGTACTGTCAACTAACTGTTTGGAAAAGTCCTTTGCTATGAGGCATACCTGTATGCTGTCACCTGAATATATGTCTGGTTTCATACAGTTTGCAGGTAGGAAATATTTAAGGTGCCCACTATAAAAGAGAACCATGGCAAAGACTGACATGTCTCCTGGTGTTCCAGAATAATGACAAACATTGTTGCTAATCTTCCCTGACAGTTGTAGAGCAGTATGCAGCGCTTCACTGTTGGCCTTGCAAAGAACAAGGCAGAAAATCTCCTTCTACGCAAAGATTCAATTTGAATATTTTTACTTTGCTAAATGAAAGCATCTGAGCATTGGTCTCCTTGGTTTCTATAAGCCCGACTTCATGTTTTCTTTAGAGCTCTAACCTCCAGCAGTGTGTAAAGGGATTTCTCGGTTCAAATACCATTCTCAGATTGGCTTTATTAAATGCAATATGCGCAATATCATTGCCTTTGTGTATTTTTTCTGATTGGGAAGCATCAACCCTTAATCGTTTCTGGGTCAGTTTTTGTTATCTAGTTATATATTCAGCAGCAAGTAGCAGAACCTGAACAGTACAGTTATCACAATAATCTGCTCTTACCCTGGTATCCCTATAATTGATATGCCAAGGTTTTACCATATGATCATTTTGCCATATAATCAATACATAAATTATTTAGGCATTTTAATTCTCCAAAAATCATCAGGCAGCTAAATGTGCAAACATATAATCCTCTAAGTCTATTTCTCTACATGCAGTTACACAAAGTCAACTTAATCTGCTCCATCAAATATTCTGCATGTTATTATTTAAAATACCTGCAGTTTCTTTTGAGGGACTTCAGTTTCATTGTCACATTATTGTGTGTACAATGAAGTGTGCAATGAACAAAATACGCTGGACAGGGGTTTGTTTTAGACAGCAGATAGACATCAAACATACTGCATGCAATTTAACAAGGACTTCTGCTTTAAGGAAGGAACACTTCTATGCAGAATTTAATTAAAATTTTTGTTGCCTGTTTTGATGTTGCCAGTCCTTTAAATAATGTTTTTCAGTTCAGATGAGATAGATTAATCAATGGACCTGCCTGACCGGAGATAGAGAATAGTTTTGTCTGTTTTTTTTCCTTCTGAGAAAAAATATTCTCAAAGCATAACATGCACACAGTGGAAAATATACGTGCTTGTTAAAGGAAAGAATTGTACCATTTTCCTGATAATCTGACCACACTGCTTTACACAATAGTTTATAGTTGTGGTTAAGTATTACTTTGAGTAAATAGCATAACTCACTATTAAACACAATAACAAATCAATATATGTGAATGTCCATTAAACATAAAGTAAATGTAACCCAAACTTTAAAAAAGATATTTTTTCTCTATAAATTGGGCAATTTCTTTTTACACTATCTAAGGTGGTTAAGAGGGTCATTTAGTCCCGCTTTGCCTGCAGTGTAAGATGCTTATTATGCTCTCATGCATATTAATGAAGGAGGAATTCATTATAATCAAGTGCTAGTGCCAAGAGTTTGATTTAGCCCTGCTGGAGCTGCAGCATAGCATCTATTAAGCATATGCATGGCTTTTATTAAGCAAATAAACTGTTAGTTGTGGCTACTTTCAGGGCAGCCCCTCCACCACCTTTGCTTAGCTTGCATGGTAAGACTGGCTGCTCAGTTGCAACTCCGCAGTATACAGTATGCTGAACAGGAATTAGTTCTGCGTGATCAAGTGGCCTCATAATAAAGCAGCTAATTTGTTATGAAAATATCAGAAAGTATGTAAGCCCTATGCATTTAATTCATGGCAAGCACTATTGTATAAAAAGATCAGATATATTCAAAGCCAATTCATCATGTTGCATTTAATAAAGACACTCTTGTTACAATACATAAGGTCCCTTGAAGAGATAACAACTATATTTGATGACTCAGAGGTAATTCAAAAATCGTAAATCATCAGCCTATAAGTCTGTCTTCCATCCATCATCCAATGCTCCTTATATGGCTTCTACTATTGATTGTCCTCTTTGCCACATGCAGGCTTCCAAGCTTTTTATATTGGTCTCAGCATTCAGAAGATTTGTTCAGTTGGTAAGTTTAATACTCGTCTTTTACCACTTCACCCGGAAGTCCTCTTTATTGGCACAATAAGCAAATGTATCTTATTATGTTTAAAGAAAGCTTTCACTTTTGTAGCTTTAGCAACTTCTTTATACAATCTTAAAACCTCAATGTAAATTGCAGAAGACAGCAGCTGTTATTTTTTTGTTGGTTTGATTGTAGAAGAAAAAAACTGTCCGGAGCTTAATATTCTTCATTAAATATTTGTTTTCTCTTGATAAAATGGCAGCTCCACTGTGATTACAGTGCCAAACCAGTTCACTGCATTATAACGTTACTGGGCGTATTTGCTTACCTGTAATGATTAATCATATTCAATTGGAAACATTTTTATGAACAGAGTTTAAAGAGATACAGACATCAGAAAATAGACTTTTTTATTATCATCATAACATTGTCTTTGAATACTATTGATAATTTTGCCATAAAAGTATTTGCCTGATGCTTTTACATTGCCTTTCTTACTACCATGTTCCTTCCACGAGGGGGCTGCTATATTTGTACAGCAGGAGTCCGTTAGCATTAGAAACTCAGGTTAAGAAGGGACAGCCAGGTTGGCAAAACAGTCAGGTTAAGGAATTTCAATTACTTACAAAACCAGAACTATGAATGAAAAACGATCAATGTGACCTATAGGTAACTTTTAATGCAGATTAATATATTCAAAAGATAATGTTTAGTGTCAGTATCACTTTAAATGATTCTGTGACAAACTAAGATGTGCATGAACTGGCTACGTTTCTTACCTGCCTTCCATATTCTATAAGCATGATTTCTCTAAACTGATACTATAGACAATTTTATTGCAAGATGAGCAAGTTTAAGTGGGGGGGGGGGGTTCCCTTTGCCAGCTGTTTTTGGTTATTGAGGTCTTGGGCCATGCTCTTTATCTGGCTCGTTAGTTTATAGTTATTGCATATAAAAACAATTCATAGAAAAATTTAGAAAATACTGTATAAATAAATAACTTTATGTCAGAAGACGTGGAAATTCTAACAAGAGATGTATCTTAATCTTTCCATTGACAAATATAAAGGGTACATTTTCAAAAGGAGCAATGTGTTTTTAACGTATTGACCCACAAAATTTTACTCCTTAAAAGAAAGCATTAATATAGGATGTGGCACTTTAAGACCCTTGACAAGAGGGGACAGAGAAGCAAGTTGATATATTGGGTGACTCAGAATTGAAATAGCAGTTGAATTGTGTCAAAGATGACCTGAAAAATATATTTGATATTGATTGATTGATTGATATTGTCAATGCAGATTCATACAATACTACCAATGACTTTTCTTATTTGACATTTTGACAGTTTTATCAAGGGATTCACTGAATCCTCTGTTCATTATTTGGCTGAATTAGAGCCAAACCAAATCCAGTCCTTTAAAATCATATGAAAAAGTATGAAGTGCATGTTTTGTTTGGGCACGCCTAATTGTTTTTCAAGATTTTGCAATTCTGCATTCTGGATGTAAAAAACAAATGTGGTCATCCCTAATTTTAACCCATTATTATATTGGGGAAGATAGCATTAAGCAATATATTAGGAAAATAATATCATGATACTCCATCAGTATCTATGTATCTTATTTATTATGATTCATGTAATATTTCTGTATTTACTCCACTGGGTTGTGATACAGCCAGGGTTGAGTTATTAACTCAAAAGCTTTTATTTTCTTTAAAGAGATACTGACACCAGAAATTAAAACTTTCTTTTGCAACTCTTATAATATTGTCTTTGCATGAGCAGAAAAAACATCAACATGACCTACAGGTAACTTAACGTACTTTAATATTTTGAAGAGTAATTTTTTTTAGTGTCGGTATCACTTTAAGGATTTAATGCCATCTAATAGACTGTTTATGAAAATAGGGGTGTTTTTTCCCATTGACCACAGTAGGATTAAACTAATCGATTTGCATATTTGATTCAGTACCAGTGATTGACATTTTTATGTATTGTATGTAATGTATTAAGGGTCCACATCTATACAACAGCTGGTATGGAACTTTGAACTCTAAAGCAAATTAATTCACTGGGGGGTGGTTGACAGATCCCTAGTGAAATAGGATTTGTTAATCAATATTATGTTTGTTTTTAACATAGCTTAAGAGTTTACTGTAAACAACTGTGATTTGTTTATAACTATATTAAGTATTTGTCATGTGTTGTCCAGATAGTTGTGTGTCCTTATACTGTCCCTTATTTAATCAATAATTCTTTCAGTACACATACAATGTTCAAACAGTAATGCATCTCCTATAATCAATTGCACTAGTGATCTTTACTATTAACATTGGGCCAGACATTAGCCCTATTCTTTAGCACAGTGTTACATTCACATCTTGGTGAGTTTGCTTTCATGTTGCAGTGTTGTTCTAGTCAAGTTACAGAAAAGTGCTTCCTTAGGGCTCTTACACACAGGCATTTTAATACACAGGTGTTTAAAAGAATGATATACACGTAACAATGGATTAAATTGCGTTTATGTGCATTTTTGAAAGTTCTAAATGCAGCCCTTAATGCTGTGAAATTCAAATGGAGTAAAACTCCACTCTGAACACTCATGAGTACAACGAAGCAGAATACAATGGATTCAATTAGCTAAAGCTTTTAGGTGTGCTCAAATGGATAAAAAAAAACACCCGTGTGTTTTTTCAAGAGCCCTTGAAAAGCATTGGTGCATGCAAGAGTGCATTATATGCACAGGAGATGGTTTTTGCAGGGGGGGGGACAAATAACGTGATTGCACTTTCACCACTGGTTTAGGTCAGGTCAAAACAAAGGTAGAAATCCTATATGAATTTGTAAACCCTGCTTTACAGTATTGGGAGCTGAGACGCAGCGTTTAGGGCTGTTTGAATTAGAGGGACCGGTTATAACTAGTAGGGTCACATACTTGAACACCCCCGGCCCCTTCTTCCTCCCCAATAGAATATTGTGTCTATTGGGATGGGACTACTTTAGGAGTCACCTTGACCCTATTTAACTGGTGAAGGAGGGGACTAGGGAACTTCCCCTATCCTGTGCATTACCTACCTTCTTTTAAACCGAGGGTCTTTACATTATAAAAAAGTGTCCTGTTCACTGTTTAAATGCATCTTAATTCTGTATTACCTGGGTGAAAGGGTGGCTGAAGAATGTCCATCTAGGCTAAAAGGGTTCTAGTACAGTCCTGAAATAAATACTGTAGCTAAATTACTGGGAAGGTTAACCCAGCTACATACATAAATATGTTCTCAAAGCAAGTTTATTTGCAAGGATCGGGCATGCTTTACTAGCTTTTTACTTTGAACCTGAGTTCTAGCTGCTTTTATTATATTTAACAGTGTGTATCTATATTTCACAAATTGGTTCTTATCACGGAATAAATCAGCTTTGCAAAGAAATAAACATTTATGATTTCGTCTAATGATTCTTTTTCTTACATAAAACAACTTGCTTTAATAACAAAAATATAATTGGTCGGGAAATGATGTAACCCTTTAAGTGCTGTGAAAAGTTTGACTCATTACTCACTAATTAAAATGAGCTATAATAACTTTTACTCTGAAATAACAAGTAACACACTCTAATCAGTGGTTGAAGTGCACAACAAAGTGTATGTAATATATATATATATATATATATATATATATATATATATATATATATATATATATATATATATATATATAAAAAATAAAATCAAAAAAGAACCGCACACTCAGGGCTTTTTTAAAGTGAAAAAATGTAATACTTATTTATTTCAACATTTCGGCTCTAAACACAAGCCGTCTTCCTGAAGACGGCTTGTGTTTAGAGCCGAAACGTTGAAATAAATAAGTATTACATTTTTTCACTTTAAAAAAGCCCTGAGTGTGCGGTTCTTTTTTTGATTTTATACATATGTATATATAACCAGCACCCAGGCAGTGACGACTGAAAGAGTTCAGAGTGCAGCAGCTTGTGCAGTTATATATATATATACACATATAGGCTTTACATTGAAATACTATTAGGTTTAGCAAAGTTTGGATCATGCTGTCAGGATTAGTACTAAAGCTGCTCAAAGTGATCTGTTAATTCACTGCTCACATCCATATTTAATAATATTAATAGATTCTGCAATTTTTATACATAGTTGTATGTACTACAAATTAGAAATAAGTTACCCACACAGATTGAATAATATTCTACCCATTTAAAACAAGATGAACATTCCATTGTCTTGCTGGACTTGACTGCCCTGAAGGCAAAGGAATACTTTTAGTACTTCACCAAAAACACACTAAAATGAACTAAATGGAAAATGAATCCCAAAATTGAATAAGGAATGTGGAACAACTCCATCAATTATTTCAGGAATTCAATATCTCAGACTCCCCCAAAAAAGTATATGACATAGCTGTCAGAATTATGAGGGTTAACTTTCAGGTTCCCCCTCAAAACATTTTCCATGGCCTTTGGCCTAAGGAAATAATATAAGTAAAGCTCTTCTGCTCCAAAGTTGGCCAGTGAAAACATTATGATATGCTAGAATTTTTTTTTTACTGATGGCTTGAGTTTCAGATTTTTCATAAATTTCAATCCAAACTGATTTGTTTTTAAAAGTGCACTTATTTACAGAGCAAGCATGCATTAAATTGGACAGAGGGTTGCTAGATTAGACTCAAAGTTTTGGCAGCAGGTTAATTCATTTACAAGCAGAAGATGATTGAAAGGCTGTACAGTATAGAAATGAGAATGTTTTGTGACAGATATTAATAGTTAATTTAAGTAATTCAGGCTGGATACTTATCTGCCTGGATGACAGAGATCGTCATGAACAAGTCAAAATAATCCAAAATTGTGCGGTAAACATATTAATAAATCCATCTAGTCATTGTAAATGTGAATATATAAATAATATATGCATTACAGGGACACTTGATCCAATACTTTGGCCAAATGCTGAATGATTGGATCAAGGCCTGTCTTTGCTAATGATCTGATCCACCAGCAGATGAAAAGAACCTTCTTCACCGCAACCCACCCTCATTCGCAACCCCCCTCCCCAAAGCTTGCACAAGCGCAATCTCATTGATTAGTAGAAGAAGAAAAAGATTGATAGGGAGGGGGATTCAAACGCTATAGAGGAAGCAGACCCCACTTGTCCGACCTTAAGGTCTGCTTCTTCTATAGTTACACCATTGTACTTCGCCCTTAACTGATAGGTCCCCACTGTAGGTTTGGGCCCATCTAGGGGGAAGGCACTGCAGCTGTGTAAGAGGACCTCAGTAAGGGCCAGTAAGCATGAGATTTGGGTGAATTCTTAATTGCTGTCTAGGCTATTCATGAATGCCAGTTGCTGTAAGATTTTAGATCCTGCTAGAATTACATATATAATTAAACAAATTTAACATACATGTTATAATTGTACTTTACATATACTTGAACAGTGTAAAAATCCCTTTTCAACATTTTTAATAAAAAAAAAAATGTCATTATCTTCTTACAGACGAACCAAACTCCTGGAGTTCTCCCTCTACCACCTCCCCAGGGCCGGAAGTAGGCGTTTCCCTTGAAGACATAATTGCACCATTATCTTCATCACATTCAGCCTTGCCCTCTGACCCTACTCACCAGATACACCCAGAGCCAGCATGGGATATCTACAGGGAACAAGATGTGGGGAAACCAAAGGAGAATACTGCAAATGGTTATAAAAAGAAAAGGTTGGGAGAGTCGAGGGAGAGATCAGCAAGCCCTAAGAAAGTAGACCAATCAATGCGCGAAGAGAATTTCAAAAAAGAAATTCAAGAAAGCAAACAAAAACGAACAGAAAGTAGCAAGACCATCTCGATGGGTAAAGTGACTGTTAAAAGAGTCTTAATCGAAGCAGAAGATTGTGGATATTCTACAAGCGGTGATAGTGGAGGTCGGACATTCCGGTCCGCTGAAACAAAGAGTGAAGGGACTTTATGTGCAAAAGACGTACACAAAGATGCAACCAGTGAGAAAAAATCAGTGTCAGGTCTGGAGCAAAGCAAGTCAGATCCTAGTGTCATCTCAAAGGTGTACAGTAGCAATACATCTAGCTCTCGAGTGAGTGTCATGGACCAAGATGAGATAGAGGCTGCAGCTAAATGCAATGACCTTCAGAAAGAAGGGCACCTCCATTCCACCAACACTCGCAGTGTCAACACTGCAGCTCGGAAAGCAACTGTCTCACCAGGACCGTGGAAAATTCCTGGTTCTGATAAGCTTCCTAGCACCCTGAAATATGGCACTTCAGCCTTGAGTAGATAACTGAATATGAGGCCGTTTCCCTTTAACTGTTTCATGTAGACACAGAACATTATTCTTGCTTTTGTCTCAAATAATTTAAAATTTAAATATGTATTTATTTTAACTCACGAGTATTTACCTACACAAAGCAGCATCTTGAACCAGGAGCATATATTTTATAATGCTGTGAGTTGATGCACACTGTCTAACCATTTCAAAGAAGCAAACACAGTCCTTGTAAACTCATACATCTGTATCTGTAGCTAACAGGGCGTTTGTTTGAGCTCTATTAGCTACGGAAGAACCAAAACAACATGAAGTGTGCCTGGGGCAGACAGTGCAGTGAAACTGTTAGCAATTTTCCCACTGTATGAAGGATATGGAATACACTCCAGTCTGTAGCAAACTAAAGGACACATTTAAAGTAATCGACAAACTGGAACATTGCCTTAAATATAACTGCACTGAGTAGGATAAAGGAGAGAATGGATTATGCCTTGTAATTCGACATTGGTATTGTAAATATAGAGCTAGCAACCTATCTAGACAGGGGTTAAGGTATTTCTCCAATGCTTTTGGATCTGGACATCATACTGTGTCCACACTGAACATATCGACATTAACCCGCCTGATACAAGTAGCATATATGAAACGTGTGCTGCTTGTTACTTTGGAAACCGTGTTCTCATGTGGCTCCATTTTTAATGCTATATTTTTGTGAATAACCCATCTTTTTATGTACCTTTCAGTATAGTGAAGCTAAACATGCTTTCTTGAGAAATGGTCAGTTCAACTAGAAACTGTACTTGGTAACAAATTCAAGATGTAATGCATTGAATGGGGTACCCAGCCACAATCCCAGTTCTTACATTTTTAAGCTTTTATTTGATCAATATATATTTTAAATATGCACTGTTATACAGTATATAGTTCAGACGTACAGCCTGATGAAGCAGCTTAAGGTACCTGTAAATTAGAATGACTAGATGTATAGCTAGGTTTGACTAAAGGGTATAAGCAATACAAGTACTGGGGGAACTTTCACTCTAAAATGTGAGAACTGGCATTCTAAATCAGCGAGTTCTCTTCCATCAGAGGGAAAAATACCTAGGGTGGAGCATAATGAGGTTTTATTGCGTTTCATACTTTACATACAGAATCTGGTTTTCTAGGCCAGGAAAACTCTGATTTGTAAGACCATCATAAGTACTCCCCTCCCCCTCTTGCCTTAGACTCCTCCAAAATGTAAGTAGATGGATTAAGACATGGGATATCACAACTGCACTTTCAGAGCATTCACTATATTTATAATGCGGTCCAAAAAAAAAAACAATTTATTATTGAGAAGCATATTTTCATTAGTATATTCTACGTAAATATAAGAAATATATATATAAAGAGAAACATCTGAATAGAAATGAAGGTGTTTATCATTACACAGTACTAAAACTCACTTTTTTTCTTTTATCTGTCTGCAAACATTTTGGACATGTTGAATTTTACAATTTGTTTTAAGAAGCAAGTCACCAATACAGATGTTTGTCTCTCAAAGATTTGCCATTGAATGCTAGTATAAATGAGAATTGTTGCTGCTTGAAAATATCTCCCATGGACAATATGAAAGCACAAATACAGAGCATTTCAAAGTTGTTTATATGGCCAGCTCCTGCCTGTAGCTTTCATAGTAGGAGGTTACATTCACCTTGCAGAATCTGGTTTAGGAAAATGCTTCTGTAGTATAAAGTGCACGTCCCAATAGTCCTATTTCTGATTTTCCATATGTGAATAAGGTTAAAAAAGAACAAAACGTTTTTTCAAATGAGATGACACTTGCAGAGATCAACTTTCCACAGGTGACTCTGACCTGTTCTAGCAACGGTTTTATTGCATTGTTGTAATGAACAACCTGGAAGAAGAGCTCACCATCAGATTTCCATTCCAGAGAATATTCTGTGTAGTGTTAGCTGTGAATTTACCTTGTACAGCTGTATCTCTATAAATATAATTCCATGTATTAATAGTCACAGAAAGGCTGTAAGTGAGCTACTATTTTTATGAAACGCACCACTATGGTTAAATTAACTTTTACATAAATCTTGTTTACTGTATGATACTCTAAAACACTGTCAAATAAAGTATATATCCAGTACCCATATGAATTGTGTGTTCTCTGCTATAGTTTGCTGTACAGCTTTACAGTCTTTGCATTGTGTACATTACTAGACTTTTCATTTAAAGCAGATTTTCAGGGAGGAAATTCCCTTTTAATTCTTTGTACAGCCACAAGGGCGTGCAGGGGATACATATGGTTTACACTGTGGCAATGAGATTTCTTGTTAGACAAGGGGGACTAGGAAATAGTCATAGCAAACTTTACTCCAGTCTGTAAACCAACAACAATTAATTACAATGTAACTGTTCGGTTAGAACAACAACACCTGTTTTTGTCACGGCTACAAAACGCTAGTGAACACCCTGCTATAGACAATACTGAGAACTGTATCTGCTAAAACACTCGCATAATCCCTCAGAAATTCCTCTGTATGCATTTTTACTAACTACGTGATTTGAGTGTTTTAGCAAACACAATTCTCAGTATTTTCTATAGCAGGGGATTCTCTGGCATTTTTTAGCCGCGCTATTGCCGTGTCATTGCCCTTAAAGGGGTTGTTCACCTCTGAGTTAACTTTTAGTATGTAGAGACTGATATTCTAAAACATTTTCCAATTGGTTTTCATTTTTTATTATTTGTGGTTTTTTTGAAGGTGAAAATATTTTTTACTTCCTTGTTTTGTGACAAAAAGTCAAGCGATTTCCCTCCCAGTCCCTAGTTTGCATATGCAAATTAGGATTCGGTTCAGCCAGACACAGGGATTCGGCCAAATCCTGCTGAAAAAGGCCAAATCCTGAATAGAATCCTGGATTCGATGCATCCCTACTTTGAACCGTTTGAACATGTTAATTGCCTTCCTGACATTCAATGTTTTTTTCAGAGGAAAACTCAATTCAAATTTAAATTTCAGAATTGTCGAGTTGTTCGTATTCAATCAAATATTAGACATTTGAGTTTTTCCATAAATAACCTCCCATTCAAGTTGTGAGTGAATTCAAATTTATTAGCATTAAAAAAAAATTCACATAACTTCGACATTCGACCTGTGATTAATCTGCCCCTAAGGGATTGGACTACACAGACGTTTTCAGCGCGATCAGACGCGCTGCGACAAAACACCGGCGACACATTGCATGTGACGGAAATAAAGTAAGAGATAGAAATGTCGGTGTCGGATGAAGTTGAAGCGTTGATCCGATGCGACACGATGCTGCGTCTGCATCTGACAGTCGTCGCGTTGGATCAATGCCGAAAACTTCTGTGTAGTCCTAAAGTTAACTTAAACAGTAAACCGCCCCTTTAAGAGTAATCACAGCAAACAGACAATTGGTCTCTATGGGTAACTGGCCAAGACCACTAGATCATTGGGAATATATTGGGTTATTGGGAATAACAATCAAGCAATCTAATTAACTGTTAAAGCTCGTTTGTTACTTTTTAATGTAAATCCCAGCTTTATGACGAAATATACATTATCAAATTATTCAAGGAGTGGCTTTTTTTTTTAACCGACAGGTCAGTTTGAAATCCTTTGGAATAATATTAAGCTACTTCTGATCCTACCGAACATGAAAACCATAATAACTCTGCAAACCAAATACCTTAAATATATTTGAAATTCTATCAGATGAAAATGTTCAGCTATTTATTATGTTATGTATATCCCTAGAGAATTCATTAGGGTTATCTAGAGTGACCGGATGCTTCATCTATAACTGAACATATTCTGAGTAATCTACGCAAATATTTTTTATTGCATAGTAAACAGAATGATGCCTCATTCATTAAGTGCATGGGAAACTGCCAAGAACATCTACTTCATGCTCAAAATACAAACAAGCCTTTTCCAACAGCTTTAAATAAAAAAAAGGAAATTGTGAATTATGTACATCGTGCAGTTTTTCCCCCTTAATGTTAAGAGTGGGCTATTTTGCAAAATGAAGAAAGTCAAAATCAACTCCAGGTATGGGATCCATTATCCGGGAAACCATTATTCAGTAAGCTCGGAATTATGGGAAGACTGTCTCCATTTTTACAGTACTTACTTCCTGAAGATTACCGGAGAGCTGGAAGATGGCTGCTGTGAACTCTGCTGGACAGAATCTGCACCGAGGGGTGAGTAAAGAGTTAGAGGCATTTACCCAGGGTAGCAGCTAGCATGGGGGGTCTATGTAGGGTATGGGGGTAGGGTTTTATTTACTTTAGGGTTAAATTCTTCTTTAAGGTATGAAGATCCAAAAGATCTGTTATTTGGAAAACCCCAGGTCCCGAGCATTCGGGATAACTGGTCCCGTACCTACCACATAGCAGAAAGTAATATGTTCAAGGGGCTCGTGTTGAGCTTTTCCGAAAAAGCATTGCATTTTACTGAAATCATTCTTGAGGCCATCCCTCATTCCAACGTTTGTCATTCTTACCACTGTGTGCAACTAATTTATTTCTCTTTATCTTAACTGCTCCTTCACAACCCCCCCCACTGACCATGTGACTGTCACAGAAACTTTCCAAGATGGCGACCCCCCTGTGACAAGTTTGAAGTCCTGGATCATCGCTGCTATTGACAAGCTGAAACTTAAGGCTGGTGCAATAAGTTCAGTATATGAAATGACATTTCTAGCCACATTCATTTTTAGGGTTTATTTCTGCTTTAAGTGTCATTTCCCCTTTGCTCCCATTTGCTCTAATATCTGGTCGAGAATAACTTGTGGGATGAAAGCTGAAGAAAAGTGTTTTTGGGTAAAAATTTGAAGCTTTGTAGTGAAAATGTTGATCTCAATCGTCCACAAACTAATGGTGCAGATAAAATGTTATTCTATGCAGGGAGAGATTCATGGCATGCTTTTAAATTGATGTTTCTGCAGTACAAAGTCTTTCATTCCCGATGATCTATGAAAAGAATGCCTGATGGATGTTTTGCTTGATAGATAGCCTTAGGAAATGGAAATTGTGACTGGCCTGAATAAATGGTGAGAAATATTCACACATAACAATCTTGTTCAGCTTGTCAGCTGCTAGTGTGGATGTCTCTGCTTCTCTATTGCTGGATCAGCAAGTGATTATATCCTGCATTTGACACAGTAATTAGGATCCTCACCAGCCGTTTACTAATGAGGAAACTGAGCCTTCCCTGTGCCAATATTACATTGACATTCATGTTACTAAAGATCTAAATCAAAAAAAAGGCATATATTTCTAGCTGTGAAAACACTGTATATTAATTACAGCAACATTAAACCCTAAACTGCGGGTCTGTATCTTCAAGTAATATTACAAACTGCTGGAGTCAAGACAGAGGTTTATAAGAAGCTAAAGGATAGAGGTTTATTCTCTGCAGCCTGTGCTGCTCAAAGTTTCCTTGTATTTTATGTTCTTGCTCTAGGCACAGGTCTACATGACTCTGCATGGTTAGTACAATTATAATTTAACTGCAATAGAAGAAACAACTTACACACAACCAGCCTTTCTATAGTATCTGATACTTAAGTCACACCAGAAGTTGCTGCTTTTTATTCCCCATGGTATTAGTTTGTATAGCGAGTATAGCTTCTACATGGATGTCTTTTTGTGTCACACTACTTAAATCATTTGTGTTTCTATTAAATACAGCCAATACAAAGAAATTGTGTATTAAAATAACTTACCCGAATCCACAAACAAACAGCAGGAATGGTCCAACTAAATGTTATTTTACAGCATTGATCCTGTTAGAATATTTCCAATAATTTCTCTAAAAGAAAAGAAAGTACATGTAATCAGTCAATTTCATTATGCCACTTGCCAATGTACATCTTATAGGAATATTCACATGAACAAACCTTTTTTGATGAGCAAAGACCTCAAGCAAAGACTAAAATGACCTTCACACATCACGTTTGCATTTAATTACATTTTAGAAGCCAAAAATAAAATGCAGGCCTCCGAGCTCGGCAGTGGCTAGAAGTCAGAGGACAGAAAATAGAGACGGTTGGTACATCCATTTCTAATGTAGTGGAAAACAAAATGATTCATGGGATAAAATTACTGCAGGCAAAGCATCTTGGCAAGTACTTTTTTTTTCTGCTCAGCTGAATCTTAATACAGCGGAATCATTCAATCATACTTTATGCTGACAGTAATATACCATTTTTAGTTATTTGCCCATGAATTAACTGCAAGGCTCAGCCTTCCCCGTATAAGTAATGGGGAGGGACAGTCTTTTTTACAACGTTACTAATAGATAAATAATAAAATTGTGCCTGTTATTCTCTTATCCAATTAATATTAGCCTTCATAATAGTCAGATCTGGTATAGTTTCCTCTATTTCAGTAAAGCGCGATAAACAAAATACACATCCTTCAGTGACCAGGAATAAATGAGGTTGTGATTTGTGCAGATGGTGAATATTGCTGCTTATATAAATGACATTATGTGCTTCACAAACACATTTCTTTGCAGTTTTCTCTTGTTCATTTTGTTTGATTGGTCCCAGCGGTGCCTCTATCCAAAAGCCGACCACTCGCCAGAGCAGCTGGAGACCTGAGCGCTGATATTCCGCTATTGCTGTACAGCAGGCAGTAAAGACGCTGCTCCGGAAGAAAACATACGTGAAATGATTGATAACAAATGAAAGCTTTTCAGCAAGCTGGGTGGTTAAATTGCAAATACTTCTCAAAGTGCCATGCAAATGTCCCATGCAACATCAGATCTCATGCTTCTAAACACAATATACAAAACCAGTTCAAACTGTGCTGCTGGCAAACAATTGGCCATCATTCTTTCTGAAAGGCTCTGCATCCTATAAATAGGATATGATTGGTATTGTATTGGCACAGATACTTTTGAGACCAGAATTCCAGCAATACAATTGTGAAAGATACAGTAAAGTCTAAATGTGAAAACAAAAATAGTCTATAGGAAACCCTGCACTGGTAGCTGTAATTGAACAGTAGGGTCATGTGACAAACGGCTTCAGCCACAAACAGTCTTATAGAATTTTTTTTTTCGTTGAAACATTGTCATTGGTAGCTACATTTCATACATTTGCAACCCGGCCGGATTTTCTTCTCGGCTGCCCCTAGGCCACGCCCCTATTCAGTGCGGTCCTAGTGCCCGAACTGCGGCCTTCCTTGTGAGTGCACAAGAGCAAGCAAAGGAGCTGCACATCCCCAGTGCTCCACAGAAAGTGGTTGGGCAGCATGCCTCCCTCACATTTTGCAGCACTAGGCCTGGGCCTTTGTGGCCTTGCCACAAATCTGGGCCTGTTTGCAGCTATCTTGTTAGCAACATATTAAAGGAACAGTTCAGTGTAAAAATAAAAACTGTGTAAATAGAGAGGCTGTGCAAAATAAAAAATGTGTCTAATATAGTTAGTTAGACAAAAATGTAATGTATAAAGACTGTAGTGACTGGATGTCTAACATAATAGCCAGAACACTACTTCCTGCTTTTCAGCTCTATAACTCTGAGCTAGTCAGCGACTTGAAGGGGGGCCACATGGTACATTTCTGTTCAGTGAGTTTTTAATCGACCCTCAGCATTCAGCTCAGATTCAAAAGCAACAGATATGACCCATGTGGCCCCCCCTCAAGTCACTGATTGGTTACTGCCTGGTAATAGGTTAGAGAGCTGCAAAGGTGGGAGCCTTTATAGATTACATTATTTCTAACGTACTATATTAGAAACATTTTTTATTTCATATTTACCCAGTACTTCAATTACAAATAAAAAACTTTCAGGGGGTTTGTAATAAAAGGTTAAAAATACAGGTTCAGTCTAGAGCTGGAGCAAGAGGTAGTGGCAACAAAGGTAAGGAAGCTGTTTGTCCACCTGACCTGCTCATCAACCCTCCCCCAACTAAATCTGGCTCACTACCAAAATCATTTTATATATCTTTTGCTAGATCACCTGCTCCCATTCCATATTGTATTCTCCATACAGCACAGCAATACCAGGCCAGAGTTAGGATCCTTGCTCATGCCCCTGCTGCCTTCCCTACCACCCTGTTATACCCTAGAGACATGTTACTGCTGCCTATTCCTAGCACTGGCCCTGCTCCCATCACTTATACAATTTGCTGTTTACTTGTTTGAAACAACACACCTTATTGGTCACCATGTGGTACTGCCCCTGTTCAAACTTAGGACACTTTAATATATGCAGGGGTTAGGTTTTTTTTTTACATGTATAGTTTATTTCATATTTTCTTTAAAAATAGTCAAAAATTCTTCAGAGAACTAACCAATGCAAAGTCTAAGTAGTAGTCAGGGGAAAAGAAATAGGTGAAGTGAGACAGAAACTGCTTTCAATTGCAAATACATTTTCAAAAAATTCAAAATCATTCAACTTTTTTAATCAACGTACTGGGATGTTACTTAGAATTACATTTGCAAAAACACATTTTCTTCATTCTTTGAAAACCTGCATCAGATTAAGTCTTAAATGGGTGGTTCACCTTTCAGTTAACTTTTAGTATGTTATACTAAATGTAATGGCCAATTCTAAGCAACTTTTCAATTGGTCTTCATTATTTTTTATTTATGGTTTTTGATTTATTTTCCTTCTTTTGACTCTTTCCAGCTTTCAAATAGGGTCACTGACTCCCATCTAAAAACAACTGCTCTGTAAGGCTACACATGTATTGTTATTGCTACTTTGTATTACTCATCTTTCTATTTAGGCCTCTCCTATTCATCCATGCATAGTTGCTAGGGTAATTTGGACCCTAGCAACCAGATTTCTGAGATCGCAAACTGTAGAGCTGCTGAATAAAATATATACACACACACACACACACACACACACACACCTGTATATCAAGTTGAAAAACTGCAGCCTCTGGTCTGTAGAAAAACTAAAACAGGGTATAAATAAAACTGAAAACTTGTACTTTAATAAGAGGTTGATGCAACATGCTGTGAATAATAATGCATTTTATTGTACGTTTAGAAGAAAAGACTGTGCTTTTCCTTTGCTCAGGAAGAATGTATTTTTCATATTGACATAAGGAGGGTTAGTTTAGAAGCATACAAGTAAAAGAATATGTGCAGCAGAGGAAAAGCAAACACTTCACAGACAAAGTAGCATAATTGTGCTCTGTGCACAAGAAATGTGCCCCCTCTGGTGCAGATGAGGCTCCTGTTGCAGAAATGGCGCTGCAAGATATTGACATTTGTAAGAGCAGGTTTCATGTATAGGATTTATTTATAACATGCTCTGTTTTCTTCCTGTCATTAAGATGTTATACAAGAAGATAAAGAGCTGTGAATTCCCCTCTGGTGAACTGTGCTGAGATCTCTTTTTACTCTTTGATAAATATGGCCCTTGGTATGTGTACATTTAGGGGCACATTTACCTAGGGTCGAATATCGAGGGTTAATTAACCCTCGATATTCGACCATCGAAGTAAAGTCCTTCGACTTCGAATATCGAAGTCGAAGGATTTTGCATTATACCTACGATCAAACGATCGAAGGAATAATCGTTTTTTTAATCCATCGATCGAAGGATATTCCTTCAATTGTTAGGAAGCCTATGGGGACCTTCCCCATAGGCTAACATTGGCCTCGGTAGGTTTTAGGTGGCGAACTAGGGGGGCGAAGAAATTTTTTAAAGAGACAGTACTTCGACTATTGAATGGTCGAATAGTCAAACGATTTTTATTTCGAATCGTTCGATTCGAAGGTCGTATTCGAAGGTTGAAATAGCCCTTTTGATGGTCGAAGTAGCCATATTCGACCATTCGAAACTCGAACTATTTTTCCTCTATTCCTTCACTCGAACTAAGTAAATGGGCCCCTTAATATTGTGCATTATGGGCCCTTATAACACCTAGGGGGTTATTTACTAAACTCTGAATGCAAAAATCCCAAAAAAAAATCTGACTTTTAAAATATCACTAATTTTTCGGAATTTATTAAACCCCCGAGGATGGAAAAGTCAGAATCAGAAAATCGAGCATCTCAGACCTGTCAAGGTTGCATATAAGTCAATGGAAGAAGTCCCAATGATTTTTTGATGTGCTCTGGGTTATATGCAATACCCCGTAGTTTTTGGGGGCAAAAAAACATAAGAATTCAAATTTTTCAGGTGAAAAAAATCCGAAATAAATAAATAAATCGCTAAAATATGATTTTTCTCCCGCAAAGCAAATTTTCGGGAAAAATGTAATAATAGATCAGCTTAAAAAAAACCCAGCAGGTTTGATCAGAGTTATATTGAGATAAAATTCGACATAAATAGTCCCCCTGGAGTGCACTTACTGAAATTTGCACTTTGTGCCAAAATCATTGTATAACAGCACAGAACTCTTTTCTCATTCTCCTGGATTTATCCTCTTTTCATACTGTTGAAAATTCCTATCTAATGCAAAGTGTCTATTTTCTTGGCATCAAGCTGCATCTTCATTCTCTTCCTGTATCACTAACATGATGTGAGTTTCATTTAAGTTTAATGTGGGGGTCACTGACCCAGGCAATGAAAACCACACATGCTTGGTTATTGTTATTTTCTATTACTTGTCTTTCTAGTCAGGCCCTCTCTTACTCAGTCTCTCATTCAAAGCACTGCGTGGGTAATCTATATGTATATATCTATATATGATTGCCTGTTTCCTAAAATAAAATACCCTTGCCAAACATCTTATGACCCATTTTTTTCACTTTGGGAAACTGTATTTTTAATCCACAAGGTAGTTGCTCTTTGATCTGATATTTCTAAATAACAAAATGACACAAAGGCTTCAACTAAGGCTGGGGCTTGCAAGCAAATGAATTGCTTTCAGAACAACTTGTCCATGACCCTGTGTGGAAGGGCAGCTTTTTATCAGGCTGCTATGGGACACATCAATACTAATTACACACATTAAGGATTGAATCTGCTCTTTAGCACATAAAGCCTGAAAAAGTGCTATGAGGAAATGTGAATACATAAAAATCAAGGAGCCTTAACTATTACACTGATTGAATCAGAAAGAAATATGACATTAAGATGAATGGTGAAGAAGAAACTATGAAAAATGAAACAGTGACCCACACGTGCTTTATAAGAGTACAGATATATTTTTGTAACTTGTAGTGGAACATCTTTATATCTGCAAAATCACAATTAACCATTTCACTGCCACTCAATGCTTTAAAACTAAGGTTGCTGTGCAACTGTTTACATAGATAAACCTATTGTTTGTTTTTTACAAAAGTGGAGGATACTTTTTTTCCTAATATTCTGAGAGTTTTCAGCTCTAACTGAAGCAATGTGGAAGTGAAAGACAGAGCTTTGTCCGTTAATTGGTTGATGCAACCTAGCATGTATGTGTGCTGTTGGTTTGTGTGTAAGCACAATGAATCGAATGAGCCAGGGCATGGCCTTTAGTACTTAGAATGAACATTTTCTATTTAGGATTATCCGATGGCACATACTACAGGTATTAGTAAAGTATATTTTTACAAAAATGGTTTTATTTGGCAATGTATTTTTATGGAGACCTGCAATGTTCAGGGTTATAGCTTCCCAAACCCTCTAAGTTAATTCTCAGATTGTAATTTTTTTTAACTGCACTTAGGGGTTGTTCACCTCTGAGTTAATTTTTAGTATGACGTAGAGACTGATATTCTGAGACAATTTGCAGTTGATTTTCATTTTTTATTATTTGTGGTTTTTGAGTTATTCAGCAGCTCTCCAGTTTTCCAATTTCAGCAGTCTGGTTGCTAGAGTTCAAATTACCTGGGAGTAATATGACCAGCCGAAACTGCAAGCAGAAGAGCTGCTAAATAAAAAGATAAATAATCCAAATAACACAGATAATAAAAAATGAAAACCAGTTGCAAAATGTCTCAGAATATCACACGCTACATCATACTAATAGTGAATTCAAAGGCGAACAACCCCTTGAATAGATCCTGAACATCCCACTCTTTGTTGCTAGATAAGGCATTATGGTTATATCCTGATGGAATTGCATTGGAGCTGCCTATGGGGGTCACCTAACATATCCTCACATCCATATTTCATTACTCCCCTCTACTTGATGAATGTCTGGTTTGAGTTCAAGGGGGTTATTTATTAGAGGACAGTTTTTCCCGAAAAATATGAGTTTTTCTAGGGTACTTTCAGTAAAAAGTAAGATTTTTGAGATTTATTACCTCAAAGCTGCAAAAAGCCAGAATCCAAAAATACTCCATCTTAAACCAGTCGAGGTCACGTAGAAGTCAATGGCAGAGGTCCCCTGAACCATTTGAAGATGTTTTAAGCCTTCGTGCTTTTCTGTTTGGAGATATTCAAGGTTTTTTCACAGATAACTCGATCAATTCGAGTATTAGAGTTCTTTGACCCAATTGCATTCATTCAAGTTTTTTTTTACATTCGGGGTTTTCCATAAATAAATAAACATTCGAGTTGCGAGTTTATTTGAGGTAGAAAAAACAACTCACAAACTCAAATAACCCCTTAAATGTGTTATCACAAGAATTCTCTAGAGGAATTTGAATGTAATGGTTTCACAATTTCCTCACTAATAGAAGGTTGCGGCACAGATGGACTTTTTTTTTGTTATAAGCTACACTGTCTTGGTATTATTTTAATCTTGGTTTTTTACCTGATAGTGGGCTTATTGTATTAGCTTGAGAGATTCAGCAGCCCTAGAATAGTAACGCATATCTTTAGTGAAGTCTGGGCAGCTGTTGAGAATCTATGTTTGGGGGATTTCATTGAAAAATAATAAAAACTGAAAAAATTAAACAACCCTCAAATATGCAGCGCACTAACCAGGTTTCTACAATTGTCTTAAAATGTTTTTACAAAATGAAATATGTTTTTTGCCTTTATAGTAACATTATTCGACTAAGACCATATCATATTGAAACTGAACTGAACTTTCATTTTAAGATCATTCTGAATCAAGTGTTGGTTTCTTTATTGTTGAAGAATTGTTTGCTGAACATTATTTATCTGGAAAAAGATGAATGATCAGTACAGGTATAGAGAAAGACTAAAAAACCTAGCAGATTGCCTTAATACTCAAAATTTGGGTTGGGATTCAATGGCAAACAATACAAATAAGAAACCAGGCAGTTTGTGAGTGCTAAGCTATTTTCTCTACTGAAAGAATAGTAATAAGTAGAAAACAAGAATTACAAAAGGTATTGCACACCTTCGCTAGCGTTGGGCATTTTCGTTACTTCGCAAATTCACTAACAAACGCTGGCGTAAATTCGCTAGTGTTACTTCGCACCCTTACGCCTGGCGAATTTGCACAACGGACGTAACTACGCAAATTCACTAACGCGCGCATTGTTCTGAACGCTACCTTTTACGCTAGACTTCCTTCGCCACCTCAGACCAGGCGAAGCGCAATAGAGTAGATAGGGATTTCTTCAAAAAAATTTAAAATTTTTTCTAAGTCCCAAAAAACGCTGAAAAAGATCAAAAAAATTTTTGGGGCTCCACTCCTTCCCCCCTACATTTCCTAACTCATGGAACTTAACTATACAGTGGGCACATGTGTAGGGCAAAATAAAATTTTTATTTGCTGTTTTGAAGGTTTCCCAGGCATTTGTAGTGCTGCTACATATTCCTCCATTGAAATTTGAATTTGGCGCCGTATGCAAATTAACCATCGTTAGCGTAACTTCGCTTAGCGAATCAACGCTAGCGCAACTTCACAGCCTTACGCTACCCCTGAGCACAACTTTGAATTTTAGTGAATTTGCGAATCGCTGTCGAAACTACGTCTGGCGCAACTACGAAACTTAGTGAATGTCCCAACTTGGGTCTTATGCAAAAAAAGTTCTTATTATTTTAATAGTTGACCACAATATAAATATAAGCAAAATATTGTATAACTTCTAGGTCCAAGAACCCTTTTTCCTGTTACACAGTCAGTAAAGCTGGGTTTGGCAGGACGTGCACTGGCAAGTTTCTATGCAGCTTGTGTCAACATATAATTAGTGATGGGCGAATCTGAGCCGTTTTGCTTCACTGAAAAATTAGCAAGACGGTGAAAAATTTGCGAAATGCATTGAAGTCAATGGGCGTCAAAATAATTCTGACCCGAGTGACAATTTTTATACATCTGACTATTTTGACCAAATGCATTAAAGTCAATGGGCATCCGAATCATTTTGACGCACTACAATTTTATGCGCACGACTATTCTGACGCGCGACAACTACATAATATAGGACTACATAGTCTATGGGGATGCCATCCTGATGCTTTAATACATCTCTTTAGCGTTACAGATTCTACTCCAGCACAGAAAGGGTAAAGTAACTTACCTTCACTTGGACAATTGTTTTTCTTGCATAAACCTGAAGGAACACTCCATACATTATATATGTATATATTTTGTATTAAATGAAGGACATAATGCACAGTGCTAACATAAAGAGTACTGGATATCCTAGGTAAAATACATATACCAATATTAATAAACACTCAGTTAAGTCTTCAGAATGTAAACTTGAACACTTTTATTTTTCAGGAGAAATATGTATTCCACAGACTTTATTTTATGTCACCCATCGACATTTTATGGCATCTTAACCGTTATCAATAAAGGTTAAACAGCACAGTATTCACCTAATTGCATAATCCGTTTCCCAAAATATAGTTATATATTTTATGCAAAGTAATTTTTTTTTATAAAGTGTGTAGCATACTTTAATTTTTCTTTTCTTCTTATAAAAAAATCTATACTGTTAAAAACTATACATGAAAGAGGTAATACAGCAATTCAGTGTACTCTCATAATCTCCATTTCATATTCCTTTTCAACTTTGGTAATTAATATGGTAAAACTAAGTATTTTACAATTTATACTCCTAAAATTAACTTTTAAAATGTATACTCCTAAATGGACTTTAAACCCAAGTGTGGACGAGAAGTGAATTTAAAGTATATACAACATACACAAATAACCACAAGTCATTTTCATTGCAATAACCTAGATTATAATTACTAGATTAACTATCCAGTGCAAAACTGTTCTTAAAGGAGAAGGAAACCCCCAGGGCGCTAAACCCCTCCCCCCCTCCCCTGTGCTGCCCCCCCTCCCTCCTCCCCCCTGGCCTACCTGTCCCCCTGGGCAAATGCCCCTAACTTTTTACTCACCCCTCTGCGCAGGTCCTGTCCACGGAGTACGCAGTCGCCATCTTCTCCCACACGCGTCTTCTTCCTGCTCTGATCGGCGTTTTCTGGCGCATGCGCAGTAGGAACAGGTACCGGTACGGCTCTACTGCGCATGCGCCGAATGTCACGAAGTGAAATCGGAAAACTTCGTGACATTCGGCGCATGCGCAGTAGAGCCGTACCGGTACCTGTTCCTACTGCGCATGCGCCAGAAAACGCCGATCAGAGCAGGAAGAAGACGCGCGTGGGAGAAGATGGCGACTGCGTACTCCGTGGACAGGACCTGCGCAGAGGGGTGAGTAAAAAGTTAGGGGCATTTGCCCAGGGGGACAGGTAGGCCAGGGGGGAGGAGGGAGGGGGGGCAGCACAGGGGAGGGGGGGAGGGGTTTAGCGCCCTGGGGGTTTCCTTCTCCTTTAAGGCCATCGGACGAAACAAATGTCCATTCCAATTTTCCGACCTGCAACGAACCATTCAGATTAATATAAAATAGTTAAGAGAACAAATCACACAATTCTTGGGCCATTAATTGACAGACAGCAATCGTATGAAAGTTATGTCCGCCAAATAGTAGTAACAATCTCCCATTGATATCGTCAGATGAAAAATGTCAGGTCAATCCACACAAAGTTTGAAAATCGTACAAACCTTTGTTTCATACGATGGTATCTTTGCATCTATGGCCAGCTTTACCATGTAAAACCATTATCAGAACAGCAACTAATCTGTCTTCCAGATAGGACAACTGGGGTTCTAAACCTCTTAATTACGAAGTATTAATTTTATACTGAACTGTTCCTTTAAGCACTTGCTTTAAGCAAATGCCATTTTGGACACAACCAATTGTTATTGCAAACATTTTCCAATTCATTGATCGGGTTGTCCTTAAGCAATGAAAGCAAAATCATGAAAAATGAGAAAAACTCAGGGCAGTTACTTTTATTTTAAGTCATCCAGAAACATCACTTTTAACTTAGCATACTGGGAGTGTAAATTGTATTGCCCAAATGTATGACAATATCTAAAATGGCGGAGCATGTTAGGGCACCATAGCTGCTACACAGTGAAGGTATGTGCAAGCCGAACCAGGAAAGTCATGTTGGTGGGGCAGTAATACACCATACTGGGGAATACCGAGTAGTAGAGACACTCAGAAACGGATAAAGAACCTGCTGTAGAGGGCGAGATTATGATGTATTTGTGAAGGGCACTGATCAGAGCTTGAGTCTTTAAATGAAAACACTAGTTCTACATGGCATATATTGCATACTATAAATCTTAATGTGTAGAATGGGATGGGCAAAGTTTTAATTTGCTGGCAATAAAGCACAATAGAGCATTATTGGGCTGTTTTTATAATGATCAGAGAAAGTAGAACGCCATAACAATAGGGGAATAGCAGCAGATCTACTTACTAGAACTTAGTGAAAAGTTCTTCCACCAATGAAACATCAGGAACTAATTTTCTGAATTGGGATTCATTTCATTTTAACAGTATATGAAGTGGGACGAATGAAATAATCAAAACTACCTTCTTGAACAACTGATTGGACTCAATAACTCAAACTGATAGGAAAGGAATTTGATGTACAAAAAGAGAAAGCTAGATTTATATTGACTTGAAGGCAGCCATTGCTACTATAAAAAAAACTGCAGTTGATTTTTACATTGATTACAAAAGCAATGTTTACTATTTTTTTTTTTTTACCACAGTTGTTTTTATATGTTTAATTACATATTTATTCGGAATTAACTCAAGCATGCGGTTTGTAAGAAGTGAATTGCAAATCACTGTCTCTTGCTGGAAGCAGCTAAATCTGTCTCTAATGCTGGAAAATAATGTTAAGTTGAGAAAACAAAATTAATAGAACCTCCCTGTGAAAAAGAATTATTAATCATCCACAAAGTTTGGGTCTATGTTTATACAAATGAAACGTCATTAGGATTTATGTCCAGCTAGCACTATTTATACACTATTTATCTGTAATCTAGAAACCTGTTATCAAGAAGCTGAACCAGAAATGTCATATTGGATTCAGCCCAATTTAAAAATCGATTCTATTTTTACTTCTTATTAATTACAGATTTGTGTTTTCACTAAATGATAACTAAGCTAGCACAAATGCATATTTTGTTGGTAACACCAACCTTTTCCCCCAAAATATTCAATGTTTTAAGTAGATTTAAGGCATGGCATATATAAAATTTGATTTCACCTTAGTATTTGTTTACTTTGCATCCTTCATACCACCGATATTTATCTTAGTTTTTATCCAATATAATTTGCATCAAATTTACATTAATGGGATCCTGTCATCAGAAAACATGTTTTTTTCAAAACACATCAGTTAATAGTGCTACTCCAGCAGACTTCTGCACTGAAATCCATTTCTCAAAAGAGCAAACAGATTTTTTTATATTCAATTTTGAAATCTGACATGGGGCTAGACATATTGTCAATTTCCCAGCTGCCCCAAGTCATTTGACTTGTGCCTGCACTTTAGGAGAGAAATGCTTTTTGGCAGGCTGCTGTTTTTCCTTCTCAATGTAACTGAATGTGTCTCAGTGGGACATGGGTTTTTACTATTGAGTGTTAATCTTAGATCTACCAGGCAGCTGTTATCTTGTGTTAGGGAGCTGTTATCTGGTTACCTTCCCATTGTTCTTTTGATTGGCTACTGGGGGGGGGAGGGAGGGGGTGATATCACTCCAACTTGCAGTAAAGAGTGATTGAAGTTTATCAGAGCACAAGTCACATGACTTGGGGCAGCTGGGAAATTGACAATATGTCTAGTCAGATTTCAAAATTGAATATAAAAAAATCAGTTTGCTCTTTTGAGAAATGGATTTCAGTGCAGAATTCTGCTGGAGCAGCACTATTAACGGATTCATTTTGAAATTGAATTTGATTTTTTTTTCCCATGACAGTATCCCATTAATTAAAGCAAAATTTCATAAGTTACTACCATACCTTTTTAACTTTTTTTTCATACAAGCAACCGTGTTTTAAAAAGTATTACATCATGAAATACTTTATATAACAATAATTTGCAGACTTATGCATGAAAATAAGTAAACAATCCATCCGATTGTTTCAGATCACTAACCCATTGAATATCAGTTACTATAAGAAAATGTCTGCAAGTTTTACCAGATCATATATGTAATCCTAGGATGGACAGGCAAGTTTGCATGTCTTTTTACATCAACTTTACCGACATGGAATTACTCTTATTTATAGTGTTTTTAAAGAGCCAATACAAATTAAAACAACATGAAATCTCAGATATGCTATTAAAACTTGGTAAATTTTATTTACCTTAACCTAAAGGTATATTGAGAAAACTTTGCTTATTTTGTCCATATCACATAAGTTATTTGCAGTTAAACAAATTAAAATAATGACCTGTCTACAATAAAAACCATATAGATAAGTAAAAATAAGAACAAAAAGATGGGACAATGCATAGGCCTCCCACACAATAGCAGCTAACTGAAATGAAAAACAAAAGCAAACCTAGATTATCTACATCGGTCTATTATCTACAAAACCTATAAACTTTGTAATGATTTTATATATTGGAGAAGTGACCTTTGTAAAGCTACAACGACCAAAATGATAATTTATATTTCTCAAAAACATAAAATGTAACAGATTCAGAAAAAGCAACATTACAGACTCAAATTCAAAACAAAGTACATACAATAGTTTTGTTCTTATGTGAGCTTTGTAAATCCTTGCAAAGTTTCATTGTTTCAGTTTTGGCACTAGTAAAACAGGATTAAGCATTTTCCCATTGAAAATAATGGGTGTAATTCACAGACACATTTGCAGTGATGCAAATTGATAAGAAAAAAGTTAATTCCACAAAACAATCATCATCAAACTTAACACACTGAAACATTTAAATGATATAGATTGCATTGCACATTCAAGTGCTTTTACAAGACTATGTAAAGATTTGACCAAATGATATGTCTAGTATATCCTGCAATGTATATTGATTTTATAGTAACCTAAAACATAGAAGTGATCAGCAAAACAAAAAGAAATCAATAAATTTCAGATAAAACACAACAAAGTAAATGTAACATTGAAAAAGAAATACTACTGGCAAACAAGTGTCTCTTAAAGTGACCTGAGTAACAGCTATATTATGCCAAATGATAAACAAACAGGGAACAAACCGTAAAGTACACCTGAAAAAGTCACGCTTTCCTATTTCCCTAGGAAAAGGATCCTATCTAGTCCATCTATACTAAGGTTACACCGCATGACTTTGTCATCTGCCTTTCATGAGTGAGAGGGATGCGTAATAGAATAGCCTTGAAACACAATGGTTAAATATCTAGATAAGGTATTTAGCATGTGTTAAATGGGCTGCCTATGCAATCTGCTTTCTGATTGTAACTACATATACCAAGGTATTAGAATTAACTCATATAAACCATTTGTTTATCATATTACTATAGAAGAACACTTGTTTCCCGGCAATATTTCTCCTTTAGAAGCATTGATTAGAAAGTGCCATGGGCAACAAAAAGCAAGACAAACAAGTGTCAATAAATACACTTCTAATAAGATTTTCTCTAAAAGAAAATTCTTACAGTATAAACATTAAGTACAACTATTGCTTAGGTAGCGGAGAAATGCACTAAAGAACCAATATCACAAAAGCGAGGGGCTTTGCTAGATTTGGTTCTGTAACTAATTATTATAACACCATGGTGTATTGCTTATACAATAGAGTAACCGATTCTTTACCAGCATTGAGGCTCATGTCACACGTATAAGTTTGCCCATCACAGACTTGTCAGGGAAATCAAGGTTGTGGAGACCCATCTCCACATTTCCCATTATTTGCATGGGAAACATACTTCATATTGGTTGATGCTGGCATTGTTAACTGGATTTGCTGTAAAATTTGAAAGCTTTCCTAAGTGATCCCTGCAGTGTCTGCACCATTGTGCCACAGTTAGCACCTTTTTCCATTTAAATGAACAGAAAGTGTCTGCATGAAAGCTGGGATTCTTTCTGGTAGCACAATGGCACTCAAAACATTGTATGTGCCAAAGTACAAGTTCAAGTTTTCTTTTGAGAAGGAGTTTTATACCTATGTTACTAAAAGGTAGAATGTATGGATGAATTGCACTCTAAAGCTAACAGAATTTTACAAAAATGTTAACCCGAAAACTCTTGCAAGGGGACGGAAACTAACAATATACATGACCTACAGTGAATGCTGGAGATTGTAGGCTTCATTCCTCATTTTGCCTAATATTACGAATATATACTATTTTACATTGCACAATGTCTGTCACTCAATACTTACAAAACCATGATATGTATAGTGAGCGGAAAATATGAAAACACTGAAAAGGTAAATAAATAAAACAATTGCACGAGTTTAGAAGTAAACGCTTCAGTTTTGAAAACAGTATCTTGCTTTAGGCCTTAGTTTCTGATCACAAGTGGTAACCACTTGAGGCAGCTTATTTTTGTTAGAAAGTTCGTATTCTTGCTCAGTCAGTCAGTATTCTGCTGTCCAGTGTCATGATTTGATTTTCCACAGCTACAAAACAAGGGAAGAAAAACGGAATATAATATTTAATACCAATTTGTTGATTGTTGTCTATTAACCCATAACTTTAGCCCTTGTAGCTGCATTACATAAATTCTCTTTTTAAACGAAATAGATTGTTGATAACTAGCCCGGCTCAAAAACATTTAACATGATCTTCAGAAAGAAACATATTTTTTAGAAAATGTATGTTTACAGCGTAATAGATATTTCTGGGTATGAAGTATACTGTCGATGTGTTGTGTGATTAACTACCCCAGGGGGAACATTCACATACCGTGTTTACCAAAACACTTGACTAGAAAACCTTACACAAGACAACCTAGTCAGAAAAGGAGATAGTTAACTTTTATTTGCCTTATGAACCAAAGCTCATGCTAAAATCTACTGTCTAATATTCTACTAAATCTACACTAAGCTACAAGATTTAAAAATAAATGAAAAGCAGACCTGAATAAATTGAATGGTATCAGTGATTTAAGCTGTAGTTTCTATTTCCTGACATTTTTGGAAAACACAATTCACTGTATCATTATGTATCTGGAATACGTTAGCCAGAAAGATTATAATTACGGGAAGGTCGTCTTTCAAAGACTCCATTTTAATGAAATTATTAAAATTTTTAAAACATATTTCCCTTTTCTCTGTAAAAACAAAACAGAACTCCATCCCTACTAAACTATAATTAATTCAAATAATCCTATTGGATTCTTTAAAATGTAAACTTTAGGTATGGAGATCCAAATTAGAAAAAGATACCCTCATCTTAAGCATTCTAGATAACAGGTCCCATATCTGTAGTAATACGTCTAAAGCAACTGGGCTTTCTATTTAATCTTGAAAATATTTTACAACTTATATCTATAAAAAATATATAAAATATTACCTTTAGATTGAATCCCAGCAGATCACTAATAACACCAGATACAGCAGACAAGATGACTACTTGTGTTATGTTATAAAGCAGTGGATTCATTGTAAGTCCATATAACCTAAAGGGACTATCCAATTCCTTTGAGGGGAAAAAAAAGGGAATTGTTAGGTATGAATAGGACACTGAGCAGCCATTTGTAAAACATTTAATTGAAAACTACCTATAAAAAGCTCAGTTTCACCAAAATGCCATTTCACATAAAAAAAGTTGTTTCATGCAACATAGTTTGGCAGAGGAAATGTCACACACTGGACAGCATGGTGGCGCAGCCTGTATGTTCTCCCCACTCTATAAAAATGTGCAGACAAATTAATGGACTACTGATAATATTGGCCCTGCTGTGTGTGAATGTGATAGGGACTTTAGATTGTAAACTCCACCGGGGCAAGAGTAGATATATACTTCAGCTTATTACTCAATTACTCATTTTGGCCCAATAAAACGTATCTAATCATATCCAATTGTATCCACTTTGCATAAATTATCATCACAGAAGGTTGTTGCCAAATTCTACGTTTGCCCACAACTGTCTCCCATTTGTGTTAAGTAGATGCAAACTTGGTACCACTGGGATGCAGCATTCCTTTGATTAGCAAACACATGGTTGGAGAGTACCTTAAGCAACTTTGTAGCCAGTTTTAAGACATTGTTGACAAGTGTCAGCTCCTCCTTTTTGTTTGGTTTCTTCTCCATTTTCAAGTACAAATTGATCTGTAAGTAAAATATTTTCCATTTCAAATAATAATTAAAGCTAAGAAAGAATTGTACAAACAAATGAAACCATTTAAGCTCTTAATTCTGATTTTATAATGATTCTGAGGAGAACAAGAAACAAAATTAACAATTTACCTTAAATAAGTCCAGTAAATGACTGATTTAACAATGAGTACAAATTGTTTTCTATTAACAACATGGCTATACAAACCATATACCTTTTTCTTACTGGTCAACTGCACCATATACACAAATGTAATTGAATCAAGTCATAAAATGGTTTCTATCTCATGAGTAGATATTATGCAATATGGTTAAAAAAATAGTGGTGTGCAACTAAATATATTAAAGGAATGGAAGACTTTAATTTAAGAGGTAAGACACAAAGTTGGATTTGCTTTCCCTGTAAAAGAGGAGGCATAGTAATGCTTTCCAGAAATGTAGGGCAAATCAAGGGATTTAACTCCCAAAAAATCGTCACCAAAGGATTCTTCACCATGAAACCATGGAACATTCTGCCTCATGATGTGGTTGATATCCCTAATGACATTAACATGGGCCTAGATATCTACTTAGCTTGGCAAAATATAATGGGAAACAGGTACTATATATACACAAAACAACTGAAAAATATAAAGGGTATTAAATGGTCACCTCGTCTATAAAGGGAATTTGGGCTTTACATTGTTATTTGTTACATTGTTATAGCATCTCTTATAATATATAAGATCAAACACATATTTGATATTTATATATAAAAAACAACTGAAAGAACCAGTAACGTTAAACAATTTTAATTGTTTAATTAATATTTTTATTACTTGATTGAGCACCTATAAAGCACCTTCACACATATTTTACTATTGCAGGTTAGCAGTGTGTAGTATTTAAACATATGAAAAAGAAACGGTTTTGTACGTTACTGTTCCTTTAACCTGGTTTCATATATTCTAGTTTGTGACCAGAAATTAAGTATTAGTAGTATTAGTATAGTTGTCATTATTATTATTATTAATAAAAGACTGATTTTGGAGTAATATATTAATATAGTATCTCCATTACAATACTGAATATGCCCTTTGGTTGCTTTACTAATATTTATGTCTGCAAGTCCCACCTGTTCTGTCAGTAATATTGAAGTATTGCTGTATTTTTTGCTGGTTTCTGATCCAAGTGTAACAAATCTGAGTAAAAAGAGTGTTAATGAAATGCACCATATTACTAAATCCCAGTTGTACTGGCAATCAAGGAAGGTCTCATGAACATGAAGAAGCTGAAAGATAGAATACAGGCAAACACGTTTTAAGTACACAAAAGGGCAATCAGTTTGACCTTTATTTCAGACTTAGAAATACTGGGAGTTTAGTGACCCTTTAAACCAGGGGTGCCCAACCTTTTTCACCCATGAGCCACAACTCAAATGTAAAAATAGTTAGGGATCAACACAAGCATGAAAACTTTCCTGAAGGTTCCAAATAAGGGTTGTTACTTGCTATTTGATAGCCCCTGTGTGTTTTGGCAGCACACATTTTTTTGCAACCAAATTTTGCCTCCAAGCCAGGAATTCTAAAATAAACACCTGCTTTGAGGCCACTGGGAGCAACATCCAAGGGGTTGAAGAGCAACATGTTGTTCATGAGGTACTGGTTGGAGACCACTACTTTAAATAAAAGCATTTTTGCAGAAAAATAATTTCTTGGACTACAATAGTGAAGTAATTAACACTATAATAATCTAAAAAGTCAGAAAAATATGGAAAAATTTGCAAAATCGAATGAATAACAAAACAGTTGACTAACATTTCTATAATTTATTTTAAAGACCTGTTTTGCAAAAATGTATTGAAGTTTCACAGCGGTCATGAAACCTACTTGACTCTCTATTCAGACCTATAGCTGCTGCTGGGTCTTTTGCCTCTACTGGTCTGTTGTTGGATTATATATTACACTCTATTTTTTATATCTGAAATGCTAACTAGAACAAAATATTGATCACATGAAATAAAAGTGGAGTTAAGGTGTGCAATGTAACCCTTTCCCTTCTATTTTGAAAGTAAATTTTAATTTTACCAAAATCAAGCTTTTTAAATATTAAAAATATGGCAGATTAATGTAGATATACTCATTTGCAGTGGAAAAAGTGTGTGAACATTTACTCTGAACCTACATCATGACAAATAACGTGTATGGCTTGACCTGCCTCTTAAAGAGTTTTTATGCAAAGAATGTATATTCAAGCCAGTTGTTCTAACTGGCAATACAAAATGTCTTTACCATGTCTAATTTCAAATTCAGTAATTGTTACTTGTGCCTTTTAGCATCCCAGATCATACATTTAAGATTTGTCCGGTAGACCGGTATAGCGATAGAAGAGGGAAGCCGCACCGAATTACAACCTTTCGGTTCTTACACGCTCGGTTTGAAAACCATTCCGGTAAGCAGAACTCTCACCCTCCCCTACTCACGTGCCGGCAATTCTGCACTATCTTTGATTTTTCCCGTTAGGCACCGCTACCGAAATCCGACCGACGAAGCCAAGGATAAAGCCGCTAGAACCTTCAATGCACAAAACCTGACCACTATATGTGAGTAGAACGTGTAGTGAAAGTTACCCTTAATATAAGGTTAATACACTATCGGGATTTCTTCTCTTCCTACATTTAGGTACTTAAGTGAATCATTCCAATAGCGCACTGTTTCCTGCTCCACTTTCTGTCATATACCGGTGGACCTGTGGATCCACTTTATCAACGGTGCAGCTTCTAACCCCTGTCATTCACAAGCGCGGTGCATATCTTTTTAACCCACTAGCTGCATACATTTAAGATGCCACATATAGTTAATAATTATATTGAGAGAAAAAACAACTTAAAGGACCAGTATTGTTAAACAACTAAAATCAATTGATCAAGCACCTACAAATAAAGGGTTTCTTGGCAAAAATTATTCTATTTTATATGAGAAAGGGTTTCATTCCATAGTTGTGTAGAGAATCATTAATGGCATTTGACCTGTCTCTTGAAAAGTTTTCATGCAAAAAATATATATACTAAAGCCAGTTGTTCTAACTGGCACTGCAAAATGTCTTTATCATGTCTTATTTCAAATTCAATAAAGGAAATGTGTCCTTTATATTGTTATTTGTCCCTTATTGCATCTCATATCATACATATAAGAGAAAATGAATGAAAATATCAGTCTCATATGCTCACCTGAGCGCAGCAGATAAAAACAACTGAAATGGTCAATAAAAATGCAGATGAAACAATGACATCAACTGAACGCTGAGGACCTCTTCGCTAGAAAAAGAAAAAAAAATAAGCAATAGTTACCATTATCTGTATGAATAAATATAGATTAGGGAGCACCACCCATCAAGTGAGAGAAACAGTAGATGGTGTTCAGGGTTAAAAAAGCTAACCCTTAAGGTTGCACCTCCCCATCATAGGATCTGATATCTCAAGGAACAAATTAAAACTTAACTTTTACTAATGAATTACAGAAAAACCGTGAGTCCTGTTAGGTCTGATACCCATTTTTTCCTAGATTACAGGACAATTGTCTTTATTCCTACCCCGTGATTACTTCAATGCTCCATTACAGACAGAAATCTGGTCTTTTAATTGGTTAGTGTGACCTAACATGTATAGTTTGTTTGTGTGCACCGTGAATCCTATGATTCCTGGAGGCGGCCCTTATTTTTTAAAATGGCAATTTTCAATTTATGATTAGCCAATGGCACATACTAATAACAAAATATATTATTATGAAAATGGTTTATTTACATGAATCAGGGTTTTACACATAAACTGTTTTACGCAATATCTTTTTATAGAGACCTACATTGATAGATAGATAGATAGATAGATAGATAGATAGATAGATAGATAGATAGATAGATAGATATAGGGTTGATGCTGCTCTCTGCTGTTTGGAATAGCAATAGATGAATGATGAGAGAATAAAAAATAATTAAAGAATATGACAGTTATTACAATGAAAAACAATAGGAAAGAACCAGCAGCAAAACATGGAGATAGAGCACAACAAGCTTCATTAAACTATAAACTCCCTTAGGCACAAAGGACCTACATAGAATATCAGCATAACTCTGTAAACAATCACTGTAATCTCTGTACAAATGATCATTTAGCACCCTAGCAAAATAAAAAGACACTTTGCATGTAGTTTATACATAAAGTTAAAGGACTAAAAGTAAAAGATTGTGAAATGCACTTATCAGTTTTTTTTAGATATTTAACTGAAAACAAAAAAAATAACATCTTCCCATGTAAGTCTCCAAAATGTTACTGAAAAATTAAATAAAATTTAGCGTGTTGCACGCAGTGGTTTTTTCACTCTCTCACTCTCCCACTCTCGTTTCCAACACTTTCAGTTCAATTTGCTTCAGATACTTCACCAGAAATAAAGCCTTTTTTCAATTACTTTCTGTTCTAAGCTTATACATTAGTTGATATATTTCTTATCTTTGTTCCTGCTACACAAAATCCCTGAGTTTCATTAAAGGCAGCTGTTAGAATTGATACAATAGTTGATAATATTCCACAGATGCTGCTGACAAATGTATCAAGTAATGTAGCAAATGAACAGTTCAGAATCTGTGCCTCAACCACTGAGCTGCTACACTGAAACACTAGAGACGGGAATGATAAACTTTGATTTTGGAATAATCCCAATTTTAAGTACCTTCATATATTATATTGTGTAAGTAAAGTTTATTTTTTACAAACACAATAAAAAATAATTTGGAAAGGTCCCCTCTAACAGCATTCAAGTTGTTTTTAATAACATTTGCCTGGGGTAAAATGACAATGGAAAATATGACTACTTACTCATGTAGCAGGGAAACATTTCACCTACCTTCAGGTATGATCGAAGAGAAAGCCACATTTTAATATTCTCAACTTTTTTTAAGCGGAAGTGTGGAACTTCAGATTTCCGGGCTCTTCTTGCAGAGGTCAGATGGCCAAATAGTTTGGCAAATAATAATCTCTGCAGAAAAAATTAAATAAAAAAATTAAATAAACGGGAAGTAAATCTTAGATTTAGAATTTGATAAATCCATAAAACGTGGACACTGAATTCATCAAAATACATTTACACACTTCAAAAATTTCAGGTAACTACTTTTGTCCGCATGCATTGTTTGCAACAATTTTATAATAATGTAATAATATTACACATTACTGAACTTAAAAGACTTCAAAAACTTAAAACTTCATAAATGTGCAACAAATTAAAGTATTGGGTTTATAAACATAGGTTATAAAGAAAGGCTTACTAAAAAGTGGTGCTTTCTTTCAACAAAACATGCCTTAAAATATAAAAATCTGAAAGCCACCGACCCAACTAGTCTGCCTAATTACTTACATGTGTGAAAAACAGCTTAAAACATATGTTCATCACAACAATCAAAAAAAATTGCTTTACCCAAGAGAGTTGTGGGCTAATACAACCTGCACTCTGGGTTTTCTTTCAAAATACTATTATTTCTCCCAACCACTCCAGCAGAAGAAACAATTTTTGCAAGATAGGTGTCCTTCAAGGCATTATGCCTTATGATAGGTGCCATTCAAGGAAAAGTATGCGTAACATTTCTCTTTATGATACACACCGGCAGTTTGAATGAATAAATACAAGTAATATCAGGTTTGGCAAGATGCAACTAAACAGTGTTTGCTATTAAGTTATTGTATATTAAAGCTTAGCATAAGAAGCAAATATCTATTTAAAATACTGGGCCAGTTGTTATAAGCACACTTACGAAATTTAAAATAAAACTTACTTGCTTGTATGTTCTCTCTGCCACACACAGCAAGAAAAAGAAAATCCAAACAAGTGAAACACGAACCACAAAACTAATAAGCACCAGAGAAATAACCATAATGTCAGTGCTGGAGCCAAATGCAATATTGTAGAGTTCTGATGCAGAAAGAGTTGCTAATTGATCCAGGTCCTTGGACTCAGCCAGCCGAAATGCAAATGGTGTTAAACCCAGGATAAGAGAGATAATGTTTCCAAATATTTGATATCCAATGCCAGGGGTATAGCTGTTCACCTGTAACAGAACAAAAATATGTAGTGAAAAAAAAACAAATTCTGAATTCTTACTGAATCAGGTTGAAGTCCGTATAAGACTGGCCACACCAGGGATTACTTTGACAGCTTTAATGTATGGATAAACAACCCCAGGGTATTTTTAGTAGAGTAACGCACAAAATGTCTTAATATCCTTATAATATATTGATTACAGAGAACCTCTTGTCTTTGTCTGTATGGATTTTGTGGTCACACCCTAATTGCACCCCTGCTTAATTTAAAATTGGTTAGTGGTGAGTAAACTTCCTGTCTTTTTGCTATAGGCTATATAGGAGCAGTGGCCAGCTGAAGGTTATAGCTCTCTTCATTCCCAGCTACAGTCAGGTGATCCCAGTGGTGGCTTGGGATGCACCAAATCCAGGATTCGGCCTTTTTCAGCAGGATTCGGATCTGCCCGAATCCTTCTGCCTGGCTGAACCGAATCCTAATTTGCATATGCAAATTAGGATTGGGGAGGGAAATCAGATGACTTTTTGTCACAAAACAAGGAAGTAAAAAATGCTTTCCCCTTCCCACCCCTAATTTGCATATGCAAATTAGGGTTCGCATTCGGTATTCAGCCGAATCCAAAATAGTGGATTCGGTGCCTCCCTAGTGGTGGCCAATAAAAAGTGCAACCATTTGGGAGTTTTAACCTTGAGAGCAAGCAATTTGCAAGTAAAAATTAGTCCCTGTTTAAAATGTATTATTAAAGGGCCAAAATATTATCCCTAATCAAAGGTGTGGGCTAATTTAGCCGGTTGGAGGTAACAGTAGTTTTTTTTTTTTTATAAACTGCCCCCACCAGTGCTAGGCTAGGCTACCCGCACCAGGAGGGAGCTCTGGGTATGAGCAGCCATGTTGGGGCACACGCGTGCATGCGACATTCTGTTTAAAGTGGGGGGCACTTTTTAGTAGCTTAATGCACTACATGTCTTGATTTCCTTAATATACGGATATTGCGTAAGTGCAGATGATGTCTAGTCTTTGTCTGCACAAAAAAATATGTTTGGATTGCTACTGCTAGAATCTGAGATTGTAAGAAAGAAGTACTTACCCTGTTCATAATCATTCCACTAATTTCAAGTACAGACATGTCTGCCTTCTTGCAGTCATTGCCCTCCCATACAATAGCACTGACTTTTTCAAGGCCAGGGTTGGTAGTGTGAAGCCAAGGCGAGTGACTCTATAAAGAGTAAAATATTCCCATAAATAAATAAAAATGCACTTTTCACTTTAAAGAAATACATGTGAAGATGTCAATGCAATGGGGGTATATGTTGTTTCTTAAAGGGGTCTTCACCTTACAACCACTTTTTTTTTTTTTAAGTTTGGTTGCTTGGTTTACCAGAAATGTGTTTTTTTTTAATTGCTTTTTTACAGTTTAATTGTTCCTGTCTCTGCTGTTTCACTCTGGCAGCTCAATAATCCAGATGCAGATTCTGAACTGTTACAATTTGCTACATTAGCAGATACATTTTTCAGCAGCATCTGTGGAATATTAGCAACTATTTTATCAATTATAACAGCTGCCTTTAATAAAGCTCAGGGATTCTGCTGAACAGAGCCAAATATAAGAAATGTATTATATCATTTAGAACAGTTTACAGAGTTGTTGACTCCCCTCCCCACTCAGAGCTGTTTCAGAAGGACATAATGTGAAAAATTAGTTATATTAGAAAACGATCACAAATAGAAAAACAAAAGTAATTGAAAAAAGACTTTATTTCTGGCGACAACTGAACTATAAAAAATAAAAAAAAAAAAAGTGTTGGAAGGTGAACAATCCCTTTAATGATAAAAAAAAAAGCTCCTTTCCAAAATAATAAAAAGAGAAACAGCTAAACATAAACCAGTTTATATTTTTAAGATATTTTATTTTAAGAAGGGAATTGTTACAGGGTTATTGCTATTAAGTGGCTGCAGGGAAAAAAACACTTTGAATACAAGAACTTAGGATTGTCTTTGCTTTATGATCTAGAGAGACACATAAAAAAACATCTGAACCTGTAATTTTATGCAACTGAACTGGTGATTCTAACTACTGAAACAATGTATCACAAACTAGTTTATTAACAGATCATCTGTGGCAGGGGTGCCCAAAAAGGTGGACCTTTAGCTGGGGATCAGTAGATCTCAAGACAGACAATGTCAACAATCAGCTTGTCTAAATCACCCTCCTATTCATGCTTTTCGTTCAGATATTTATTATGTTAAGGTTACATAAGATATAGTTTTTCATGGAACAAAATGCTACCAATACTTTTATGGATGTACAGTTGATCATAATGTGACAACATCGCCAAAAATAGACCTCAGATTAGTAAAGTATAGGCACTCCTGATCAATGGCATTGTGACAAAGTATTGACTGGAGGTGAGATGGTCTCTGCTACTTTCCTTAAGCAGGAAAGCAGAAAGGGACAATTTGTCTTGCAATATGAAACTATGGCTAATGTCATACTGTTTTGACTGTCACAGAAATTCAAAAGGCATTGCAATAGATGTTTGCCTGTAGCAGCTACATGTATTTCAGACACAGTATTTCCCTTCAATTCATATGACAGGAAGAGAAGGGCATTTTGACTGACGTAGTTTTCTGGCGGATAGCAGCTTTGACAATACCTAGTCTGCAGGTTGCTCCTCAAATACTGATACACTGTGCCAAACATACAGCAGCAAAAGGCTCACACTAAACTGTAACATAACAACATAAAAGCAAACTGCTTTCTGCTAGAATTATTTTGTGAACACTCAAAGCTGGGTCCCCTAGCAAAGGCCAACAGTATTCTGGTAATGACAGTAAAAAAGGTAACAGAGATTGAGAAAATGCAATCTCTGGTACCTTTGGGTATTTATAAATTGTAATATCTGCAATGAACAAATGCCTTTAATAATATGTTAAGCAAACAAATAAATGTGAGAAACCTGTTGGAAAGGGTCATCTCTGTATTCCCTTTTCATACATATATTGGCATGATTACTGTCTATGTCTGTTTCACTACTGCAGGAAGTGCGACACTCTGTACAATGCAGAAGATCCTCCCAGAGAACATCTTCTGTTTCGGATTCTGGCCTGGTGCTTTCAGAATCTTGTCTGGAGCTAGAACAGCGAGAGCTGCAACTAGTGCCTGATTTCTGGATGTCCTGTGAAAGACATTTGTAAATGGATATTAATGGTAGGAACTGCAGTTGGTCTGTTGGTTTTTAAGCTTTCAAAGTCATACTACTTCAGATACATTTGACAATTCATTATAATCTAATAGATAACCCCCTTTATGTGTTTCCATTAAAATACACCTGTTTAGAGGTACATACTGTATAATATATTATCTGTTTTTTTCCACTGTTTAAACTCCCCCCCCCCCCCCCCATTTTGTAGGTGACATACCTCTGCAGGATAGTGCTTTTTGTAATTGTGATGTTTTCTATTTCGGATTACGATGTCACAACCAGACTGATCCATATTGCGTTGTGTTGTATATCCTGTGCTCGGATCGTCTTCACTAGAGACTTCATCCGAAACATTAACCGTACTTCTGTGAGTGTCCTTAAAGACAATGTTTTAAGACTTTAGATATTTTCTATAGAATAAACTAAAGCTTAACAAGAATTTAGCAACACATTTTTAAGTCAAGTCAGGAGAAGTCAGTCGTTTTCATCACAGGGTGTCTTTAAAACAACAGCGTTTCTAAGCAGGAACATTTAATGAAACATACAAATTTTCCATGCAAAGTTTGTTTTATTTATGAAACACTGTTTTTACATACAGACTGGGTATAGTTTACCTTTAATAAGCAGCTTGGCTGTCCAGAGCCCACTGAGCTGACACTTAAAAGATGGTCCTACAAAATCCACAATGACAAGCTCCTGCATACAACTTTAAAGACCTGGATTGTTACTGTTATAACACATAATTTGTCCTTTTGACCAGTGTGCTCATCTGTTAGACAGTGGAAAATATTGGCCAGTGTATATAAACCCTTAAACATGGAGTTCCTTGGGTTAGAGTCCTGCAGTGGGTCGGGTACCTGCAGGTTACCCGCAAAAACCTGCGGTACCTTGCGGGTTGAGGGGAGAAGTTCTGGGTGTGGGTAAAGACGCGGGTCGGCGGTTCTGCGGGTTTGTGGGTCGGGCTGCGGTCTTCTCAATAGCGATATTTACTCCTTTTTTCTGGTCATGGCTACTTCCAATGATGTCATTTCTGGTTTACAATGACAGCACTTCCTTATTCTTGATGGTCAGGGGGTCACAGGTCCGGGTTGTGGATAAGGTACTTGTGGGTAGGGTCAGGTAGCGGTTCCAAGCGGGTAAGAACGCGGGTTGTAGGTCCGAGTTGCAGGTACGGGTCGGGTACGGGTCCCATAAAATGGACCCGCGCAGGACTCTACGTTTAACTCATACCATACGGAGTAAACGAGTTTTACACCAATACTGGTTTGATACACACAGGGGCATATTTATCATGCTATATACAAATTGGAGTAAACCATCACCAGTGTTGTTGCCCACAGCAACCAATTAGATCTTTGCTTTTAACTTGTAGGTGACTTTCGAAAATCTTATTGCTGATTGGTTGCTATTAGTAACATCACCAGTGATGTTCTCCTCCAATTTTTACACAGCATGATAAATAAGCCCCTCAGTAAATCTCTGGGGGAAAAAAATCTGCTATGTTGACAAAATATGACATAAACATCCCAAAAACATGAAATGGCTATAAAAAAAAATAATAATAATAAAATAATATGTTGTAATGTATTAGATTGTTTGTGAGATATGTACTGTATACTTGTTTTCTGCCTTTGCATCAAACTGCCAAAATGTGAAAGCTGCTGGGGAGTGCTGCCCCAGTCTCTCTAGCTCAATTAGTAACTGTACATGTTCTCCCATCCTCATAAATCTCGTTAGTGCAACAGGGTTCAGGCAATTACTATGAAGTCAATTCCCAGCGTTTTGTCACATGCTCACTGAGCTGGAAATTGCACAGGTGGCAAAACTGTGGGAATGTGCTTTCATTTTATTTCCCTAATACTGCTTGTACATACAATGCATTGGGGGTATGAAAGTATCCAAAGGATCAACTTCGGTATGTTTTCTATATAACAAACACACTTAGCTGAATCCTAAACAAAGCAAAAGTCTAGGGTGTTTATATAAAAGCTGTATCAGATGTACAGGTCTTATTTTAGACTGACTAATCCTTACACTATCAATTTCCTGGATGAATGTGTTACTAAACATGGCCTTTACCTTGGAATTTTTCAGGGTGAACAAACAGTTGCTAATTTAAGATAGATAAAAGACATACTGTGTGAAGAAGCCATTCAAAGCTCTTACCACACAATTTACAAGTCTCAATTGTGTGAAGTATTTATACATGAAAACTGTAGTTAAAGAATAGAGATCATGTTCTATATTAATCGGTTTGCTACATATCAGAGAGATTTAATTTAAATATGTATTAAGAGCACAAAATATTAATTATATTTTATTTTCATCTCCTATAACAATGTACAATATAATGTACCATTTTCTCACAGACATATGTATATTTGATTATCCTTCTTGTTAACCCAACTACCTTTAAAATCAAAGAAGATAAAGTAGATGATCTACTCATCTGGTCTGTCATCTACTTATCTCTTCTTCATTTTTGCATTTAATCTTAAACAAGTATGGTCTAAAATATTGTCTTGTTTCTTAATAACACCATAAAAGTAAAATACAAAAGTGTGGTGTCATCCAAATGACTAGGAACCCCTATTCTCAATAAAGACATTTTGGAAACTAATTGTAATGATGGGTACCACTGCTCTAAAAAGCGAAAGCAAGCATTTCATAGTAGATGTCCACCTGCGACTGGCTTGCTGGTGACAGGAAGGGTCATTTTTACCACCACCTGATGGAACTGCCAGTCAAAACATCCTGTGTGAAATCAGCCGCTGTGCAGAGGTTGAAAGAGCCAGTTTTTGAGACCCTTTATCAGGCACATTTTATTATACTAATACTAACTGGCTCCTTGCCTCACCAACATATACGCATTATCCTATTTTTGGTACACACTATCTACAGTCACTTAAGTAACTATATCTCCATTTTACTACAATAGGCACATTGATTCCTCCTTTCAACATGTTTGACAACATAGCAAAAGATAATTTACCAGTTTTGTTTTATACTTGATCTTTGTTTGCACTGGGGGACTCCTGTTTTTTCCAGTGCCCCACATTGCCTCTTCTGAATGAAGTACTTCACAGTTAGGCTCGTGAACTTGAACTCCATCTTCACTACTTTTACCAGTGAGTCTCCCTTCTAGCGAGACATAACCATTGTCAGTTTCTGTAGATTTGTCACTGGAATGCTTTGTTTTCTTTGAACTGAAGTAAGAAGTGTAAAAATAGCAATGTTATTTAAAATTTTAAACATCAAATGTGTTAATAGACAAGTGCTTGCCAGTTTACAAGTGGCTCAAACATGGCCCATGATTTGGCCTGTGATGACACTGGTCTGTACAAGTCTATGGAAAAATATATTTTTCATAAATTTAAGTTATTGGTTTACAATAATCAATACAGCCCTCCCCACTGGTATACACATGATTAAGATAAACCAACTAAGTCTACTTAGCAACTGAGAAAGATTTCTTTGAAGCTAAATTTTTGTTTTTTTTATTTGCTTTGTTTTCTATTAAACATGTTGCAAACAACCACATTGCATTTTGTCACTACTTCTTATCAAGGCAATTTGCATTGTTAAATCTTTTATGGCACAATATCACATAAAACGTGGATAGGTCTAGATACACACAGTGAGTTTAAGGGAATAGGGTTTAGCCTATGGTAACCACTACTGACATACACTGTATGTTATTTCCGAAATGCTTTCAAGTTACTGAATACATAAAAATTATTTGAAAATGGGACTTTTAAGCATTTAGCCTAACATACAATGGTTATGTGATAAAATAATTATTGTATTGCATTATGAGGAGGGGGAGGCAGAATTATGAACCTTCTGGTTTGTGCCAAGCAATTGCAGAAATTGTGAATAAGTTCAGGAACTGATTCTCATTTCTTGCAATCATTTTATTTTTACAAACACGAGGGTTCATAAATAAACCCCTATGTGACCATCACATAGAAAAATAATTTTGTCAACACAAATGCAGATGGAACAGCTTATAAAAAAAATATAAGGTATATAATTATTTAGTAATTTGTTTCTATGAAGCACTGCATATGCTACAAAGTATGAAGGATACATTGGAGAAACCTCGAATGAGGGTTGAGCGTGGTAAAAAGGGGCTGTAATTTGTCATAGTACTTTTGGCTTTGAAAAGCAGCACAGCAACCCTGCTACACAAGCAATTTTATTTCACAGGAGTAACACCAAGCAACAAATATTAAAACACAACAAGACAATTTGTGTGCGCAAAATGTTTCTGATTAAGTAGACATTGTAAAATTACATTCACATTAAAACAATGAACAACTCTTTAGAAATAAAATAATGGAACTGTAAATTCAGTAGTTTGGATACACACGATAATCATTATTAATAAACATATATATATATATATATATATATATATATATATATATATATATATATATATATATATATATATATATATATATATATATATATATATATATATATATATATATATATATATATATATATATATATAAATAAATAACCAAGAGAAGCCGGCACTCTCGAATAGAGAGTTCATATGCCTGGGTGCAGTATCCATAATTTTATCCACAAGAAATCCAAGAAAATCCGCACTTACAGGTCTTACTACTTAAATAAAAATGTTTTTATTGCAGAGCTTACAGCCTAACGTTTCGGCCTCATCCGAGGCCTTTCCAAGGCATTAATCACAAACATGGATGCATTATATACATACACTGGCAGGAAATTGCAATGACGATGCTTGCTGGTAGTTAACATAATCAGGTAATTATATATTACAAAGAACCCCCCTGCATATATTTAAATCACTTGTATGTCATCATGGCCCTTTCTGTGATTCATTTAACCCCAACCTCCCCAATAAAAAACATGTTTAAAAACAACTCACATAGTTACCCATATCCACTTTTTCTTATTTTATTTTTAAAAACTACTTATGTTAAGTTACTAGGGCTACTAATGTTGTCAATTCTGAGGATGCAACTATAAACGCGTGGACATCATTCTCTCTTAGCTCTCTCAATTTATAAGCCCCATGTAAAGTGATTGCCTTTTCTTGCATGTGTTAAATGTATATATAATCAGTATGGCCTAAGACCCGGTAGTTAATCCTCCTCACCCCTTAGACTTAGAGACATCTCACAATTCAATCCACACGCTGCTTGCCTATCAGAGGATTTAACCTTTTCGCTGCCCGACAATTTGGCTGATTTGGTACTTTTATTGCCAGATCATGTTTGAACATTTTGTACTCTTTTACTTTAAGGGCCTTTCCTAGGGGGTCTTTTAGTTTACCCAGGAAAACAATATATGTTTTTTTCAGGACAACCTGAGCTTTCAAAATATGCTAGAATTTTGGTGTAATTCCACTTCTGTAAAAAAATATAGGCTTCAAAGTGCCTAATAAAATGAAAAAAAAACTATGTTTCACATAGTACAATAACATATATCAGAAACATAATTTATTTTATGTATGAGAACACAGCAGATTTGGAAAGGTCTATGTCTCCCGAACGCGGCAATACCAAATATATATAGTTTTATGGAGATTTCTCACTTATAGATCAAAATCTATAAGTAGTACACTAGCAAATTTCCAAAGCACCGCTCCACAAAACGGCATACTTCTGATTTCAAGGCCAAACATTCCACTAACAGTAGGTTCACCCCAGAAAACCATATATTTTCAGAAAGTACGCATTCCCCCGAATCTAAATTGATTATGCATGTCTTTCTACCCCAAAGAACCAAGCTGCAAATCTTTCCTAAACTTGGCAATTTTGGGGACATTTCCAAAAATCACCTCTAAACTTCCAACCTGCAGCATCTTATATCGAACATACCATTAGTTATCAAGACAAATGACCCCAAATATGAAAGCTTGGGGTCTGCTAAACAGTTTGATGTCCAATATGTATAGGTGTACCTAAGCACATGACATATAGGGGCATATATGTCTTTCTACCCCAAAGCACCAAGCTGCAAATCTTTCCTAAATTTGTCGAGGTTAGTGACATTTCCAAAAATCACCTCAAAACTTCCACCCAGCAGCACCTACATACTATTAGGTATCAAGATAAATCACCCCAAATAAGAAAGCCTGGGGTCCTCTGAACAGTTTGATGCCCAATGTACATATGATTATCGAAGTACATGGCATTTAAAGAACCCAGAATCTACCTTGTGCATACTTATTTGATGGCTTACATTTACACTAGTTTCAAAACATTATTAGTTTTATATGGGATAAAAGCTACAAAAAGTTATGGTGACCCCTAAAAACCATATATTTTTGGAAAGTACACATTCTGACGAATCTAAAATGGGTAATTATGTCTTTCTACTCAAAACTTCCTTACTGCAAAGCTACGTTAAAGGCAGCAGTTTTAAGACATTTCTGAAAATTGACTAAAAATATTGCAATTGGCCGCATTTATCTCACCCAATTTCTTACATACAATTGTAAAACACCCTAAATATTGATGCCATCAAACTACTGAACAGTTTGATGCCCAATGTGCATAGATATACCAAAGCAGCTAACATGTGCGGACCCCCAAAAATTGAGTGTATTTGAATTTTCTTCGCTGTCTTTTCACCTTGTGAAGAATGACCCGTGACTGAGTATTATTTGCCAAAAGACCCTCCTAGCAGCACAAAGACCCCCCAAAACCATATATTTTTGGAAAGTACGCATTCTGACGAATCCAAAATAGGTAATTATGTCTTTCTACACCAAACTACCATACTGCAAAGCAATGCTAAAGGCAGCAGTTTTTTTGACATTTCTGAAAACTGTCTAAAAATATTGCAATTGGTCGCATTTATCTCACCTAATTTCGTACATACAATTGTAAAGCACCCTATATATTGACGCCAAAAGCAGCTGGCATGTGCGGACCCCAAATAAAAATAGTGCGTATGAATTGTCTCGGCTGCTGATTTGCCTTCTTTGAACAAAGACCCAGACTGCTTATTATATGCCACAAGACCCTCCTAACAGCACAAAACCCCCACAAAAACATATATTTTTGGAAAGTACACATTCTGACGAATCCAAAGTTGCTAAAAATGTGTTTGTACTCCAAATGAGCAGAGTGCAAATGATGCTAAAAAAAATTTAAGTAACAACAATGGAAGCATAAAAATCACAAAAATCAAACACAAATAGGCAAATCAATAAAATACCGTATATACTCGAGTATAAGCCGACCCGAGTATAAGCCGAGGTACCTAATTTTACCTGGGAAAACTTATTGACTCTAGTATAAGCCTAGACACAACTACAGCCCTGTCTCCCAGCAGCGCACATTCTGCCAAAGCGACCCCCCCAGCGATCAACCGGACTTCTTTGCAAAGTTGATGGTGACAGAGAATTGCCAAACGGATTACTGTGTGCATTGTCCCACTGTCCCACTACCATGTGCAGAGGGTGCTGTTTGATATTGCCATCACTGTTAATCTTTCGTATAACCAACAGAGGGCGCTGTGTGATATTGCAGTCACTGTTATTCTTTCATATAACCAACAGAGGGTGCTGTGTGATATTGCAGTCACTGTTAATCTTTCATATAACCAACAGAGGGCACTGTGTGATATTGCAGTCACTGTTATTCTTCCATATAACCAACAGATGGCGCTGTGTGATATTGCAGTCACTGTTATTCTTTCATATAACCAACAGAGGGTGCTGTGTGATATTGCAGTCATGGTTATTCTTTCATATAACCAACAGAGGGCGCACTGTTATTCTTTCATACAACCAACAGATGGCGCTGTGTGATATTGCAGTCACTGTTAATCTTTCATATAACCAACAGAGGGCGCACTGTTATTCTTTCATACAACCAACAGATGGCGCTGTGTGATATTGCAGTCACTGTTATTCTTTCATATAACCAACAGAGGGCGCACTGTTATTCTTTCATATAACCAACAGAGGGCATTGTGGGATATTGCAGTCTCTCCCCAGTTGTACTGTTGGTATAGGAATGATTAAAAGTGACTGCAATCGCAGCTACTCTGGTCGGGTACCGCTCACTTTTTCAGCACATTTTGGATGCTGAAAAACTCTGCTTATACTCGGGTATATACGGTAACAAAATAACTGATCCGACAGAGTGGTTAGTGGCCAGAATGCTCTATCCAATAGCCACACTGGAAAATCAACAGTTTTTAGGGGAATAACAAGAGGGAAACTGATAAAATGAACTAAAAAAAAGTAAAAAATAACCTATAATTGTGTGTTTGTATATACATGTGTGTACAGCTCTAACAAGTGTATAAATGTGTGTATATCTGTATGTGACTCTGTAAAATACAAATAAAAGCCAGAAAATGAAGAAAAAAAATACCTTTAATTATTTGTGTGCTGTGTATGTGTAAATGCGTGTGTGTGTGCTGTGTAGGTGTAAATGCATGTGTGTGTGTGTGCTGTGTATGTATAAATGCGTGTGTGTGTGTGTGCAAATGCACAGGTGTGTGTAAATGCATGTGTGTGTGTATGTGTAAATGCGTGTGTGTGTGTAACTGTGTAAATAGAAGGGCACTTACCGTTTTTTGGAGAATAAGGGATCAGAAGCAGATCTGCAGACTCTAGGATCGCATAGAACAGCAGCAGGAAGTGCGTGGGCGGAGCTTCACACAAGGTGGGTCCAGGAAGAAGCAGCACAGGGGGAGCAGCATACAGCAGCCAGGATCAGGTAAGAAGTCGGGTCCTGCAACAATCGCATCACAGGACCCGAGTGGCAGCAATCTAGGCTCATTTTCTAGGGGGTTGAGCAGCCAGGAGAGCCTCTCTGCACTTCGATTTTGGCAGAAGTACAGAGAGGCAGCTGTTTAAACAAAGAACGTAGCTCCTACGTTCTTGGCACTTACAGCCTTTTTTTTTTTAAAGAACGTAGGAGCTGCGTTCTTGGCATTTAAAAGGTTAAACTAGAACCTCCTCCCTAGGGACATCACAAACCTAACACACCGTTATGTCACTCCACTATATTGCTATCCTAGTCAAGATATTCCCATGTGTGTAAAAATATTTACATACATTACCATGTGCCTGCACCATAAATACATGGATTACCCCTCATTTATACAATTAATTAGTGACCCACGTGTTGCTATGTTGAGAGACGTTAGAAACCATTAAACCACTCCTTACTGTGTGAATTTTAGCTGAAGCTAGTGATGCGTATCTTGACAGCGCTATATAAATAAATGATGATGATGATGATAATTGTACTCCATAGTGTGTGTATACTCTTATATTAAGACAAAGAGAAAAAAAATAATTTATTAGCAAAACAATCTTAAACTCCAAAGCTTAAAAGTATAAGACGGTGTTCAATATTTTACGAGAGTCCACCAGTTATGGGTAAAGGGGAGTCCGTGGTCTGCTTCCGATGTGGTTGGTTGGAATGTAAAGCCACCGTGGACATGGAGGCCGCTGTCTCTGTGTCATTGATATGTTGGCAAATAATAAGTACTTACGGGGTGTGCTGTTAGTCCCGATAATCATATGTCTATGCAATGCGGGCCCCGTTTCCACAGCCTTGTTAGATAATGAATGATGAGCGTATGCACCTCGCTGGGCAATTCATTGGCGGCCATTTTCGGTCGATATGGGGAATAATCCCAGCCAAGGGCTGCTTCATGCCCATCTTCTCTCATGCCGGTACCATGAATCAGCGCCCACCGACGGCACATCAGCAGCTGTCATTGGGTTGGGTCCAAAATGGTTCACCACTCTGGGACTCATATGCTAATGCACTCCTCACCTGCTGCGAATATAACAACGGCACTGGACTGTATGGTAGATGCACTAGCCTCCATTAGGGCACCACGGCCTGTAAAGTGCCCCTTGTCGTGGGGCCACCGATCTCCTTGCTTGCCGGTGTGGATGGTAGATAGACAGTTACACAGGGGGAGCTCCTTTTCATCACTTTGATAAAAAGTATAAAAATTTAAGTAGTAAGACCTGTGACTGCGGATCTTCTTGGATTTCACGGCATTGACCCTTCAGATATGTATTACAGTATTTTTATTAGTGCACGGTGCATCAACGCGTTTCGACTCACATGGAGCCGTCCTCAGGATATAGATATATATATATATATATATATATATATATATATATATATATATATAGATATAGATATATATATATTATTTAAATAAGCACACACACACACACACACACACATGTATGCAAGAAATTAGATATTTTTACAATAAAAATACTGCCTTTTCTACTTTTGCATTCCATTACTCCTGTATAGGTAACACTGCATCAGATCTACTAAACAATTTGGTTAGTACATGTAAAAGTGTGAAATAAAAAGTGCCAAATTGTTGGTTACAATTTTTCCACTTTATCAGAAAGTTTAGCACACAGTAAAAACATTTAAGAAACCATACATTACTTCTTCTGGTTAGTTAGTATTTCTCTTCTAGGCATGGACATAAGATGAAACTCTTTACCATAAAATATGCATGATTTCTTGCACTGGCTAGAGCAGCTGTACATACGTTGGTTGTTTTAAAGGGGTTTAAATTTTTAAACAGGTACAATTTCTATCCGGATCAATTTCCTAAAAACAATTCCGCTAATGTGTACACTAAACTAAAGTGACATTTTTCAACCAAACCAAAATCTGCTTTCTTTTTTTGTCTTTCTTAATTATAGTTTCAGTTTTATTCAGGTTTGCTTCAAATGTGCTTTTTCTGTCTGAAGGTCTATGCCATGTGCAATTGCACATAAAGTATGTGTTAATACAGTACTATAGTTTCCAGAGAAGAAATAATGTATGTTTCTGAATTTACAAAGTGAGTAATAAATACAAACCCTGATAAGAAGAAAGCTGCATGCAAGATATCCCTGAAGACTGTGCCAATAGTGTAAGAGGTGCTTGTACCGTAGCTCTGCAAAGTTCCCTCTTGTGTATTATCTGTAGTACTAGAGCCATCACCTTCCCTATGTACTTCCAAATGTGCTGCTTTTCTTAGTTTCCTTCAGCAGAAAAAACCAAAAAGTTGAAGGATCTTCATCATTGATTTCAATTATGAAGAGGAAACTATGCTGTTTAGTTCATAAAAAAGCCATGACATTGTAGATAGTTTGCAGAAAGACATAAAAGTGGACAGTGTTGGAAAGATAGTGTGAAAAGGTCATTACATTCTGTGTTGGAATTACATCTTTAACCCAAAACCTTGAAAAGTGTAATTTAGTTTGTGAAACAAATTAAAGAAATTAAAGTTAATTTTGTTGATCTACATTGTAAAGCAAACAAAAGTGGGCATTTGCTCAAAATGAAATCTGCAATTTCATAAAGTTCTTTCTGACTTCATAGTATATACATGCAAGCAATTGAAAAGTCTGTAAGCCCAGTAATGAAAGGCAGGACACTTCCACTGCGGTATTTAATTTTCTTTAAAAACAGAAACATTTTGACTTGAAAACAAGAAACTGAAAAAAAGACATAAAACCACAAATTGTAGTACAAATTGTTAAAATGTACTTTTTCAAATATTGTGACATATGTTCTATTGAACAATTGTGTCTTGTACCTTAGCAAGTGCACAACAAAAACAGACATAGATGCTACTATTTCTTAAGAGTAAGTTACCACTTACCTCAAATTACAATAAAATATGTAAATATTCTATACGTCTCCAAGCATACATATATAATAATAAACAGCAAAGAAAAATGACCTGCGTATGCCACAAAAGTTTTAGCACACAAAGTGTTAAAAAACCAATCTGCTTAAAGATCAGCCATTTTTTTTTCAAAACATCTCATGCATTCACAATGGATATTTTTCAGGCCTTTTTTTTTACCTTCTTCGCTTTCCACCTAAGATTGGAGGTGATTTAACAGTCCGTGTTGATACAATCTGGCAATGCACTGTTCCAAGCAAAAGCATAAAGAAAACTGGGCCAGTAACCTCAGTTAAAGGAACACTGTGGGGGCCAGGTGCAATGATGAATAATACTATTGCAGCAACTGAAAAAAAAATAGGTTGGCTTTTTGTAGTGTCGATTACATTTCACTTACATACACGAGACAAGTACTGAACTGTTCACAATTTTATTTTCACTTTTAAAGGGGACTCATCATCATCGTCGTTTGGTCGATCTGTCAGGATTTGTTTTGAACTGACCGATCCCGCCGGAGCCCACGGCATATCGTAATCGGATTGTTCGGCCATACGGCCGAACAATCAGATTACCCCCGATATAGGCATGTTTGTTAATGGCATATCGGGGAAATATCCGCTCGTTTGGCGATGTGGCCAAACGAGCGGATCTTTGCGTCTATGGCCACCTTAACTCTGAATTAATGGATGGCACCCTCAAAGAGTCCATTTAACTAATTGCTTGTATTTCCTTTTTCTTATACTGGGTTTGGGGCTGAAAACTCTGAACAATCTTAAATGGGCCCCTTAGTGTTTAAATGATTTAATAAACGTTGGTTTCATCATTTAAATTAAGGAAAAATCCTTATCCAGGAAACAGCAGGTCCCAAGCCACTATAGGTATGGGATCTGTTATCCAGAAGCCGTTTATCCAGAAAGCTCTGACTTATGACCATCTCCCATAGATTCCATTTTAATTAAATAATCACATTTTTTTTTAAAACTGATGTCCTTTTTCTCTGCAACAATAAAACAGTTGCTTATACTTAATCCAAACTAAGATATAATTAATCCTTACTGGAGGCAAAACCAGTCACGGCTGCACGTGTACATTAGAGCTAAAAGCTAAACATTCAAGAAAAAGTCAGCTATGTCATTCTACTGTGCATGCATCTGCCCTGGGAAATATGAAGACAGAAAAAGCTGAAAGAGGATTGCCCCATGGTGCTGTTTTCTACTGATAGGACCACCGGCCTGGTGTTTCAGATAAGTAAATACAATCACTTGGGGTGCCTAACATTTGGCACACCCAAGTAGGATATGACTTTACTTCTTCTTTAAGGCACAGTCCAATTGATAAACATGGGAGGTGACAGGCTTAAAGGAGCATTTTGACGATCACGGTTTTCAGGCACGTTGCTAAACCCATGTAATTCATAAAGGCTACAGTTTTTATCAGAGAAGGCGAAAATTTTAAATACTCTACCTTGGAGTAGGTATAAAAGAAGCAGCCATGAAAAAATGACCCTTGATGTCACCTGAAGCCACCAACTAAAGAAGAATGGAAAAAACACAACTCTAACAATTCCTTTTCTTGTAAGAGATGTCCAAGGACTTTCAGGCTTTGCTTTTGCAAATGCAGATCCTATAAGCAAAGAAAAAAAGTGAACATATCAGATTCAGTGGCAGCTGATATATAGTATACTTTGTAAAAATGTCTTTGTGCAGGCATGGGGGAATGCCAGTTACTTCATTATGATCTCTTTCTTGTGTTCTTGGATTATATTATTTTATATTTTTGTACTATACAGTTTTAGTATTTTATTGTAATGTGTACTCTGCTCTTTTTCAAAAAGTTATAGAAATACAGGTGTTTATTTTGCATTTTCCTAGTCTGGGATATTGCCTTCTTAAAGAGGCCCACATAACACAGAAACCCCTAATATACCCATCACAGTTACCAGTTTCTTCAAAAGTAATGATAAATGGCATTTTCTATGCTGAAATCCAGCTGTTTAACAGTTCTTCTCTTTCTGCATCATTTGAATTCCTGGCAGGGAAGGAGGGACTAAACACTGATGTTACAAATTGTAACAACTTCTCCACAGCATCCAGGAACTACCTAACCCACAATGCATTGCACTGTGATGTGATGTTCCTTATTGAAATCACGTGTGCAGGGAATTGTGGGGATCGGAGAATGCAGGCTAAGGACAGATGATACAAAGTAACAGTAGCCAGCCAGCTCAGCAAAGTAGTTAGAAAGATCAGCAGAAGAGCAGGGGGCTATGCTTAGGGAACTGTTCCATACAATTAAAATCGTGAAAAGTCTTCATATTTTTTAATTGATGTATATTGCAAAGTTGCGCAATAACTTGCTTGGGTCATATAACTTTTTTTGACCAAAACCTTATTTTATAGTATGAACCTACCTCTGACAAGATCAACATCAATAAGATCTGGTTTAACATGTCCTGTTTTCTTTGGTTTGTTTCTTAAACCCTGTTTAAAATGAGAAGCAAAATAATTTGAATAATGATTTTTTATAGATTTTTATAGTTGGCAAAGCACATGGAAACGCATTAGAGTCCATAAATACAAAGAGCGCCCCACAGGCACATTTTTTCATGGGCAGATGGGAAGGAGAATGCTTAACCAATGGAAAAGGTCCCTGAAGTCGAACACTAGTATAAAGGTAGCAGGCCTACATGGGAATCACTTGAGGCCTCCACATACAGCATGGACATAAGCCGATTTCCGACGAAACTACACAGAGTTAAAGCAGGACTACCCTCTGACCTTGAGCCAACATCACAGTAAATAATGCAAGTATATAAATTAGTAATCCACAAAACCAATGATCTCATCCAGTAAAGATAATGATGAGCACAAGATGGATGATGGCATCAAGCTGGATCAAGCCATAAATTGCCAGAAAATGTAATCAGTTTATTTCAATATTTATGTAATGGATATTAAAAATAAATAACTTTGTCAAGGATAGCAGTATTAATGGAGGGGGGAGGAATGGATTTTTTACTTTTACATTTTTAGTGTTGTTTTTCCTTTAAAGTGAAAAGCATACATGGGGGATCAGGTTTATTTAATGTTTACGGATGTGAAATTCTCTACCTGAATCAGTTGTACAGGCTGATACATTAAATAGCTTTAAAAAGGGGTTGGGTGGCAAATGAAGGAATACAGGGTTATGGAAGATATCTCATAGTGCAAGTTGATACAGGGACTAGACTATGTTACATGATTTCCTGGTAGACAAGGTATGAAGATCCAAATTACAGAAAGATCCGTTATCTGGAAAGCCCCAGGTCCCGAACATTATAGATAACAGGTCCATACCTGTAGTTGGTTCTTCAAAGTGAGTGCAGCAAAGGCTGTAGGTCAGGTAATATTGTAATGGAATATTTATTATTGCTTTTAGGAGTGGTTTAGATGATTTATTGAACAAGCATTAATAACATTCAAGGCTATTTTGTTATTCAGAGCTGTGGAGTCAGAGTCGTGACCAATTTTGGGTATCGGGAGTCGAAGTCGCCACAAATGTACCGACTCCAAATAATTTAAAATATAAGCACTGAAAATAATCAAATCAGATCTAAGAGTATATGGCAGAAGCAATTCTGTTTCTAAGAACAATACTTTAGTTAAAGGGGTAGTTAAACTTTTAGTATTTTTTAGAATGGCCAATTCTAAGTAACTTTTCAGTTGGTCTTCATTATCTATTTTTTTTTTTGGTTATTTGCCTTTTTCTTCTGACTCTTTGCAGCTTTCAAATTGGTGTCGCTGATCCCTTCTGAAAGCAAATGCTCTATAAGGCTACAAATGTATTGTTATTGTTACTTTTTATTCCTCATCTTTCTATTAAGGCATCTCTTATTTATATTCCAGTTTCTTATTCACATCAGTGCTTGGTTGCTAGGGAAATTTGTTCCCTGGCTACCAGAATGCTTAAAATGCAAATTGAACAGCTGCTAAATAATAAAAAATGAAAACCAATTACAAATTGTCTCAGAATAACACTCTCTATATCATATATAAATGTTCATTTAGAGGTGAACAACTCCTTTAAAAGCCTGATTTTTATTTACTCCCATTTTCTAGCAAGGCAGCATTAGGACTGGCACTCCAAGACTGCAGTTAAACTAGGTCAGGAACCTTTTTATTGGTGAACAAATTCTGCAGTGTATTGGTATGCTACTGAATGCTGAGTAACAGGCATTTAAGCTGCATTTCTACACTTTAATGTGCTCTATGGGTTTGGTGAACAACCACTTTAATTTTAGATTGTATTTAACAGCTATTCTACAGCTACATACTAGGCTTAATTAATATACAAGTTTTTTTTTTATCTTTCCAGTTGTGTTTGGTTTATGTAGTTTAACTTGATTTTGTTTTAGAATTTACAAAGGATATTGTTTATATTGAACTCGAATGGCTGCCCCATGGCTACACGGCAGCCTGTTTATATAAACTATAGTAGTCTTCTGAAGCAAACACCAGTTTTTACCAGGGCAACATTACATTATATTTTAATTACAGGTATGCGACCTTTTATCCAGCATGTTTGGGACCTGGGTTTTGCTGGATAACAGACATTTCCATAGTTTCAATCTTCATACATTAAGTCTACTAAAAAATCATGTAAACATTAAATAAGGATTAAGTACATCTTACTGGAGTCCATGGGAGACAGTCTTTCCGTAATTCTGAGCTTTTTGGATAATGGGTTTCTGGATCCGGATACTATACTTTGATACACTATTGTTTTTTGGTGTTACTGTTCCTGAGTTGGAGGTATCATAAACCGAGGAGTCTTGAGTCAAAGGATTCATGTACCGACCCCACAGTCCTTGTGTTTTTAAGATCCACAGTTGTTATATAAAGCATTTAGCTAATAAATACATTATCTGGAAAGCTACGAAGTATGGGATAGCCATCTGTCATAGACACTCATTGTGATATAAATTATCAGTATGTTAAGTTTTCATTCTTAGGGTAGTTTTTCATTGGAATATGCATAGGACCCAACCCTAAAAGTCTGATTTATGACCCGTGGATGCTCATATTCAGATAAAAAAAAAATAGGAGGGACTTCTTTAAAGGAAAATGAAACTGGAAAGTGAAACTGGGTAAAGAGAGACTGTGCCAAATATTTAATGTATAAAAGCTGGATATAACACGTGTAACATAGCCAGAATACTATTTCCTCCTTTGCAGCTCTCTAACCTGTTACTAGTCAGTAATCAATAAGTGACTTTGAAGGGGGGCTACATAGGACAAAACTGCTCAATTTGTTTCATTATGAATCCCATGTGGCCCCCCTTCAAGTCACTGACTAAGAGTTTGGATAGCTGCAAAGGAGGAAGTAGCATTCTCACTAGAAGACATTTTCTCTCAATGTTCTCTTCCATTTTTAGCTAACTACTGTATATTAGAAACATATTTAATTTCACACAACCAATATTTTTACCCAGTTTTTTTGTCTTATTCGACTGTTCCTTTAACTCATTCACATATTTTAGCATCAGAATACTTTTTTTCTTCAATGCGATAGCAAATGCAAGCAAGTTTTTTAACTCACTTGTGTTTTCTCGCATACATTTTTTTGTGAGGTGCTTTTTCTACAATAGGGATTTTCTAAAAATAAAACGTTTGCCACTTAAAACCTGGAAAATTTAGTATTTTCTGCAAAACAACACAATCATTGTAAACAAAACCCACACAAAGAAGAATAAAAGTAAACACAAGTGAGTTACAGATCATTTCAGCCAAACAAGATTAGCTTGGCTTTGCGGTTGGTGTACAAAGACATATTTACCCAGTTTGGATTCGGGTTTTCTGCGGTAAACATGTTTTTTGTGGCTGTTTCCCACATAAAATGCAGTAAATGTATTGATTCTGCAGTAGATGAAGTGATTTTGCAGTCTCTACACTCATATTTACAATGTTTTATCTTGGTACCTCATGACATGTGGGTGTAGGGTTGCCACCTGCCCGGTTTTAACCCGATCATTTGAAGGGCTGCCTGGGTCAAAACTTGGGCAGGATTTCCCATGACTGACACTGCGATCGGTCAATCACCATGTCATAACCACGCCCCCTGACATCACAGCCCATCCCCCTGCATCAATGTCCCACCCCTCCACATCACAGCCCCACTCCTCCGTATCACTGCCGAGCCCCCTCCCCGGTCTCCATCGGCACAAAAGGTGGCAACCCTATGTGCGTGATAAAACCTATCTAAGTAAACTTTGAGGCAATTTACAGACATGTTATCAAAACAGCTAACTTCAGAAAAGTTTTATGGCTTGGATTTTGAAATATATTTACTATATCGGATTAGACAGAACATGTACTTTTAAAAAAATTTAGGATTTCCTGGGGGTAAAACTACTGTTTTACTACTACTACTGTTTTTCCTCTTATAATCTAAAATAAATTCTGTAGTGGTTTTTCCAATCAGTTCTGGCTTTGTGCATAAAATATGTTTCTGATATAGATCCATTTCATGAAAAAAAAAATGTTTCCATTTGTTTAGGTATTTACTGCCTTATATCTTGTTACAGCAGTGCATTACACAAATTTTAGAAAAAGGCTGTCCTAAAAAAAAAAAAAAAAAAAAAAGGCACATGGGTAGTTTCTTAGGAATACTAAAAGTGTCCCACGAAATGCTCCTAAAGTGAGAGAACACAAAAAGTGTGAGTCCTGGCATTTGTCAGTCCTGCCTGTTATCTCACCAGTGATCCTAGCAACCAGGATGCATTAAAAAATAAAAAAAATAAAGGCAAAAAAAATACTTTAAAAAATACTGCAACAGTCCTTATTATACTAAAAGGGACTTTTAAGATTACCTTTCCCCGTAAAAAAACAAAAAAAAACAAAAAAACAGTCCCAATATGGATTATTTATGTTTTTCCCTATTTACAGTTTTAGCTTCTTTATGTTATAAGTCTACTCTGCATACAAATATTCTTGCCAGATTCCTTTCTTCATACAAGAAGAGCTCCCAAAACCAATAAAGTTAGTTTACATACAACATACTTAACAGGTATGTGGAGTTACCCTCAATTTCCAAAACCCAAATAAACCACATTGCACCAAGTTGCACCAAATACACTATTTTGGATTTGGGCCGAATCCCCAAATCCATCTTGGAAGATTTGGCCGAATACTGAACCGAATCCTAATTTGCATATGCAAATTAGGTGGGGGAAAGGAAAAAGTGAAAAAAAATTGGTTTACTTCCTTGTTTTGTAACAAAAAGTCACGTGAAATCATGCCCTCCCCACAATTTGCATATGTAAATTAGAATTCGGTTCGGCCAGGCACAAGTATTTGGCCGAATCCTGCTGAAAAAGAATCTCAAACCGAATCCTGGATTCGGTGCATCTCTAGCACCAACACCATTCTCTGTATTTCTTCAATAAACATGTACATAGAAATACACTGTTTAAAACTGTACTCTAGCCTACTGGGGTTTTGCCCTTATAAGTAGTGGGGGTTGGAAGGAGGCAGGGAATTACTAACATTACAAATAATAATTGAAAAGTGAAGTTTTTGCATGGTAGTTTTTTTTTTTTTTTTAAAACACTGTGGGCTTTCATACAATCTGGACTTGTTGTCGTGTCCTGCCCACATGTTAAATGTCCCCTGCCTCTCATTGTCATAGCCTATTTTTAGTTTTGTACTTTACTAAAGTAGAACAAACTTCTAAGTGATGTAAAATGCACTTATATAAAACCTGATATTAAGAATGCTTGGAAATACAGAAACAACTTTGATACCATGCTGTAAGTCGCATGAGGGGGCACCCACGCTCAGTGGCTTAGGCACAACATTCCATGGCCCTGTTTTCTGAACATGTAATCCAGCATGGAAATACAATGCACAATACTGTTACCATCGTGCACTGAATTATGAAAAAAACAAGCTTTTATAAAAATGTTAACACCAATGCATGTGTATAAACATGCATGTGTATCTCCTTTGGTTAGGCTAAGTCTGTGTGATGGCAAACTCAATTTATACATGCATCACCCAAAGCTGTGGATAACCTGTACATAAACATGCAGTTAGATTTTTTTTCTTAAAGACATAAAAACAAAAGAAAGTTTGTTTTGGCGTCACCAAGAAAATAATGTTAAATTAAAACATTAACACACTATTACTTGGAGTTACATATACAGTATTTTCAACCAGTTACTATAAGTATTACATTTTCAATGTATCACGTATACCAGCATTCTGAATTAGACACTACAAAAAAAGCAAAGAAAAGGCCAGCTATACTTACCATCATAATGAACTAAACACCACCAGATAAATATGTACAAAATGTAAATTATCAAAACTTAATGGTTCAGTCTGGAAAAAGTCAACCAACTACTATCTATTAATCATTTAAAACGCAGTACTAAATAAACTGAGCTTAATGAATATTAATTTCCCCCCATACTTTCTCATAGTCAAATATTTTATTTAACATGATATATCAAGAAGGGTACACATTAAGGGGCAAATTTATCAAGGGTTGAATTTCGAAGTAATGGGAATTTTTTCGAACTCCCGTAACTTCGAAGAAAAAAAAAAAAACAACTGAAATTTATTAAAAAAAATCGAGGTTTTTTCTGTGGGTGAATAGGATGTATTCAAATCAAAGGACGATCGTTTTTGTTTTCCAAATAAAAAAAATCTTTTAAAGTCCACCAAATTACTCCGAATAGGTTTTAGGAGGTTCCCGATAGACTAAAACAGCAATTCGTCAGGTTTTAGATAGCGAATGGTCGAAGTTTTAAAGAGACAGAACATAATTAATCTCGATATTCGAAGTGTCTAATTTTTTTCAAATTTGAATCGAATTTTGTCCTATTCGATAGTCTCAGTACACAAAAATAGCTTGAAATTCGAATTTTTTTACTTCAAATTTTTACTTCGACCCTTGATAAGTTTTTACTTCTGCCCCTTAGTATATGTGGTAACTATCCTTATGCCCAGAGATAATAGGTAGAGCAAAAGCTAAATATATAAGGCAACCTGCCCAAAGAACACAGGGTACAGGTTATTCATTAAAAAAATGTAGCTTGTCAAAATTTTGTACCCCCACCTTAGAAAATGTTGGTATAACTCCAATGGTGAAAACTTGAATAGTTGTAAATTTTACCCTGGAGCATTAACTGAAAATAGCCAATCAGAAACTTGTTTTTATCTGGCTTATTACAGCTGACTGTCAGCACTAACTGCTGATCTGTTGCTATGGTACTTAATGGTAAGATTCACAAGTTTAGTAAATTCTATACAATATCTCAAAACATGTGCCAAAAGCACTTGTAGTGGTAAAAAGTGAACCTTTGTTCAATAACATTTCTCAGCAGAGGTCCCATTGCCAAAGCTATATGTGCTTCAGGCACATCAGCTCCCACAGAAGTGGTGTCAAGCAGAGAAGAAAGTTTGGCTGCCACTGTTTTCCAGCTGATGCAGCAGGAGTCCAAATGTCCGGTCTAATATTAGCTTAAATTATCAAGAAAGTTTGTTAATGCATTGCATAATTCTTAAAATGGGACATGTTCTTATCTTATATTATTAGCATTTTTATTAGAATTAAAGAACAAAGGCAACCCATATGACCTGGGAGATTCATCCCCAGGCTGGTGCTCTATTTGGGAAAAAATGCACATTGAGGCACTACAGAAGAAGTTTCTGCTTAACAGTCATGGGTAAGAAAGATGGAGACGTAGCACTGCTGCAGAAACTTCCCTGGCCCAGTGCTCAGAAAAACAGAAAACTCTAATTCAATTGAAATTTTGGCACCCCACAGTGAATAAGGGTTTTCCTTACCCAATAAAAGAAAAATCTCTCTCTACTGGATATTCTCTCAGCATCTATTAACTGCAAATGTACCAAAATATAAAGATAAAAGTCTACCTTGATCTCTCTTTGCTCCACAGACTTCTCCCATATTTGCTGGTCATATGCACCAATCTAAAAAATGAACACATGTAATTTTTTTTAAAGTAAGTACAATATAAACCTTGCATATTAAAAACATAAGTATAATACTACTTTTCAAATATTATTGTCATGTCTACCCCCAGGAACAGATATTCTTCTGCTTGCCATCCCCAGATCTTATATCAAAATCAGTATTGAATCCCTTTAAATGATAAAAATGTTAATTTCAAAACTCAATTAACTAAGTTGCACTTCTCATTTCAGTTTTACAGATGGAATTTGACCTAGTATATGCCAATCCTTTTACATTTTTCATTTGCAGTTTTTACTTGGGCTAAAGTTACAAAGAAAAAAAAAAAAAAAAGCTATATATTACCACATTAAAGCACTACAATAAAGCTAGTGCCAGACATTGCAGATCCAGAATCGCAACATCTGACACTAGCCTAACAGTTCACAATGATGCAGGCATTTGTGATAACGTTAAGCGATATTTACCTTGTAAGGACTTCCTGGCCCTGCACAAGCCCAAAAATAGTGACTGTCTATGGCACTTTACAGCAGCCCTTCTGGCATTTGCCAGAATCCACAGATTGCCAGTTTAGGCCTAGAAGTGAAAATGTCTGCATCTTGTTTAAACAACTGTAAAGAGTGCAAGACCTTAGTTTTATTAATTTGACTCAGATACTAAAATCTATACATAGATAGGACTTTATCTCTTAAGCCAGACTTTGTGGGTCAAACCCCCAGTTATGGCAAAGCACTAAACAGTTCACAAATATAAAAGTAACCATGTAAATTAGTCATTCTACTCTGACTCTCAAACTGTTCCCCATATATTCCATTTGATGCCCCTGAATTTACTGTAAAAATAGTGTCTGTAGTAACTCCTTAGAAGTAGTGGACATTTATCTGGGTTAATCATCGAAACAAGAAAAACGAGAGTAAATACAGGAAGTCTAAAGGCTCCCACATATTATTCATGAACACTTTTGCTTGGCCATGTGCAACAAATTATTATCTGCTCTACTTATAGCTATTTTTGCAGGCAAAATCAAAACTCAAAGCCTCTTCAGTGATCTTTTTATGTCCCTTACCTTCTAGTCAGATCAGTGCCTCCGGTATGTGTAGTGTGGTGGAGTACCTCAATCCAACAGGCACAATGGTTGCATTTGTGCTCTAATCTAATCTAATCCAAATCACTTATTTGCATGACAGGGAAGATTGAAGGCTGCACCAGTGCAGGTTACTATTAGCAAGTTTTTTTTAAGATAGAAAAATCTACCGCCTAGATCCATGTTTAGACACCCAAATAAGACAAATTGTGCTAGTAGTATGAACTAAAGCATGTCAATGGTACATTGACCCCCCACTGGGTACATATGAGGAGAATACTTGCCAGTTTTGAACAGTAGTTTTGTAAAACTGCATAGACACATTTTATCAAAGTCACTTGGAGAATTGCCTATTTAGAATGTCACTACAAGAGCTATGCAGTTTGCAGCTATAGACAAATCTCACATTTATGAGTCACTGCATTTTGCAGGCATGTCTTTACATATTATAAACAAACTGAGCATGAAATAACATGATAAAGCATGAACAGAAGGGTGTGTTTTTTAAAGATAAGCATTGAACACCAAACATGAAATGCTTTAAAAAGACTATATAGCAAAATGTATTGCTTACAAATTAACTATATGATTAAACCTATGTTTTAGTTGCTGAAATAGTATGGTCTGTAATATATGAAGATTAATTCTTTAAATAATGATCAAGAATGCCCATTTCATAGATGTGCAAGGCAATAGGATGCATAGCAAATTAGGTATAGGATCTTGACTAAATAACAAACTCAATAAGGGACAGCAAAAACATACAAATTCTAAAACCATTCAAAAAAATAGGAAGAAGGGCAAATTGAAGGCAGGGTAAAAGGGTATAATATGCACACAAAAAATCACATACATAAACCTAATGTTACATTTTAATTACTTATTATGATGCTAACTGATACTGTATAATACTGCAAAGTAGAATCTGATGGTTTAATAAATTTGTCTGTAAATATCCAGCAAAATCTAGTTTCAACACAGACACAAAGTTTTATTTCAGACAAAGTGTCTGTGTCGAAGTATAAAATGTTGAGTAAAATAAAGACTTACCTTTTTCTGGTACCAAACTATTGCATCAGTCACTTTAGACGCCATTTATTCTACTTCTTTTAAGCATCTGACATTTTAGGCTGCAAAAGAAAACAACAATAGCTTATTCCCAGGATACTCAAAGTGATCTGATCATCAAGTATTTAAAGTAGATGAAATACCTGCACATCAAGTGGGTGTGTGTTACGACTCAAGTTACACACTACCTCATTATTATTTTACAAACATGTTTTCCAGCCTACTGCTACATCAAATGATTCTGCTCTCAGAAATGCTCCACCTCTATTATCAAAAGCCAAATTACACTAAAATTTCTTTTAAGACCGAATCATTTTGCTTAAAGGTAAAATACACCCTATTTATGAAGACTGATTTATTAGCTATTTGTTACCAAACTAGGATAGTGAAATATGAAGGCAAATGTTAAAATCTGCATGTTTGTAAATATACAGCCTGACAACTGCCACATTTCTTTATTTAATGCCACATCCTCCATGCACAGCAATGTCACACAACAGTCTAACGCGTAAGGTTGATGACATGAAATGACTATGGTTTCTTGAGTTGTGTGACATTTATGAGAGAATAAGTAAAAAATATTGTTTTACAGTTAATATAAATTAAAGCAGTAAAAGTTTAAAGTTGTCAGGAAAAGCAAGGATGCCGATAAGTTATTTTTATTTCAGTTTACAATGGCAAAAACTAAAGTACCAACCCTTAAACTAATTTTGAGATATTCAAATAAAGAATTGACTCGGCCAAAAACATCAAACACTCATCTAATTAGCATGAAAATTATATATACAGCTACATTAAAAGGGTATTGCATCACTGCTATTTTTAAAATGCACATCTAAGGATTTGTTTTCTTAACGTTGCCACAACAGATGCCAAGTGATTCAAGGATTATACTCATGATCATTTGAGTACGTAAGTCGCTTGTTGAGTACATGAGTAGCTTGTTAAAGGAGAACTAAACACTAAAAACAAATATGGGTAGTTAAAATGCTAGAAAAGTTTTGATTTGGGTCCCCAAAGTTGTGCAAAGGGGTCACGGTCTTGGATTTTGATAAAGGAGAAGGAAAGTAATATTTACTTGGGGATGCAAAAAGTTAGGCACCCCAAAGGGATCACATTTACTTACCTGACACCCCAGGCCAGTGCAACTATCAGGAGAAAACTCGGTATAGACAGGAAGAAAGTCTATCCCGAGCTTATAGCGCTGGTTCATCTATTCTACACAAACATAACTACTGCTTATCTGGAGGAGAACAGGGTATTGGAACTGGCAGAGGGAGTGAACTACAGAGCCTTTGAATTCCCTTTATATATCAGGAGAAAAACTGCACCGGCCTAGGGTTAATGCAGTGATCGCCATCCTGCTTCTTCTTTCTTCAAATTTCCTGGGGCAGATGCATGCACATTAAAACAAATAGCTGGAAGGTCCCCATAGGCTTTGCAAGGTTTTTCTGATCGAAGGATAATCCTTCGATCGATGGATTAAAATCCTTCGATTATTCCTTCGCAAAATCCTTCGACTTCAATATTCGAAGTCAAAGGATTTTAATTTGGCAGTCGGATATCGAGGGTTAATTAACCCTCGATATTCGACCCTTGATACATCTGCCCCATAGACTTTAAACTGAATTGGTGACAGTCCGCCGTGGCAATGTGAATTATTTTGGTATGAAAGGATTCGTATTTAGGTGTAAACAGATTTTACAATTAGCATGATAAAAGACTTGCCACATTTAATTTTATTGTCACTTGGCGATTGATATCTGTATTTACTTTTTTTATATGCACATCTCTTTATTTATTGAAATTATTATTTTATATACAAGAAACAAAAAAACATAATGAGACAGATTTATTAAGAATCGAGTTGTGTTTTACATGAAAATTTAAGTTTTCAAGGTTTTTTATTTTTTGGTCAAAAATCAATTTTTTGGGTTTAATAGATTTGAGATTTATTATACCCCGACCCTGGAAATAGCTTGAATCACCAATACACCATCTAAAACCTGTCAATGTCATGTAGGAGTCAATGGCAGAGGTACCTCGAGCCATTGAATATGTTAATAGTTTTTTTCTGAGGGTTTTGCCCTGAAAACTCAATCGATTGATTTGAGTTTTCTTTTTGCAGAAAACTCGATTAATTTGAGTTTTTTGGTTGTTAACCCTGAACTCACTGAATCATTTTTTTCATTAGAGTTTCTTCTTAAATAAGAAACCATTCGAGTTGTGAGTTAAGAGGTAGAAAAAATGCCAGAATTTGACCTTTGATAAAAAAAACAAAACAAAACAAAATGTGTGGTTACATAAGAAAAAAATGGTCTGGAGAGAAGAGGTTGAACTTTGAATTACAGAATTAATAAAGTTATTGCACTACTGCATCAGTTTATATGCCAGCTTGTCTTCTGATCTGTGCAAGCAAAGTATCAAAAGCTCTATGAGTAGCAGTTGAAGAGCATACTCTGCCTTGGAAAAAGGGTAATTTTCATAAATTATTTCTGTTTGATGCTCAAAATAACTTGATACTAAATTGGGTGGTAACTGTTTTACAACAGGTAAACTCGGTTGAAGGAATATAAATCTACATACAGGGGCAGAGGTTTTTCAAAGTTATTTATTGCAGTATGGATCTACTGGTTGGATAACTAGTTTGATGTCGGTTACCAAATTATATAACTGAATATCCATAAATTATATCCTTAATGGTGTTTAGTGATGCCATCAGTTATAATCAATGCTTAATGGTGTTTAGTGATGCCATCAGTTATAATCAATGCTAAGTGATGTAATTTCCATCACATCAATAACCAATATATGTGTATTAAATATAATACATAATAAAGCCCCTCTTGTAAAATGTGAGGATATTAGAAGTTACCATGACCCGTATAAAATCACTCTGTTTAAGGCTTCATAGTTTTAGAAAGCCGTGAAACACCTTGGTTATATATAATATCCTTATATGTTACATTATGGTACATTATTCACTATATGATATAGTAAGTCTTCTAAGATATATTACGAGTATAGATATTTATTGAAGAAAATAACACAATAAACTCCTTAAAATGTCTCTACAATGACAATATTAGTGTAGGTTCTCTTATGGTTCTTTTTTTGTTTTGTTATTGATGTTAAGGGGGTTGTTCACCTTCCAAATACTTTTTCAATTTAGTTGTTTTCCTATTGTTCACCAGAAATAAAGACTTTTTCCCAATTGTTGTCCTTTTTTTTTACTGTTTTTCCAAAATATAAGTTTACATTTTAAAGGTCCCTATGTTTGAATCTGACAGCTCAGTAATTCAGGTGCAGATTCTGAACTGTCACAATTTTGCAACATTTAATTGATACATTTCTCAGCAGCATCTCAGGAGTAATAGCAACTATTGTATCAATTCTAACAGCTGCCTGAACTAAAACTCAGGGATTCTGCTCAGCAGTGACAGAGATAAGAAATGTATCAACTAAATGTTTCAATTTAGAACAGTTTATAGGGTTGGCGACCCCCTTTCCAGTTCAGCTTTAGAAAGGTGAAAAAGAAGACTTACACTTCAATATTAGAAAAATGATCACAAATAGAAAATAGAATGTCATTGTAAAAAAAGTCTTTATTTCTGGTGAACAATCTGAAACCAACTGAAAAAAAGTGCTGGAAGGTGAACAACCTCTTTTAGTTTGTTTTTCTTTACAGTGAAACCAAGTAAAGGGATTGCTGTAAAGCAGGTCCGGACTGGCAATCTGTGGGTTCTGGCAAATGCCAAAGGGGATGCTGTATGGTTCCATAGAAAGTTACCATATAGTGGGCTGGTAGGAGGCTGTTTGGGCTGGTAGGGGGCTGTTTGGGCCTCTGTGTACTTGGAATGGCAGGGACTATTTTGACTCCCAGTCCAGGCCCGCTGTAAAGGATGGCACGGGTGCCTGTAGGGTCACGGACACAAAAGCTCTAAAAGAAAGCTGCTCAGCCTAAAGCCTTTTAAATCACAGTCTAAAACTACAAAATTGCTCTGAATATTTATCATGGTTACATTTTTGGAGTAGATGAGAAAGTTTGTTAGAGGCAGACTTTATTTTACTTCAAGATATGTGAACTATTATGAGGAATGGCTGAATCTAATCTGCAAAAAGTGCTCTGACAAGCACTCTCATTAAGTTAACTGTTTCTGTGTGGGTTTAGGCTAGAAATTATTTTAGGGGCAGGTTTTATTTTACTCTTAGATAAGTTCACGGAATAGCTGAATTGGTAACTGTTCAAAGTTTTGTGTGGGGTAATCCAACATTAAGATCACTGATTTAGTAGGGCTGGTAACTAAACCTGAATTTGAGCAAATAGCTTGGTCATATTGAGTAAAGGTGGGAGGACTGGGCCTCCTAATGGCCTGCCATAACAATATGTGTCAGCAAACCATTCATGCACTCCTCTCCTGGTGGTTCACAGAAGTCCCACAGTATGAGGAGTTTTTTGGCCATTAGCACAACAACCGAATTAATTTGGAAAAGTGTGTTGGTGACCAAATCAGGAAAATGGCGGCTCATTCCCACAGTTAAAGCAATTTTTACCAGAGCAAAAAAAAATTCTCACAAACAAGACTTTATCATAGACTAAATAACATTTGTGTGAACAAATTCTGGTTGACTTCTTATACCATAAAAAGTGTGCCATAAAAATGCAATTCCTTTTGAATTGACATCAGTTTCTACTTAATTTTCTCATTAAAGCATTTGGAGCTTAACTATTACCAATAACTGACAATTTTTTTCTCAAATGTTAGACTGCTACACCAGGGGTTGTTTGCTTTGCACATGGCACACCCAGCTAGTGCTACAACAGTAATAAAGGATCTCTCAAAAATCCTACAAAATATAACTGTCACCCAACATGTTAAAGGACCTGTAAAGCCCAAACATGAATTATCTTTAAAAAAGCAGCTGTGTTACTAAAAGTCTGCTGGTGTGTTACATGTACCTCTGTGTGCTTTCTTGTAGCAGCTCTGTTGATCCGTTTCCTCTGATAGTGTAGAGTAGGAGAAGCGTTTTTCCCAGCATGCCTATCTTCCCATTGCGACTCACGACCTGGATCATGCGCAGTTCCTCTCTGTAGTACTGCTGAGCATGCGCATATTGAGCAGCAGCAGGGAAAGAAGCAGCAGACACGCCTTCTTGAGCTAGCTAGCTGTGTGTGACGCGCGAGGTCAAGGGGAGGGCTTAATTTAGCGCATGGGCATTTCAAATTCGGAGAGAGAGGACATGACGTTGACACGGCCAAAATGGCGGCCGCAAAGAATAGAACGTTTGAAAACTTCGACGTAACGGTATGAGAGCTCCAGACCGATTTGGGCAGTGAAAATAATGCGGTTGAGGAGGGGTGCACACAAGCAACAATTATAGTTGAGTATTGCAAATTACCTTTCCTTCTCCTTTAAAGCCAGGTTCGTCCTGTAAAACTGGAAAGACTGCCTTTTAATTATAGGATGATAGTATGAAAAATGCAGTATAGTCTGAAACCAACTCATTTGACCTCAACTGATAAACCTCTCCTCACACTTGTACTTACTGTACAATGCTGGGGGATAAATAGAAAAAAACACTGCATGTACAATCCTGCACTCTCTTGTTAAAGTGGATGTTCATATTCAGAAAACTTCATCTAATATAGTTCTTTGACCCATTATAAGCATCTTTGTAATATAAATGTATTGAAATACATAGTTTTCTTTATATGTAGCTGCCTATTGAACATCCTGGATAGCACGGAGTCCAGTGTCATTCTGTTCAAGGAAGAGTTTCTGGAAATAGCGTGCTTAAATAGGTACTTATGCAATTAAAATTGGATTTGGCAGGCAAAGGAAAGGAGGAGTTAGAATTATGTAGTATAGTGCATAATTAATATGTAATTTTAACTTACTTTCCAATACATAGTAATTAGTTTGCAAATGTAATTGCTGCTGAAAATGTTATGCTTGGTTTCTTAGATCTTCTGCACTACGGGGGGGGGGGGGATTCACAAAACTTCAGTTAAACTGTATATAAGGTTAAACTGAAGTAAAATATGCGCTAATGACAAAGATAGGAAAACAACTAATTCACAATTATCTAAATGCAATATTGGTCTTACATTAATCTACTTATTATATAACACACCGTTTCCCATGTCTTCCAGTCTTGCCACATCCCCTCTCTCCCTCTTGTTTTCCGATAAATCCACATGCACTCTCTACCTCTCAAATATACTTATGGAGGACCATTATACTACAGGCACACCAAGTCGATTCTTGGCCTGCAGGCCAAAAATCAGCCCCTACGCTCAAATCTGCCTACCCCTGTGCCTGCAACTGGAGCCACTGTGTTGGCCCAGGTGCAGGCAGATGGATCGGATTTTTGGTGTGAAAATGCATACGCACATGTTTCAGCACCAAAATCCACTCCATGTTTTGCACCAGGGCCAGCAGAGATGCAAACACAGGTGTAGGCTGATGGAGCAAAGGGGGTTGATTTTCGGCCGTCAATTTTCAACCATGGGTGGCACACCACTTTAATATTTGCCTCAGTTTCATGGTCATAGTCTGGATGTTCATGCTATTTTAAATAAATTTTTTAAATTTTTTTTCCACAATATATCTCAGTATTGCAATCTCAAGCCAAAGTTTTAACATTTTTCTCAAAACAAGGTGGCAGATTTACTAAAACTGCAATCAATCTGACTTTTTTACAAAAACAAATCCGACCAAACTCCCACATTTTGAACTAATTTTTATCAATAATGTTTCTTGAACAAATTGGAGAGACAAAATGTCATGAAAGAAAAACGAGTGTCAATTCATATATGAATTGTTGTCCAAATGGAAGATCTTTCCGAGTTTCCGCCCAAAACCCAGACTTTATCAGATTATCCAGCTCTGATCACGATGTTAAGAAACAACTTCAGGGACATCTGCCATTGACTTTTACATAACCGCAATAGGTTTGAAATGGTATATTTTTCACATTTTTGATAAATCTCTAAAAATTCGAGTTTTTATTTTTCCATGAAAAATTCAAGTTTCCCCCTATATAACCTGGATCAAAAAAATAGAGGATTAATAAATGGGCCCCTTATTGTCAGGAACAGCTTCATAATTTAAAAACCCAATGCAGTTAGGTTATCACCCAAACTCTTGGTTGAACCATTCCAGTCCACTCTCTTAAATATAAGGTAAATTCAAACCTACACCCAGAAAGCAGGTCAGATAGGTCACATAAAGGAGCATTTAGCCATACAACCATCAGTACAACACTTCTCTAAATTCTACAGACACATTCACATAATATTAAATTCATAAGTATAAATGCCAAACATTCACATTCATGCAAAACACATTCATGCAAAACAGTTAAAATAAGAATATTCATTTAAACCCCAGGTGAAATAGTTCCTAAATTTTTTATCAATATGGTCTGGAATTGCAGTAATAGGTGTGATGTATCCCACCATTTCAGTTTAGGCATGTGATCAACTGCTAAATAATTAAACATTGGAAAATGATGTCCCATCACTTAAAAAGTTTTGGCTATTGCTTTATGATAATGGAAATCTGCGGGCATCAATTTGCAACCTAAGCATCAAATCTGTCTTACCAACCAAAAATAAGCCACACTCAAAATGAATCTAGAAAACATAAATGATGAAATAGCTTCAAATGTAAAAATACAACTCTCGTTGATTTCTACATGAACTTGCCTGCTTTTAGATGTCTATTTTTGTTATTAAAGTTTTAGTTTACATTCCAGGTGCTTAAAAAAGAAAATTCAGGTTTTGGAAAATTACATTTGCAATTTGTTTCCTCGATAAAACTCAAATCACGGTATGTTGATTTGAATGTCGATAAAAATGCCCCTTAAAACAAAGGTTCACAATGCGTTTTTTAAAATTTTTATTATGTAAATTAGGGTTTAGAGATGGTTTGGGATTCTTTTGAATCTCTTGTGGAGGATTTGTATTCAACCCAAGGTGCAAGGTGACCTAAAAATATGTTTTAAAGTATGGTATTTCTTTTTCCAGGGCAAAAACAATAGGAAAATAAATGGCCATAAAAAAATATATTTTGCCCTCTACATATATCTCAGTTATTGGCAAATAACTTTTCGCAAGTCAGGAGTGCAAATGAGAATAGAATCAGGGCAGCAGAAGGCAAGAGGAAAAATACTATAAACCATAGAATAGTACTACCACCTGTCCCTGTTTGCTGGGGGCTGATCCTGTTTCAAATTCTCAAAATAGGAAAATGAACCAGAGGATGGTTTCTGCCTTGTGCCTGCATCATACTGGCAACTGGTGTTTGGAGTTCTGTGCAACAGCAGTATCCCCCCCCCCCCGAACATCACATGCAAGCACTAGAAACTAGGGCTACTGAAGATTCTATTTCCTTAGCCCTTTTAAAATAATCATTATCTAAATTTTCACAAATTATTTCCTTTTTGTCTCCAATAAAACAATACCTTGTACTTGATCTAAGCTGCATGAAACCATATAACAAACAATCCTTCAGGGTTTATTTAAAGTATTAAGTCTGTTTTCTTTTTTTGCAAACTGTCTCTGGTGTTTGAATCTGGCAGCTCAATAATTCAGATGGAGATTCTGAACTGTCACAATTTTGCAACATTTAATTGATACATTTCTCAGCAGCATCTCAGGAGTAATAGCAACAATTGTATCAATTCTAACAGCTGCCTGAACTAAAACTCAGGGATTCTACTCAGCAGTGACAGAGATAAGAAATGTATCAACTAAATGTTTCAATTTAGAACAGTTTAGAGGGTTGGCGACCCCCTTTCCAGTCCAGCTTTAGAAATGTGAAAAAGAAGACTTACACTTCAATATTAGAAAAATGGTCACACATAGAAAATAGAATGTCATTGGAAAAAAAGTCTATTTCTGGTGAACAATCTGAAACCAACTCAAAAAAGTGTTGGAAGGTAAACAACCCCTTTTAGTTTGTTTTTCTTTACAGTGAAACCAAGTAAAGGTATTGCTGTAAAGGATGGCACGGGTGCCTGTAGGGTCACGGACACAAAAGCTCTAAAAGAAAGCTGCTCAGCCTAAAGCCTTTTAACCACAGTCTAAAACTACAAAATTGCTCTGAATATTTATCATGGTTTCATTTTTGGAGTAGATGAGAAAGTTTGTTAGAGACAGACTTTATTTTACTTCAAGATATGTGAACTCATATTATGGGGAATGGCTGAATCTAAACTGCAAAAGTGCTCTGACAAGCACTCTCGTTAACATTGTATCTATGTGGGTTTAGGCTAGAAATTATTTTACTGGCAGGTTTTATTTTACTCTTAGATATGTTAACGGAATAGCTGAATTGGTAACTGTTCAGTTTTGTGGTGGGGTAATCCAACATTAAGATCACTGATTTAGTAGGGCTGGTAACTAAACCTGAATTTGAGCAAATAACTTGGTCATATTAAGTAAAGGTGGGAGGACTGGGCCTCCTAATGGCCTGCCATAACAATATGGGTCAGCAAATTATCGATGCACTCCTCTCCTGGTGGTTCACAGGAGGACCAAAGTATGAAGAGTTTTTTGGCCATTAGCACAACAACCGAATTAATTTGGGAAAGTGTGTTGGTGACCAAATCAGGAAAATGGCGGCTCATTCCCACAGTTAAAGCAATTTTTATCAGAGCAAAAAAAAAATTCTCTAACAAACAGACTTTATAATAGACTAAATAACATTTGTATGAACAAATTCTGGTTGACTTCTTATACCATAAAAAATGTGCCATAAAAATGCAATTCCTTTTGAATTGACGTCAGTTTCTACTTAATTTTCTCATTAAAGCATTTGGAGCTTAACTATTACCAATAACGGACGTTTTTTTCTCGAATTTTAGAACGCTACACCAGGGATTGTTTGCTTTGCACATGGCACACCCAGCTTGTGCTACAACAGTAATAAAGGATCTCTCCAAAACTCTACAAAATATAACTGTCACCCAACATGTTAATTACAGCCAAGTTCGTCCTGTAAAACTGGAAAGGCTGCCTTTTAATTATAGGATGATAGTATGAAAAATGCAGTATAGTGATAAACCTCTCATCATACTTGTACTTACTGTACAATGCTGGGGGGTAAATAGAAAAACAATACTACATGTACAGTCCTGCACTCTCTTGTTAAAGTGGATTTTCATATTTAGAAAACTTCATCTAATATAGTTCTGTGATCCACTATAAGCATTTTTGTAATATAAATGTATTGAAATACATAACGTTTTCTTTATATGTAGCTGCCTATTGAACATTCTGGATAGCATTGAGTCCAGTGTCATTCTGTTCAAGGAAGAGTTTCTGGAAATAGCGTGCTTAAATAGGTACTTATGCAATTAAAATTGGATTTGCCAGGCAACAGAAAGGAGGAGTTAGAATCATGTAGTATAGTGCATAATTAATATGTAATTCTAACTAACTTTCCAATACATAGTAATTAGTTTGCAAATGTAATTGCTACTGAAAATGTTGTGCTTGGTTTCTTAGATCTTCTGCACTACGGGGGGGGGGGGGATTCACAAAACTTCATTTAAACTGTATCTAAGGTTAAACTGAAGTAAAATATATGCTAATGACAAAGATAGGAAAACAACAAATTCACAATTATCTAAATGCAATATTGGTCTTGCACATGGATCGGATTTTTGGTGCGAAAATGCATACTCACATGTTTCAGCACCCAAATCCACTCCATGTGCTGCACCAGGGTCAGCAAAGATGCAGACACAGGGTTAGGCCGATTGGAGCAAAGTGGTTGATTTTCAGCCGTCGATTTTCAACCATGGGTGGCACACCACTATAATATATGCTTCAGTTTCATGGTAATAGTCTGGATGTTCATGCTGTTTTAATTACACTTTTTTAATTTTTTTCCACAATATATCTCTGTATTGCAATCAAGTCAAAGTTTCAAAATTTTTCTCAAAACAAGGGTCACATTTACTAAAACTGCAATCGATCTCACTTTTTTATAAAAACAAATCCGACCAAACTCCCACAACTAATTTATCATAATTTTTCTTGAACAAATTGGAGAGACAAAACATCATGAAAAAAAAACCCCAGTGTCAATTCATCCAAATCAAAGATCTTTATCAGATTATTCAGTGCTAATCACAATGTTAAGAAACAACTTCAGGGACATCTGCCCCTTACATGATCACAATAGGTTTGAAATGGTATATTTTTCAGATTTTTAGCAGCTTTGGGGTATGATCAATATCTAAAAATTTGAGTTTTCATTTTTCCTTGAAAAATTCAAGTTTCCCCCTATATAAACTCCCCCCCAAAAAAATAGAGGTTTAATAAATGGGCCCCTTATGGTCAGGAACAGCTACATAATTTAAAAACCCAATGCAGTTAGGTTATCACCCAAACTCTTGGTTTAACCCTTCCAGTCAAACCTACACCCGGAAAGCAGGTCAGATAGGTCACATGAAGGACCATTTAGCCTTACAACTATCAGTACAACACTTCTCAGTCAGTACAGACACATTCACATAATAATAAATACATAAGTATAAATGACAAACATTTAAAAAAACAGTTAAAAGAACAATATTCATTAAACCCCAGGTGAAATAGTGAAACTTTTTTTATCAATATGGTCTGGAATTGCAGTAATAGGTGTGATGTATCCCACCATTTCAGTATAGGCATGTGATCAACTGCTAAATAATTAAACATTGGAAAATGATGTTCCATCACTTAAAAAGGTTTGGCTATTGCTTTATGATAATGGAAATCTGCGGGCATCAATTCGCAACCTAAGCATCAAATCTGTCATACCAACCAAAAATAAGCCACACACAACACTCAAAATTAATCTAGAAACACAAATTATGAAGTAGCTTCAAATGTAAAAATACAACTCTCATTGATTTCTACATGAACTTGCCAGCTTTTAGATATTTTTTTTTTTTTTATTCAAGTTTTAGTTTACATTTCTGGTGCTTAAAAGATCTCGAAAATTCTTGTTTTGTAAAATTACATTTGCAATTTGTTTCCTCAATAAAACTCAAATCACGGTACATTGATTTAAATGTTGATAAAACTGCCCCTTAAAACAAAGTGATGTTGAAGCTCTGGAAATGTGATAATCTTTGGTTCACAAAGCATTTTTATTTATGGTTTGGAGCTGGTTTGGGATTCTTTTGAATCTCTTGTGGAGGATTGGTATTCAACCCAAGGTGCAAGGTGACTTAAAAATATGTTTTGAAGTATGGTATGTTCCCATACTGAAAATTTATTTTTCCATCGCAAAAACAAATGGAAAATAAATGGCCATTAAAAATATATTTTGCCCATTACATAAATCTCAGTTATTGGCAAATAACTTTTCGCAAGCCAGGAGTGCAAATGAGTACAGAATCAGGGCAGCGGAAAGCAAGAGGGAAAAATACTATAAACCATAGAATAGTACTACCACCTGTCCCTGTTTGCTGGGGACTGTATATACCTGTATTGACATTCTATATGCACTATACAGAGGATGTTTTAGGCACTACTATCATTAAAAGGGCTAGCAGAGCTTGCTGAATTTCTTCTATAACAGTAACATAAAAACACACACACGCGGCCCAATTTTATTATGACACCACCACCCACACATACACCACGTATTTCTAAGATTC